>NC_091282.1:948458276-948782273 GCF_032444005.1 Ranitomeya imitator | reverse complement strand
GTGTCATTACAAAGGAAAGTCACACCTCAGGGACATTGTAATGGTCTGTAATGAGACACATTTTGTACGTGTTGAGTTCCACGTGGGCAAGGAGAAAAAGTCAGCCACCTTGTACAAATGCAGCAGTACTGCTGTACAAGGTGGCTGATATACATAGAAACACCTGTGGGTGGGGGGCAGGCTCCCTTCAATTTCAGTTCATGTGCCTGCGTGGCGTTTGCAGGTCACGTTGCAAGCTACACAGCAGGGGAACAGCTGGCGTTGCTGAACCCCACTGACACATTGACTGGTGTTTTTCTCTGTGCAGATTGCATGTCCGGGCAAAAACTAGCGGTGTTAGAGCCCAGGGTCAGCAGGAGGAGAGGAGCAAAGTGTAGGCCGAAGCCTGCACTGGTGGCAGCTTTTGGTCGGTTGTGCCAGCGTGGCTTGTGCTGGACACGATGCCGGCTACACAGCGGGGGAACAGCAGGCGGTGCTGAACCCCACTAACACATTGGCTGGTGTTTTTCTCTGTGCAGCTAGCATGTCCGGGCAGAAACTGGCGTTGTTTGAGCCCAGGGTCAGCAGGAGGAGGAGAGGAGCAAAGTGTAGGCCGAAGCCTGCACTGGTGGCAGCTTTTGTTCTGTTGTGCCAGCGTGGCTTGTGCTGGACACGTTGCCGACTACACAGCAGGGGAACAGCTGGCGGTGCTGAACCCCACTAACACATTGGCTGGTGTTTTTCTCTGTGCAGCTAGCATTTCCGGGCAAAAACTAGCGGTGTTTGAGCCCAGGGTCAGCAGGAGGAGTAGAGGAGCAGAGTGTAGGCCGAAGCCTAGTTGAACCAATTTCAAAGGTTACCTTTAACCCCCCCCTCAGGTGTTGCAAGGTACAAGAGCCACACCTTGTGCAGCATTAATGCTGCACAAGTAAAAGGTTGCTCTATTTGTTTTGCTCCTTGCACACGCTGACTAAAACACGTACACTATTTAGCCCATTATACTGTCAAACAGTTGTGGAGGCGTGACTTGTCTTTTTAACGAGACGCAGCACAGGTGTCAAAATTTGCACCTAGGTACTGGGCGCAGATTCCTGAGCGTTGTTATTTGCTGTACAGGAGTCAGCGCTATTGTGATCCCTTGGCCATGCGCTGTGAGCGCTTCCTGTCTTCTGACCTCATTTCATGTCGGCCGTTGCGGTTAGCGATGGACATGAATCCCAGACCCACAGTGTGTTTTCAAAAAATCACACTGCGTGGCTGGGATTCGTGGCCTTGTGCAGTAAATAGGTTTGCCGCTTACACATATCCTTACACCTGCTCCAGACTGGGCGGCCTCAGCTGATCCCTTATCGCCTACCACGGCCAGGAGGCCGCACAGTCTGAAGAAGGCGGAAGGAGATGAGTTAAGACAGGCGAACATATGCACTGCTCGTGCCCATAAACCACACCCTCGCTGACAAAATAAATATGACAACGAGGGGCGTTGTTTCTAGCAGGGCGGATGCACAGGCGCAGCCAGCTAACCATGATGACAAAAGACGGGAAACGCTACCAAGGGGGGTGCTGCGTATCATTACAAAGGAAAGTCACACCTCAGGGACAGTGGAATGGTCTCAATGAGACACATTTTGTACGTGTTGAGTTCCACGTGGGCAAGGAGAAAAAGTCAGCCACCTTGTACAAATGCAGCAGTACTGCTGTACTAGGTGGCTGTTATACATAGAAACACCTGGGGGGGTGGGGCCAGGTTCCCTTTTAATTTCAGTTCCTGTGCCTGCATGGCGTTTGCAGGTCACGTTGCCGGCTACACAGCAGGGGAACAGCTGGCGTTGCTGAACCCCACTAACACATTGGCTGGTGTTTTTCTCTGTGCAGCTAGCACTTCCGGGCAAAAACTAGCGGTGTTTGAGCCCAGGGTCAGCAGGAGGAGGAGAGGAGCAGAGTGTAGGCCGAAGCCTGCACTGGTGGCAGCTTTTGTTCTGTTGTGCCAGCGTGGCTTGTGCTGGACACGTTGCCGACTACACAGCAGGGGAACAGCTGGCGGTGCTGAACCCCACTGACACATCACCTAGTGTTTTTTTCTGTGTAGACAACACTTCCAGGTGGCAACTGACAGTGTTGAAACCCAGGGAATCAAAGAGGAGCAGAGTGTAGGCCGAAGCCTGCAGTGGAGCAAGTTGAAAGGGAACCTTTAACCCCCCCCCCCAGGCATTTGTTGCTGAAAGAGCCATCTTGTACAGCAGTAATACTGCACATGGAAAATGGTGGCTCCGAAAATTATGCTCCTTGCAAACGCTGAAGTACACACTCATATAATGTGTCCCCTCACACCGTCAAACCATCCCGGAAGTGGGACTTTCCTTTGTAATGTGACACAGCACAGCCGTCATTCCAACCCCCTTGGTGCCGGGCACCACCTCCTCAACGTTGTTTGGTTCTGTCACGGAGCCCGCACTGTAATGTTATCCCTTGGCCATGCACAGTTAGCGGTGCCCGTCTTCTGACATCATGTAGGTGTCAGGCTGGCAGTGCCTGTGCGTCCAAGCTGCCCGAGATCCAACCTTGCAGTGTCATCTAATGTAGTCCCACTGCGGGCCAGGGATCCATGGGCATGCGCAGTGCATATCATCGCCTCTCACTCACCTCCTTCCTGCTTCTTCAGACTGTGCGGCGTCACGGCCGTGGCATGCTATTAGGGATCAGCTGACGCCGCCTAGTCTGAAGAAGCGTGAAGAAGGGGAGTGAGAGGCTAGTATATGCACTGCGCATGGCCATGGATACCAGGCCCACTGTGGGATCACATTAGACGACACTGCGAGGTGTGATTTCGGGCAGCGTGGACGCACAGGCGCAGCCAGGACGACAACAAATGATGTCAGAGGACGGGCAGCGCAAACTGTGCATGGCCAAGGGATAACATAACAGCGCAGGGTCCATGACGGAATCAAACAACGCTAAGGAGGCAGCGCACGGTGCCAAGGGGGTAGCAATGACGGCTGTGCTGTGTCACATTGCAAAGGAAAGTCCCACCTCCGGGACGGTTGGACGGTGTGAGGGGACACATTACATGAGTGTGTAGTTCAGCGTTTGCAAGGAGCATAATTTCAAGAGCGACCTTTCCCTTGTGCAGTATTAGTGCTGCACATGGTGGCTCTTTCAGTAACAAACGCCTAGGGGGGGGGGGGACAGGTCCCCTTACATTTTAGTTGTGCCAGCGTGGCGGTCGCATGACACGTTGCCGGATACACAGCTGGGGATCAGCTGACGTTACTGAACCCCAATAACAGAGGAGCGACTGTTGACTGTGCACACAGCACTTCCAGGCACCAACTGGCGGTGTTAGAGCCCAGGGACAGCAGGAGGAGCAGATTGGAGGTATTGCCGCACACACAGCTGGGGATCAGCTGACGTTACTGAACCCCAATAACAGAGGAGCGACTGTTGACTGTGCACACAGCACTTCCAGGCACCAACTGGCGGTGTTAGAGCCCAGGGACAGCAGGAGGAGCAGAGGAACAGAGTGTAGGCCGAAGCCTGATTGGAGCAAGTTGAAAGGAAACCTTTAACCCCCCCCCCCAAGACGTTTGTAGCTGAAAGAGCCATGTTGTGCAGCACTAAGGATGCAAAAGGAAAAGGTTGCTCTTTTAATTATGCTCCTTGCAAACACCGAAGTAAACACTAAAAATGTGTCCCTTTATACCGTTAAACCGTTCCGGAGGTGCGAATTTCCTTCGTAATGGGACACAGCACAGCTGTCATTCCTATCCCCTTGATGCCGTGCGCTGCCTCCTCAGCGTTGTTTTAAGCTGCCACGGAGCCTGCGCTGTTCTGTTAGCCCTTGGCCATGCCCAATTAGCGCTGCCTGTCTTCTGACATAATTTGGTGTCAGGCTGTCAGTGCCTGTGCGTCCACGCTGCTCCAGATCCCACCTCGCAGTCTCATCTAACGTAATCCCACTGCGGGCCTTGGAACCATGGGCATGCACAGTGCATAACCTCGACTCTCACTCCCCTCCTTCCCTCTTCTTCAGACTGTGCGGTGTCACGGCCGTGGCATGCTAGGGATCAGCTGACGGCGCACAGTCTAAAGAAGGCGGAGGGAAATGAGCGAGAGCCCGAGGGGAAGATATGCACTGCGCATGCCCATGGATCCCAGGCCCGCAGTGTGACTCAATCAGAAGACACTGCGAGGCGGGATCTCGGGCACCGCGGCCGCACAGGCGCAGCCAGCCTGACACCAAATTATGTCAGAAGACAGGCAGCGCAAATAGGGCATGCCCAAGGGATAACAGAACAGCGCAGGCTCCGTGACAGCTTAAAACAACGCTGAGGAGGCAGCGCATGGCACCAAGGGGGTAGGAATGACGGCTGTGCTGCGTCACATTACGAAGGAAAGTCCCAGCTCCGGGACGGTATAACGGTATCAGTGAACACATTTTATAAGTGTTAAGTTCTGCGTGTGCAAAGAGCTAAAAAAAAAGAGCTACCTTTTCCTTGTGCAGCATTACTGCTGCACAAGATGGCTCTTTCAGTAACAAACGACGGGGGGGGGGGGGGGGACAGGTTCCCTTACATTTAGGTTGTTGTGCCAGCGTGGCGGTCGCAGGACACATTGCCGGCTACACAGCTGGGGATCAGCTGACGTTACTGAAACCCAATAACACTGGGTCGTATGTTTTTACTGTGCAGCCTGCACTTCTGAGCCGCAACTGGCGGTGTTGGAGCCCAGGAATAGCAGTTCAGGTGGTAGAAAGATGAACACAGCAGAGACCTGGATGACACCCAATTACTTAATCAGGCAGAGGAGTGGCAAATTCCTGCGAGATCCAGGCCTGGTTCATTTTCAGGAAAGTAAGCCGGTCAACGTTATCGGAGGATAGTCGCATGCGACGGTCTGTTAGTACACCACCTGCGGCACTAAAGACACGTTCCGATAAGACACTAGCCGCAGGGCAAGCCAGCACCTCCAATGCATACTGGCTTAGCTCTGGCCATGTATCCAGCTTAGAGACCCAAAACTTGAACGGGGAAGAGCCGTCTGGGAGTACAGTAAGAGGGCAAGCCATGTAGTCTGTCACCATCTGACGGAACCGTTGCCTCCTGCTGACTGGAGCCGCCGGTGATGGTGTAGACATTTGGGGCGGGCACACAAAAGTGTGCCAGAGTTGTGCCATACTGGGCTTGCCTTGGGCAGAGGCACTGCTTCTGCTCCCTCTTTGGGCAGAGCCTCCCCCACTGCCTCGACGCACTGAGCTGCTTTGTAAAGCACTAGCAGCACTCCTCTCAGTTGGACAGGAGAAGATGATGGAATTCACCAGTGTGTCGTGGTACTCCCGCAATTTACGCTCCCGGGTCAACGCAGGGATGAGGTTTTGGACGTTGTCCCGGTAGCGAGGATCGAGGAGGGTGAACACCCAATAATCAGGCATGTTGAGAATGTGGTCGATGCGGCGGTCGTTTCTCAGGCACTGCAGCATGAAATCCACCATGTGCTGCAGAGTGCCAACCGGCCCAGAAACGCTGTCCCCTGCTTGAGACATGATCTCTGCCCGCTCGTCATCACCCCACCCTCGCTGTACACACTGACCACTGGACAATTGTGTCGCTCCCTCCTCTGGACGGAGCTCTTCCTCCTCCATTGACTCCTCCTCATCCTCCTCACAAATTGGCCCCTGCGTACCCCTTTGTGAGGAACCACGTGGCGCTGACTCTCCAGAAGCTGATGGAAAAGGTGACTCCTCATCCTCCACCTCTTCCACCACATCATCCCTTAACCCTTGCAAAGTTTGCTGAAGCAGGCAGATAAGGGGGACAGTCATGCTGACTAGTGCATCATCTGCACTTGCCATCCGCGTGGAATAATCAAAAGGACGCAAAACCTGGCAGACGTCCTTCATAGTGGCCCACTCTGTGGTTGTGAAGTCTGATCGGCGCTGACTGCGACTTCTTTGCGCCTGATGCAGCTGGTACTCCATAACTGCTTGCTGCTGCTCACACAACCGCTCCAACATATGTAACGTGGAATTCCACCGGGTAGGTAGGTCACATATGATGCGGTGTTCCGGAAGGCGGAATCGGCGCTGCAGAGCAGCAATGCGGGATCTGGCCAAGCTGGAACGCCGCAAGTGAGCACACTCTAGGCGGACCTTGTGCAGCAGGGCATCAAGATCCGGATAGTCCCTCAGAAAACTCTGCACAACCAAATTGAGCACATGTGCCAGACATGGGATGTGAGTGAGGTTGCCAAGGGCCAAAGCTGCCACCAGATTTCGGCCATTGTCACACATTACCATGCCTGGCTGGAGATTCGCTGGCAGTAACCACACATCGCTCTCCTGCTTTATGGCATTCCAGAGCTCCTGCGCTGTGTGGCTTCGATGCCCCAATGAAACTAGTTTCAAGACGGCCTGCTGACGTTTGGCCACGGCTGTGCTCATGTCGGTCATAGGTAAACGTTCACGGGTCCATGTGGGGGTGGACTGTGACGGATCCTGCAGAGAGGAATCAGAGGAACTGGTGTAAGAGGAGGAGTCGATGCGTACAGACTGGATTCCTGCAATCCTTGGAGTGGGCAGGACACGTCCTGCGCCACTCGCACGATCTGTACCTGGCTCAACAACATTAACCCAATGGGCAGTGAGGGAAACATATCGCCCCTGTCCATGCTGACTGGTCCACGCATCGGTGGTGAGGTGGACCTTGCTACTGACGGCGTTCAGTAGCGCATGTTTTATGTTTGCCTCAACATGCCTGTGCAGGGCAGGGACAGCCTGCCTGCTGAAGTAAAAGCGGCTGGGCACCTTGTACTGTGGGACTGCCAATGCCATCAAGTCACGGAAGCTGTCAGTCTCCACCAGCCTGAACGAGAGCATTTCCAGGGACAACAGTTTGGCAATGCCTGCATTCAGAGCCTGTGCTCGGGGGTGGTTGGCCGAGAATGCCCGCCTTTTCTCCCATGCCTGTACTACCGATGGCTGTAGAGTAGACTGGGAGTGTGAGGATGACTGGGAAGGTGGTGCTGTGGGTGGAATTACACAAGGTCTCTGGGAGGAAGCCAAACCAGCTGTGCGTGAGCTGGAGGAAGAGGCAACACGAGCTGAAGAGGTGGTAGCTGCCGCTGTTGGTTGGCCTACATCTTCAGTGTGTTTCTGTAACTCCACCGCGTGCCTGGTCCGCACATGTTTCCACATATTTGTGGTATTGAGGTTGCTGACATTTTTCCCTCTTTTTACTTTATGATGACACAGCTTGCATTTGACAAAACAAATGTCATCTGCAACTGTGTCAAAAAAGGACCAGGCACTGCAAGTCTTGGGAGCGCCCTTTTTGGCTTTGGAAAGAGACAGGCTCCTAACGGGTGCCAAAGTGGAGGCTACAGGCTCCGCAGTCTTCCCCCTCCCTCTCCCTCTTTGGCCCGTAAGAGGAAGCTCTTCCTCTGAGCTGCTCCCACCACCTTCCTGTTCCTCACGCCACGATGGGTCAAGGACCTCATCATCTCCACTACCCTCTGCCACCAACTGCTCCTCCTGGGTAGTCTCAGCAGCACAGTACGCACGAGAAAGCGGCACCTGAGTTTCATCATCAGATGCGTACTGCGCTGTGGTCACCGGAGGCACTGGCCCACCTGCCTCTTCAGAGTCAGAGAGAAAAAGGTGTTGGGCATCACTGCACACTGCCTCTTCTTCCATTTCTCCAATGCTGCTTGGCTGGCCCCCTGTTTCCAAGCCAAGAGATTCAGAGAACAGAAGTAGAGACGGCTCCTGTCCTGGGCTCTCTGACTGCCTGGCCAATTTGGCAGGTGGTGAAGAGACAGATGGCTGCTCTCCAGTGCTCTGTGCCTGAGAGGATGTGGCACTAACTGAAGTCGATGCCGAGGCGTTAGCTGCCATCCACCCGACAACGGCTTCAATTTGGTCTTCACGCAGCAGCGGTGCACGGCGCTCTCCGACAAAGCTGCGCATGAAGGACTGTTCCCTGCTGAAACTGAGTGACGACGAGTCACCGGCGCCCGCAGCAGGCACAGAATCACCACGTCCTCTCCCTGCTCCTCTCCCTGCTCCGCGCCCACGCCCACGTGCCTTACTCCCTGCCCTCTTCATCTTGGTTGACAGATAAAGATAAGCAGAAAAGTACTAAGGCCTTAGTGTGCTTATTCCTGTAATGCTCCTCCTAACAGGTGTAAGAAACACTAATGTTGTAAATTGTGGACTAAACTTTATTATTTTTCAAATGTGGCCTACACAAGTGTAAGTTGTGTTTGGTGAACTTAACCTTTTTTTTGGTGCAGATCGGGCTACAGAGCTAGTTTAAATCACACGGAGACCGTGCAGACAGCCGTAAACGGCGCTGCAAGGCCAAGAAACCCTCCTCTAGGTTATCCTATATAGTGTTTTTCCACTATTTAGCTGGATACAAGTGGAAAGACACTAATAGGAATTTTTTTTTTCAAATTTTAAACTGGCTGCACTATTTGAAAAAAAGGAAATTGTTTTTCAAGGTATGAGGCAGTAACGCACCCTGAGCTGAATCCAACCGGCTATGGCTGCACACAGACTACAGGGCGAGCTGGGCTCACACGGAGACCGTGCAGACAGCCGTAAACGGCGCTGCAAGGCCAAAAAACCCTCCTCTAGGTTATCCTATATAGTGTTTTTCCACTATTTAGCTGGATACGAGTGGAAAGACACTAATAGGAATTTTTTTTTTCAAATTTTAAACAGGCTGCACTATTTGAAAAAAAGGAAAATTTTTCTCAAGGTATGAGCCAGTAACGAACCCTGAGCTGAATCCAACCGGCTATGGCTGCACACAGACTACAGGGCGAGCTGGGCTCACACGGAGACCGTGCAGACAGCCGTAAACGGCGCTGCAAGGCCAAAAAACCCTCCTCTAGGTTATCCTATATAGTGTTTTTCCACTATTTAGCTGGATACGAGTGGAAAGACACTAATAGGAATTTTTTTTTTCAAATTTTAAACAGGCTGCACTATTTGAAAAAAAGGAAAATTTTTCTCAAGGTATGAGCCAGTAACGAACCCTGAGCTGAATCCAACCGGCTATGGCTGCACACAGACTACAGGGCGAGCTGGGCTCACACGGAGACCGTGCAGACAGCCGTAAACGGCGCTGCAAGGCCAAAAAACCCTCCTCTAGGTTATCCTATATAGTGTTTTTCCACTATTTAGCTGGATACGAGTGGAAAGACACTAATAGGAATTTTTTTTTTCAAATTTTAAACAGGCTGCACTATTTGAAAAAAAGGAAAATTTTTCTCAAGGTATGAGCCAGTAACGAACCCTGAGCTGAATCCAACCGGCTATGGCTGCACACAGACTACAGGGCGAGCTGGGCTCACACGGAGACCGTGCAGACAGCCGTAAACGGCGCTGCAAGGCCCAAAAACCCCCCTCTAGGTTATCCTATGTAGTGTTTTTCCACAATAGAGCTGGAGACTGGTGGAAAAACACTAATAGGAAATTTGAGAAAAAATGTGCAGCAGGCTGCACTAAGAGCAAAAAAGAACAACTGTGTGAGGCAGTGTGAACCCCCCCTGAGCTGAATACAACCGGGTATATGGCTGCACACAGACTACAGAGTGAGCTGCACACACACACACACAGAGACCTTGCAGAACGCTGTTAAAACAGCGCTGCAAGGCAAGAGCAAGGTGAACAGTGAAGAACACACAGCGTTTTGCTAAATTAGCCTTTGGAAAGGAAAATAAAGCAATTAGCTAGCTCAACTGGCCCTCAGTTAGAACACAGCGTCCTGTCCCTAACTGAAATCACAGCAGAGTGAGCGCAAAATGGCGGCAGCGCTTTTTTATAGTGCAGAGTGACATCATTTCAGCAGCCAATCCAAGCCTTGCCAGTACTTACATGCCCACCATGCTAAACAGGATGTGCCCACACTTTCATTCATTCCTCATTGGCTGCTGCGTTCAATTTGAATTCTGGGAACTTCCGATTCCGGTATCCGATACGCGGGAAGTATCGGAATTCAGTATCGGAATTCCGATACCGCAAATATCGGCCGATACCCGATACTTGCGGTATCGGAATGCTCAACACTAGTAAGCAGTGCCTGGAGCAAATATTACTGTCTATCACACTGTTTATTGGAGCAGTGGTATCAACTGACCAGAGGGGATTCTGGGTATCAGATCAAGCCAATTTGAAATTAATGTCCTTATCAAACAGGTTATCAATATCAAAGATGTGAGAAACTCTTTTAAAACCTTTTGTTTTTGTAAATGAACAATATGAGAAAATACAGTTTTTAGGGAAAGAGATTTTAGCTGTGATACACAAAATCAATTATTTGCAAGTAATCAAATATCAATTTATTTTTACTGTGAGGCACGTTTGCAAAAGTATGGCTATTTCCACAGTTTCCACCATTTTCAAAGTCCACGATATATTTCTAGGGAACTATATAAAGTACAGTGTCCAAACTACCTTAATAAAGTGTAAATGATATTATGATCCTATTTATTATTATATAGGTTAATTTGCTAAAACTTGTTGGACATGTTTCTGATTAAAACTAAATCATCTAAAAATTTGTTTTTTAGAGCCATTGAATTCTGTGCAAATACCAACTTAAATTGTTGCCATTTTTTTGCTAACATGATAACTCTGGCTACAATTCCATGTAGCTCAGTTTTGTTCAGACATAATAACCCTAGGATGAGCAAAGTGTGACTGATTTTGCCATTGCTTTCATATTTTTTTTTCCTGATATCATTTTGCTTGAAGTCAAACATCAAAAAACAGAAGCCTGGCCATCAGAACTGCTGATGTTATTATATCTATGTAGTGAGAAAAAAATCTATGCCTGCTGGATATTTTTAATTGCAGAAGCAGATAACTAACTGAAAACCAGCACAACAATATCACTCTATTCGAGTAAGACCTCTTTCTTAAAATAAACTTTTAAAATAATATGACCTTGAATATTCTGAGAAAATCCACAAGCCAACTGTTTTGACAATAAGCGCTTATAGTTTTCAATCTTAACCCACTACAATTTGCTTTTCAGAAGTAGTTTATTGCATTTAATTTTATGAAATTAGCAAGATAGTTACTAGAAAATATTTTGAAATCTGTCAAATATGACGTATTATTTGCAGATTAAGGACTCTTTCAGATGAGTGCATGTTAGTAATGTGTGCTGTTCGAGTGCCCTGACAATGCAATTTCAAAGAGCTGTTTAGAATCAGGGGTGTCAAACTGCATTCCTCGAGGGCTGCAAACAGGTCATGTTTTCAGGATTTCCTTGTACTGCACAGGTGATAATTTAATCACCTACACAAATAATGAGTTGGTGATTAAATTATCACCTGTGCAGTACAAGGAAATCCTGAAAACATGACCTGTTTGCAGCACTCGAGGAATGCAGTTTGACACCCCTGGTTTAGATGACGAAGTGTCCATGTGAAAAAAATTGCAGCATGCACTATTCTGTACTGAGTAAAGCGAAAAAATGGAGATTCATGTGGATCATCCGTATATCATCCAATTTTTACTGATACATTGCAATTATTAACCTAGGAAAAGTATAATACTTTTTAAAAGATGTAAAAAAATGATACACTGATGGTACGCGAGTGACACACATGGATGATAAAATGGATGAAAATTTAATGCGCTTTCTGGATAAAACTCGTACACTTTTTCATACATAAGTCAGCCTAAAAGTATCAAGATAGCTGATTTATGCTCCCTGATCAAAGGGAATCATGAATCAGAGACCGGCTCTATTACTGTAGCAATGAATGCTTTATTGTATAGGCTACTGTGTTTAGAGCAAACCCATTTGTATAAGCTACCAGGGGTGATGCAACATACATGGCTCAAAAAATTGGCTGAATATAGCACGACGCAAGGAAGATTGGGCAAAGATTGCCAATTTTAGATGTGCCATGCTGAAAGACTCATACCCAAAACAAAAAATTCAAAGGAACCTTCAACAAAGTATTAGTTTATGGACAGGGTCACATTAGCCTATAGCGTCCGACTCTTGAGCATTTGATACGATATGCTAAAAAAACACAGATCAAACTCTTCTGTGAGAGTGAGCTGAGTGTCAATGCTCTGTGCTCCTATCCTCTTGCATGAGAGAATCACAGCTCAGGTGCGGAGAAGAAGGAGAAAGCCACGCTAAATGCACTACACTTGGATGACATCCTAATGCAGTCCGATGTTACACAGGCACCCATAAACTTGTATGGGTGTGCCATCTGAGTATTGAGTAGATATCAATGAAAGTATTCAGAAAATGATCGCCAATCTCAATGTAGGCACAAACATAGCACATTTGTATTCATGTTCGCTTTCATGAGTATTTTTACTCAAAGGCAAAAGTCACAGTTTGGCAAATTTTTATTATTATTATTATTATACATTTTTATAGTGCCATTTATTCCATGGCGCTTTACATGTGAATACGAGGCAAATGTAGACAAATACATTAAACAAATTATCGCGTTTCCATGAATGCTTTTGTATGACTTTGGCTAGGGTAGTGTATTGGTACTGTATGATGAGAGGTGGTGACAGGGGGACATGTTTGATGAGGGGAAGGGGTGTGGACGAGATAAAGAAGCGTCTGAAGAGATTACAGGAGAAGCGCGTGCTTTTTTAGTATTTTTTTTTTTACTTAATCTTATGTGTGTTGATTTCAACAACCAATCAGGGAGCAGAAACCATCTACAATGTCATGACACAAGGTCTTCTGTGATTGGTTGCCGAAGTAACATGTCCCAGGCCATATAAAAAGCGGACATCTTGTTTTGCTGGTGCCATGTGCTCAATGTCACAGTGCAGAGAGGTCATTCCTGCGCTACAGCTGGTGTTGCTCAAATTGAACTTGTGCTGTTTGAAATCAATCTTCCAGCATCGAAGTAGATTGTGCAAAAACTGTGTGGCAATCTCTGGAAGCATCATTAGTTACTCAAAATCATTTGTGCTAAAACTGTGATTCAGTGGGAAATCAGAAGGCCAGATTTCCATGTAAAAATTGTTAGAACTTATGCAGTGTTGCAGCCAAGAGGCTCAACTAGCTACTCCAAATCTTTTTTGCTAAAATTGTGTTTCAGTGACAATTCATAAGGCCTGATTTCCACATAAAAATTGTTAGGCCTAATATAGTGCTGCAGCCATGTGGTGCAATTAGCTGCTCCAAATCGTTTGTGCTAAAACTGTGTTTCAGTGGCAAATCAGAAGGCCAAAATTTTTTTTTTTTTTTTTAATTTTCAATTAAATATTTTTAAGCCTTACATAGTGGTGCAGCCGCGAAGCACATTTAGTTACTTCAAATCAATTGTGCTAAAATTGTGTTTCAGTGACAAATCAGAAGGCCAGATTTCCACTTAAAAATTGTTAGGCCTAATATAGTGCTGCAGTCACAAGGCACAATTTGTTAGTCCAAATCGTTTGTGCTAAAACGGTGATTCAGTGGCAAATCAGAAGGCCAGATTTCCACATATTAAATGTTAGGTCTAATATAGTGTTGCAGCCATGAGGCTCAAATAGCTACTCCAAATCGTTTGGGCTAAAACTGGGTTTTTGTGTCTACTCAGATGGCCAGCTTTCCACTTAAAAATCCTTAGGCTTAATATAGTGTTGCAGCCACAAGGCTTAATTAACCCCTTCCCGACCTTTGACACAGCGTATGCGTCATGAAAACCCGTGCCAATCCGACCTGTGACACAGCATATGCGTCATGGCCGGATTGGGCTCCTGCAGGCCGGGTGAAAGGGTTAACTCCAATCTCACCCGGCCTTCAGGGACAGGGGAAGTGGTAGTTTAGCCCAGGGGGGGTGGCTTCACCCCCCCCGTGGCTACGATCGCTCTGATTGGCTGTTGAAAGTGAAACTGCCAATCAGAGCGATTTGTAATATTTCACCTAAAAAACTGGTGAAATATTACAATCCAGCCATGATCGATGCTGCAATATCATCGGCCATGGCTGGAAACACTAATGTGCCCCCACCCCACCGATCGCCCCCCCAGCCCTCCGATCTGTGGTCCGCTCCCCTCCATCCTGTGCTCCGCACCCCCGTCCTCCTGTCCGCTCCCCCTGTGCTCCAATCCCACCCCCCACGCTCCAATCCACCCCCCCTGCACACCGATCCACCCCCCCGCACACCGATCCACCCGCCCGCACACCGATCCACCCCCCCGCACACCGATCCACCCGCCTGCACACCGATCCACCCGCCCGCAAACCGATCCACCCCCCCATGCTTCGATCCACCCCCCCGTGCTCCGACGCCCCCCCGTGCCCTGATCTTTCCCCCTTATACTTACCGAGCCCCCCAGGGACCGTCCGCTTCTTTCCTGGGCGCCGCCATGTTCCAAAATGGCGGGCGCATGCGCAGTGCGCCCGCCGAATCTGCCGGCCGGCAGATTCGTTCCAATGTGAATTTTGATCACTGTGATAAAACCTATCGCAGTGATCAAAATAAAAAAAAAGTAAATGACCCCCCCCCCCCCCCCTTTGTAGGGACAATAATAAAATAAATATTTTTTTTTTCCACTAAGGCTGGAGTTAGAACTAGGGTTAGGGTTAGGGTTAGGGGTAGGGTTAGGGTTAGGGGTAGGGTTAGGGTTAGGGTTAGGGTTAGGGGTAGGGTTAGGGGTAGGGTTAGGGGTAGGGGTAGGGTTAGGGTTTCGATATGTGCACACATATTCTGGTCCTCTGCGGATTTTTCCGCAGCGGATTTGATAAATCCACAGTGCTAAACCGCTGCGGATTTACCGCGGTTTTTCTGCACATTTCACTGCGGTTTTACAACTGCGATTTTCTACTGGAGCAGTTGTAAAACCGCTGTGGAATCTGCAGAAAGAAGTGACATGCTGCGGAATGTAAACCCCTGCGTTTCCGTGCAGTTTTTCCGCAGCATGCGTACAGCGATTTTTGTTTCCCATAGGTTTACATTGAAATGTAAACTCATGGGAAACTGCTGCGGATCCGCAGCGTTTTCCGCAGCGTGTGCACATACCTTTAGAATTAGGCTATGTGCACACGGTGCGGATTTGGCTGCGGATCCGCAGCGGATTGGCCGCTGCAGATTCGCAGCAGTGTTCCATCAGGTTTACAGTACCATGTAAACATATGGAAAACCAAATCCGCTGTGCCCATGGTGCGGAAAATACAGCGCGGAAACGCTGCGTTGTATTTTCTGCAGCATGTCAATTCTTTGTGCGGAATCCGCAGCGTTTTACACCTGATCCTCAATAGGAATCCGCAGGTGAAATTCGCACAAAGAACACTGGAAATCCGCGGTAAATCCGCAGGTAAAACGCAGTGCCTTTTACCCGCGGATTTTAAAAAAATAGTGCGGAAAAATCTCACACGAATCCGCAACGTGGGCACATAGCCTTAGGGTTAGGGTTGGGTTGGAATTAGGGTTGTGGTTAGGGTTAGGGGTGTGTTGGGGTTAGGGTTGTGGTTAGGGGTGTGTTGGGGATAGGGTTGTGGTTAGGGTTACGGCTACAGTTGGGATAAGGGTTAGGGGTGTGTTGGCATTAGAATTGAGGGGTTTCCACTGTTTAGGCACATCAGGAGGTCTCCAAACGCAACATGGCGCCACCATTGATTCCAGCCAATCTTTTATTCAAAAAGTCAAATGGTGCTCCCTCCCTTCCGAGCCCCGACGTGTGCCCAAACAGTGGTTTACCCCCACATATGGGGTACCAGCATAGTCAGGACAAACTGTGCAACAATTACTGGGGTCCAATTTCTCCTGTTACCCTTGAGAAAATAAAAAATTGCTTGCTAAAACATCATTTTTGAGGAAAGAAAAATGATTTTTTATTTTCACGGCTCTGCGTTGTAAACGTCTGTGAAGCACTTGGGGGTTCAAAGTGCTCACCACATATCTAGATAAGTTCCTTGGGGGGGTCTAGTTTCCAAAATGGGGTCACTTGTGGGGGGTTTCTACTGTTTAGGCACACCAGGGGCTCTGCAAACGCAACGTGACGCCCGCAGACCATTCCATCAAAGTCTGCATTTCAAAAGTCACTACTTCCCTTCTGAGCCCCGACGTGTGCCCAAACAGTGGTTTACCCCCACACATGGGGTATCAGCGTACTCAGGAGAAACTGGACAACAACTTTTGGGGTCCAATTTCTCCTGTAACTCTTGGGAAAATAAAAAATTCTGGGCTAAAAATTATTTTTGAGGAAAGAAAACGTATTTATTATTTTCACTGTTCTGTGTTATAAACTTCTGTGAAGCATTTGGGGGTTCAAAGTGCTCACCTCACATCTAGATAAGTTCCTTTCGGGGTCTAGTTTCCAAAATGGGGTCACTTGTGGGGGGTTTCTACTGTTTAGCCACATCAGGGGCTCTGCAAACGCAACGTGACGCCCGTAGAGCATTCCATCAAAGTCTGCATTTCAAAACTACACTACTTCACTTCCGAGCCCCGGCATGTGCCCAAACAGTAGTTTAACCCCACATATGGGGTATCACCGTACTCAGGAGAAACTGGACAACAAATATTGGGGTCAAATTTCTCCTGTTACCCTTGGGAAAATAAAAAATTGCGGGCTAAAAAATCATTTTTGAGGAAAGAAATTTTTTTTTTTATTTTCATGGCTCTGCGTTATAAACTTCTGTGAAGCACTTGAGGGCTCAAAGTGCTCATCACACATCTTTATTAGTTCCTTTGGGGGTCTAGTTTCCAAAATGGGGTCATTTGTGGGGGATCTCCAATGTTTAGGCACACAGGGGCTCTCCAAACGCGACATGGTGTCCGCTAATGATTGGAGCTAATTTTCCATTTAAAAAGCCAAATGGCGTGCCTTCCCTTCCAAGCCCTGCCGTGCGCCCAAACAGTGGTTTACCCCCACATATGGGGTATCTTCGTACTCAAGACAAACTGGACAACAACATTTATTGTCCAATTTCTCCTATTACCGTTGGCAAAGTAGGAAATTCCAGGCTAAAAAATCATTTTTGAGGAAAGAAAAATTATTTTTTATTTTCATGGCTCTGCGTTATAAACTTCTGTGAAGCACCTGGGGATTTAAAGTGCTCAGTATGCATCTAGATAAGTTCCTTGGGGGGTCTAGTTTCCAAAATGGGGTCACTTGTGGGGGAGCTCCAATGCATAGGCACACAGGGGCTCTCCAAACGCGACATGGTGTCCGCTAACAATTGGAGCTAATTTTCCATTCAAAAAGTCAAAAGGCCTTCCCTTCCGAGCCCTGCCGTGTGCCCAAACAGTGGTTTACCCCCACATATGAGGTATCGGCATACTCGGGAGAAATTGCGCAACAAATTTTAGGATCCATTTTATCCTATTGCCCATGTGAAAATGAAAAAATTGAGGCGAAAAGAAATTTTTTGTGAAAAAAAGTACTTTTTCATTTTTACGGATCAATTTGTGAAGCACCTGAGGGTTTAAAGTGCTCACTAGGCATCTAGATAAGTTCCTTGGGGGGTCCAGTTTCCAAAATGGGGTCACTTGTGGGGGAGCTCTAATGTTTAGGCACACAGAGACCATTCCATCAAAGTCTGCATTCCAAAACATCACTACTTCCCTTCCGAGCTCTGCCATGCACCCAAACAGTGGTTTACCAACACATAAGGGGTATAAGCGTACTCCTGTTACCCTTGTGAAAATAAAAAATTCTGGGGTAAAAAATAATTTTTGAGGAAAGAAAAATGATTTTTTATTTTCATGGCTCTGCGTTATAAACTTCTGTGAAGCACTTGGGGGTTTAAAGTGCTCATCACACATCTAGATCAGTTCCTTGGGGGTCTAGTTTCCAAAGTGGTGTCACTTGTGGGCGAGTTCAAATGTTTAGGCACACAGGGGCTCTCCAAAGGCGACATGGTGACCGCTAACGATGGAGATAATTTTTCATTCAAAAAGTCAAATGGCGCTCCTTCCCTTCCGAGCCTTACCATGTGCCCAAACAGTGGTTTACCCCCACATGTGAGGTATCGGTGTACTCAGGAGAATTTGCCCAACAAATTTTAGGATCCATTTTATCCTGTTGCCCATGTGAAAATGAAAAACTTGAGGCTAAAAGAATTTTTTTGTGAAAAAAAAGTACTTTTTCATTTTTACGGATCAATTTGTGAAGCACCTGGGGCTTTAAAGTGCTCACTATGCATCTAGATAAGTTTCTTGGGGCATCTAGTTTCCAAAATGGGGTCACTTGTGGGGGAGCTCCAATTTTTAAGCACACGGGGGCTCTCCAAATGTGACATGGTGTCCGCTAAAGAGTGCAGCCATTTTTCATTCAAAAAGTCAAATGGCGCTCCTTCCCTTCCAAGCCCTGTCGTGTGCCCAAACAGTGGTTTACCCCCACATATGAAGTATCAGCGTACTCAGGACAAATTGGACAACAAGGTTCGTGGTTCAGTTTCTCCTTTTACCATGGGGAAAATAAAAAAATTGTTGCTGAAAGATCATTTTTGTGACTAAAAAGTTAAATGTTCATTTTTTCCTTCCATGTTGCTTCTGCTGCTGTGAAGCACCTGAAGGGTTAATAAACTTCTTGAATGTGGTTTTGTGCACCTTGAGGGGTGCAGTTTTTAGAATGGTGTCAATTTTGGGTATTTTCAGCCATATAGACCCCTCAATCTGACTTCAAATGTGAGGTGGTCCCAAAAAAAATGGTTTTGTAAATTTCGTTGTAAAAATGAGAAATTGCTGGTCAAATTTTAACCCTTATAACTTCCTAGCAAAAAAAAATTTTGTTTCCAAAATTGTGCTGATGTAAAGTATACAAGTGGGAAATGTTATTTATTAACTATTTTGTGTCACATATCTCTCTGGTTTAACAGAATAAAAATTCAAAATGTGAAAATTGCGAAATTTTCGCCAAATTTCCGTTTTTATCACAAATAAACACAGAATTTATTGACCTAAATTTACCACTAACATGAAGCCCAATATGTCGCGAAAAAACAATCTCAGAACCGCTAGGGTCCATTGAAGCGTTCCTGAGTTATTACCTAATAAAGGGACACTGGTCAGAATTGCAAAAAACGGCAAGGTCTTTAAAGTCAAAATAGGCTGGGTCATGAAGGGGTTAACTACTCCAAATTGTTTAGGCTAAAACTGTTTTTCAGTGGCAATTCAGAAGGCCAGATTTCCATGTAAAAATCGTGAGACCTAATATAGTGCTGCAGCCATGAGGCCCAATTAGTTGCTCCAAATAGTTTTTGCTCTAACTGTATTTCAGTGACAATTTAAACAGCTAGATTTCCATTTAAAAATCATTAGGCCTAATACAGTGTTGCAACCACAAGATGCACTTAGCTATGCCAAATCGTTTGTGCTAAAACAGTGTTTCAGTAGCAAATTAGGAGGCTAGATTTCCAAGTAACAATCATGAGGTCAAATATAGTGGTGCAGCCACAAGGCACAATTAGCTACTCCAAATTATTTGTGCTAAAACAGTGTTTCTGCGGTAATTCAGAAGGCCAGATTCCCACGTAAAAATTGTTAGTAGTGATGATCGAATAGTGAAATATTTCTAATAGTTAAAATTGGCACAAATAATTTCTAATATCCATGTACTTGCAATGAATAACGAATCCAATGCAAGTCAATGGGAAAGCCGAATATTTTTTTGCTGGACCCAACAAACAGGTCTGGGGGCATGAGAAAAAAAGCTGAAATGGATGTGAAAGAGCTAAAAGTAAATGGGAAATACATTGGAAGATGCATGCCTTTATGACTCACATATGGTATCTGGGAATAATGTTGTCAGACTATTGTGCCGGTTTTATGGATTTTTAAAAAGACCTACCAAACCAAATTTTTTTTTAAAGGGAACAATGCTAAGAAACATTATTTCCTTAATAACTACGTGTATACAATGCAAAAGGAAAATAAAAAAATACCCCCCTTCCCCTTTAGTATATGTTCACAGAGAGCGTTTTGGCTTTATTTTTTACTTTAACATTTGTGAGGCATCTCACGCCTCCTTCCTGCCAAATAGTTAGCCAGATAGTGGAATACATATTCCCTATGACTTTACAATGCTAACTAAAACATGCCCTGTTGAATTTTGGGCTTTGCCCACCACCAACACCATGTCTGCCGACATGTCATTATGTGGCCCTCACTGACACAGCAGATGCTGTGAAACCGGCATTTTGTAAGCTCACAGTTAATTTTGCCACTGGGGTGAGGCCGCTGTAAAGTGAATATAATATAGGAGTTGGGGGAGCTGTATGATCAATGTCAGTAAATTGGATTCTATCAGACACCAAAAGAATTCTGAATACAATGTATGCAAGTGAGGGCCTGTATTGTGGTCAGTCTGTCAGGCCTGAAACCCATGTCAGGAACATGTACAAGCCTCATTTTACTTGGAAGCAGCCTTCTCAAGGGAAAGAGAAAGGAGTGCCATTGACCAATCTTCAAACCTACACATTTTCTATTGGTTTAATAAATAGCATATCTTTATGTAGCAGTTGTGTCACTGACGCAAAGCCAGCTGAGATACACAAACATGATTAGTTATTTATAATTTTCATGAGTCTGCTGTTGCCGTGTGTAATAAAGCAGATATCTTGAATGTGTGCATAACATCTCTGTGAGGATAGTTGTCAAAAATAAAGACAGGGCATTTCTTTTTCATAAGTATAAAGCGTTTAATATGAGAAAGGGTGACATTATGGGATGTGGTGGTGCCCGCTAAGACCACAGATTAGAAGGTGACTGGATCTCTTTCTAGCTTCCTTTTAAAATGTGGTCAGTGATGTATACACCACGGACAAACCCAGACAATTGCCAGGATGTTATGGGTTGGATGGCAGACAAAGGCTCCAGTGTGTTGACAAGCAGCACCACAAAGTCTTCCACGCTGTCCAGTCTCGGTAGCCAAGATGCTGAGCTCTGAATCCTCAACCTGGTCCTCCTTCCACCCACCATCAAGAATCCCAGGAGACATATGACCCAAACGCTGGCCACTCTGAGGAACTGTTTACGTTCCCTTGTAATTTGTCAGGCCTCTCAATGTGCATCATTAAAGAGGGTCACGAGGAGGTGGAGTGCAGTGATGCCCAAACATTTGAGCATTCACAGCCACGAGAAAGCCATGTTGGGGAAGGTCAATTAATGTCTGAAGAGGTGGAGGATAATTATTACCAACAGTTGCCATGAGATCAGACTAAAATTACAACTCAGAAGGAGAATCCGATTAATGAATTGGAACAGGACTTGGTCAATGATGAGGCCACTGATCCAACCTGGCACAGTGGCATGCCTAGCAAGCACAACATTGTAGAGAGTGATGGATCCATAGCATGAAAACAGGCAAGAAGATGAAATGGTTTGACCAGAGGGAGAACTCGGGCAACTGTTCCACAGAGATCCTCCACTCGGCTAGATAACAGACCAAGGGTACGTTGTTCCTCTGTACGGCAGTCTTTTCTGAAAGTCCCTCAGACAAAACAACTAATTTGCATCATCTGCATAACCAAGATAATAAAAGGCAAGAACACTGACAACCTGAGCACCTCCAGCATGCAAAAGCACACGGCAGCCAAGCACCCCAGTAAGTGGGTGGAACACCTGGGTACAAAATCTGTGTCTGATGGTGAAACCACTGCCCTTTCCCCTGTGTTACGGCCTTTCCAATCTGCTGGCACTGATGTCTCCTGCCCACAACTTGCAATTGCACAGACACAAAAGTAAGCAACCACGGCCAGTTTATTGTTCCAGTGGAGCATTCACTTGTCCCTGCCCCAGACGTTTAAAAGAAAACAGAAATATCAACCCACCCACAGGCCAAAACGCTAAACACCCACATAGCCAGATTGGAAGCCCTGGAAATGTTGCCATTTCGACTTGTGGGAACTGAGTCTTGTGGCCAAGATCTCAGGAAGCCCACTCAAAACAGACGAATGGAACTCCCGAAGTACCCTTAAACGAAATTGTTCAGGGACAAACAATTTGCCATCTGGTTTAGAACTCGGAGCAAGAAATTGTGCCTCCATGATCAATTCAAACGAAATATCAGCCACAACCACCCCAGGTTGCAGAATGGAGGATGGCGGCTCGAGAGCGGACACCAGATCAAAACTTTGGGAAAATGCATCGGCTTTAACATTTTTTGAACCAGGACTAAATATAATGGAAAACTGAAACTGGGAATAAAAAAGTGACCATCTGGCCTGCCTTGGAGTCAATCTTTTGGCAGACTCGATGTAGGCTAAATTTTTATGCTCAGTAATCACAGTGATTGGATGAGCCGTACCCTCCAAAAATGCCTCCATTCCTCAAAAGCCAAAATTAACTGCAAGAAGCTCTCTATTACCCACATCATAATTTCTCTCGGCTGGAGAGAACTTCTTGGAAAAGAAAGAGCATGGTTTAAGATTGGTAAGAGTGGCAGGACCCTATGACAAGACTGCCCCCACCCCCATGATAAAAGGTTTGGACAGAACCGGTTGCACCAACACTGGGGCGGGCATAAAACACTTTGTAAGGTCAAAAAAGATTCCACAGCAGACGTTGACTAGTTTTTTACATCTGCACCCTTAACTGCAAGATCAGTAAGGGGTTTAACCACCTGTGAAAAACTTTTGATGAATATCCTGTAATAGTTTGTGAACCTCAGAAAGTACTGTAACCCCTTCAAGTCTTGAGGCTGAACCCAATCGATAATAGCCTGGACCTTCTTTGGTCTCCCAATTAATTACAGGGTTATGACGTTGTAACCAGGGAAAACCCAGAACCAACCCAGCAGGTAATTTGTCCAAAACAAAGCTAGTAATATGTTCCATATGAGTAAAGCCCAATTAAGCAAGAATATTTCTGAGACATGGGTGATTCCCCACTTAGTGAGGGGAGTGGAGTCAATAGCCACAACTTTTAGTGGCATCTTGAGCCTATCTGTCCCTATCTTACAGAGTGTAACCAAGTTAAAGTCAATCAAATTAATGGTTGAACCACAATCCACAAAAGCTGTAGTAGGGAATAGATTACCATCTTCCCCAAGCTCCACCCGGAGCCAAATTTTAGACATTGAGGAAAAGTATACCTTGGGGTCTTGGTAACCTCCTCGACTGATACCCAGCCCTAAACGTTTCCCGACACCTTGGAGGATGGAGGGCAAGAGGGGCAGTCCTTTCTCCAGTGTCCATGAGCAGCACAGCAGAAGCAAAGTTTATTTTCCTTGCGGTGTCTCCACTCCTTTTCCTTAAAGGACACAGCTCCCACCTCCATGGGTTCCACAGATGATGAAGAATCAACCTTGATGGAATACAAGGAGTTCTCCTGTTGCATCACTCCTCTAGCAGACAGTCTACGGTCCATGCGGATGGCCTGTTTCATGGTTTTCTCGAGAGTGTCCGGCAGAGGATTTAATGCTAAAGTGTCTTTAAGGTGTTTAGACAGACCTCAGCGGAACAATCCCCTGAGGGCCAAATCATTCCAAGTCACCTCTGCGGCCCACCGCCTAAACTCTGAACAGAACCCATGGGCCTCAAAGAACCGATCCACAGACATTTTTCTGGAGCCGTGGGGGAAAAAGAAAAAGCCCAAGCCTGCGGGGCCTCCCTTAATAAAGAGAAAACAACCCCCACCCTTTGACCCTCATCCCCTGAAGAACGGGGTCACAAAGAAAACAATAACTTACATCCCTCTTTAAAGGCCCAACATTTTCTCTTATCCCCAGAGAAGCTATTGGGTAACATAACTGGAGGTTCAGGAGATAATAACAAAACATCAGTAACACCCCCACCCGGAGCCCCACAGAGAGGAGCACCACGAACGGCATCAGCAACCTCCCTCTGAACCTGCTGATGGGACTGAGCCAGATTCCTCTGCTCCACAGACAATTTCTGCATTATCTGGGTTAAATTGATGACCTGCTCTGTGAGAGCACACAGAGGATCCATAATAACACGAGAGGAAAAAAAAAAACAACCTTAACACAAGGGGAAAAAAAGCTTTTTGGGTCAGTGATAATGTAATGACACATGGTGTGTGTTGTGATGGACACACAAATTGTGTCCAGGGAATGAATGCTGGGGGAGTGAATGGGGAGACAACAGTAACTAATAGAAGTGTACAGCTGCTGCAGAGAGTGAACTGCACTAACAGGACCTGAGACACGTGATCACAGGGGGAGTGGCTGGAGAAGGAGCTAAGCTCTGTGCAAGGGAGAGAGAGAGTGGTCAGACAAGCCAGGTACAATAGCCAGAGGGCAAGGCAGTATCCAACGGCACAGACTAAAGAATGGTCAAATACAAGCCGAAGTCAGAAAAGCCAGACAGGAACGCAGTAACCAAGGGCACAGACATGGAGAGCGGTCAGAGAGCAAACCAGAGATCAGAACCAGAGAAATAGCGGAGCTACAGAATCAGAGCGCAGACACAAAATGAGGGACAGGCAGGCTCATACACTAGACAAGCAATGGGAACAAACGGTATACACATGTATAGTAAGGTCAGCTGCTCAGCCGAGGACAGAACTATCACTGACAAACCCCCCATAAGAGAGCGGGTCAATATAGCCCTCCTCAAACCAAAAGGAGGCCAGCAAAGTTAACTCCGCACAGCCCAGGACGGTGAAAGGAATTCCCATCCAGAGCCATGACAGATATCTCCACAAGATAAATAGACATGCTGTGGTCTGTAAAGACACCCACATGTCCATCTCTGCAGGGACGCCGGAGGCGTACATGCAGGTATAGTGGAGATGGGATTTCTTGAAATCCCATCCACAATGCTGTAACATCTGGCCACTATGGGTTGGACGCTACAGATGAACGCAGCATCCAACCTGCAGCATTTACTGACCTTGGGAACATAACCTTACAGTTACTGTCTCTCCTCCTCCTGTGTCAGCACACATTTCCAAAAGTCATCTCAGGCTTTTGGCGGACTAGCTTTGCTACAGCAGTGTTTTAATTTGCCTCATCACTGATTGATTTGTGACCTGCCCACACGCTATAATTCGATCTATAATAATAATAAATAACAATTTTATTTCTATATCGCCAACATATTCCGCAGCACTTTACATTTTAGAAGGGACTTGCACAAACAATAAAAAACGGAATAACAGTAATCACATAAACAAGAGATACCAAGAGTAATGATGGCCATGTGTTGTGAATTCTGTGGCTGAATTCACTCCTGTGGTCACAAGTGGTACTGCAGCTTCTGAGCTTCCTCCCTCAGGTGTTCTGGTGAGCTCGTTAACTGCTTCATTACTTAACTCCGCCTGATGCTGCTATCCTTGCTCCTTATCAATGTTTCAGTGTTGGATCTGAGCTTCTCCTGATTGTTCCTGTGACCTGCTGCTCTGTATAGCTAAGTGCTTTTTGCTTTTTTGTTGCTTTTTTTCTGTCCAGCTTGTCTTTTGTTTTGCTGGAAGCTCTGAGACGCAAAGGGTGTACCGCCGTGCCGTTAGTTCAGCACGGTGGGTTTTTTTTGCCCCCTTTGCGTGGTTTTGCTTTAGGGTTTTTTGTAGACTGCAAAGTTCGCTTTACTGTCCTCGCTCTGTCCTAGAATATCGGGCCCCACTTTGCTGAATCTATTTCATCCCTACGTTTTGTCTTTTCATCTTACTCACAGTCATTATATGTGGGGGGCTGCCTTTTCCTTTGGGGTATTTCTCTGGGGCAAGTCAGGCCTATTTTTCTATCTTCAGGCTAGCTAGTTTCTTAGGCTGTGCCGAGTTGCCTAGGTAGTTGTTAGGCGCAATCCACAGCCGCTTTTAGTTGTGTTTAGGATAGGATCAGGTGTGCAGTCTACAGAGTTTCCACGTCTCAGAGCTCGTTCTTGTATTTTTGGGTATTTGTCAGATCACTGTGTGCGCTCTGATCGCTAAGCACACTGTGATTCTGGATTGCCTTCATAACACCTGCCATTAGCAAACATAACAGTACAAGGAGCCACTAATGATTCTCAATAGAGGGAAAGAAAAAGTTCTGACATCATTTTTTTTTTTCTGCTCTGTGTTCACTTTTTTTTTTTCCCCTAGACATTTGGGTGATTCTGGACACAGGTGTGGACATGGATTTTCAGGGTCTGTGCTCTTCAATGGATAATCTCGTTATAAATGTACAAAAAATTCAAGATACTATTGATCAGAAATCTATGTTAGAACCAAGAATTCCTATTCCTGATTTGTTTTTTGGAGATAGAACTAAGTTTCTAAGTTTCAAAAATAATTGTAAGCTATTTCTGGCCTTGAAACCTCATTCTTCTGGTAATCCTATTCAACAGGTTTTGATTATTATTTCTTTTTTGCGCGGCGACCCTCAAGACTGGGCATTTTCTCTTGCGCCAGGAGACCCTGCATTGAGTAGTGTCGATGCGTTTTTCCTGGCGCTCGGATTGCTGTACGATGAGCCTAATTCAGTGGATCAGGCTGAGAAAAATTTGCTGGCTCTGTGTCAGGGTCAGGATGATATAGAAGTATATTGTCAGAAATTTAGGAAATGGTCAGTACTCACTCAGTGGAATGAATCTGCGCTGGCAGCTTTGTTCAGAAAGGGTCTCTCTGAGGCTCTTAAGGATGTCATGGTGGGATTTCCTATGCCTGCTGGTTTGAATGAGTCTTTGTCTTTGGCCATTCAGATCGGTCGACGCTTGCGCGAGCGTAAATCTGTGCACCATTTGGCGGTACTGCCTGAGGTTAAACCTGAGCCTATGCAGTGCGATAGGACTATGACTAGAGTTGAACGGCAGGAATACAGACGTCTGAATGGTCTGTGTTTCTACTGTGGTGATTCCACTCATGCTATTTCTGATTGTCCTAAGCGCACTAAGCGGTCCGCTAGGTCTGCCGTCATTGGTACTGTACAGTCCAAATTCCTTCTGTCCATTACCTTGATATGCTTTTTGTCGTCGTTTTCTGTCATGGCGTTTGTGGATTCGGGCGCTGCCCTGAATCTGATGGATTTGGATTATGCTAAACGTTGTGGGTTTTTCTTGGAGCCTTTGCGGTGTCCTATTCCATTGAGAGGAATTGATGCTACACCTTTGGCCAAGAATAAACCTCAATACTGGGCCCAGCTGACCATGTGCATGGCTCCTGCACATCAGGAAGTTATTCGCTTTCTGGTGTTGCATAATCTGCATGATGTGGTCGTGTTGGGGTTGCCATGGCTACAAACCCATAATCCAGTATTGGATTGGAATTCCATGTCGGTATCCAGCTGGGGTTGTCAGGGGGTACATGGTGATGTTCCATTTTTGTCGATTTCGTCATCCACCCCTTCTGAGGTCCCAGAGTTCTTGTCTGATTATCAGGATGTATTTGAAGAGCCCAAGTCCGATGCTCTACCTCCGCATAGGGATTGTGATTGTGCTATCAATTTGATTCCTGGTAGTAAATTCCCTAAAGGTCGATTATTTAATTTATCCGTGCCCGAACACGCCGCTATGCGCAGTTATGTGAAGGAATCCCTGGAGAAGGGACATATTCGCCCATCGTCATCACCACTGGGAGCAGGGTTCTTCTTTGTAGCCAAGAAGGATGGTTCGCTGAGACCGTGTATTGATTACCGCCTTCTTAATAAGATCACTGTTAAATTTCAGTATCCCTTGCCATTGTTATCTGACTTGTTTGCTCGGATTAAGGGGGCTAGTTGGTTCACTAAGATAGATCTTCGTGGTGCGTATAATCTGGTGAGAATCAGGCAAGGAGATGAATGGAAAACTGCATTCAATACGCCCGAGGGTCATTTTGAGTATCTAGTGATGCCGTTCGGACTTGCCAATGCTCCATCTGTGTTTCAGTCTTTTATGCATGATATCTTCCGTGAGTAACTGGATAAATTCCTGATTGTTTACTTGGATGACATTTTGATCTTCTCAGATGATTGGGAGTCTCATGTGAAGCAGGTCAGAATGGTTTTTCAGGTCCTGCGTGCTAACTCTTTGTTTGTGAAGGGATCAAAGTGTCTCTTCGGTGTGCAGAAAGTTTCATTTTTGGGGTTCATCTTTACCCCTTCTACTATCGAGATGGATCCAGTTAAGGTCCAAGCCATCCAGGATTGGATTCAGCCGACATCTCTGAAAAGTCTGCAAAAGTTCCTGGGCTTTGCTAATTTTTATCGTCGCTTCATCTGTAATTTTTCTAGCATTGCCAAACCATTGACCGATTTGACCAAGAAGGGTGCTGATTTGGTTAATTGGTCTTCTGCTGCTGTGGAAGCTTTTCAGGAGTTGAAGCGTCGTTTTTGTTCTGCCCCTGTGTTGTGTCAGCCAGATGTTTCTCTTCCGTTCCAGGTCGAGGTTGATGCTTCTGAGATTGGAGCAGGGGCGGTTTTGTCACAGAGAGGTTCTGATTGCTCAGTGATAAAACCATGTGCTTTCTTTTCCAGGAAGTTTTCGCCCGCTGAGCGTAATTATGATGTGGGCAATCGAGAGTTGCTGGCCATGAAGTGGGCATTCGAGGAGTGGCGTCATTGGCTTGAAGGAGCTAAGCATCGCGTGGTGGTATTGACTGATCATAAGAACTTGACTTATCTCGAGTCTGCCAAGCGCTTGAATCCTAGACAGGCCCGTTGGTCGTTATTTTTTGCCCGCTTCGACTTTGTGATTTCGTACCTTCCGGGCTCTAAAAATGTGAAGGCGGATGCTCTGTCTAGGAGTTTTGTGCCCGACTCTCCGGGTTTATCTGAGCCAGCGGGTATCCTCAAGGAAGGAGTCATTGTGTCTGCCATCTCCCCTGATTTGCGGCGGGTGCTGCAAAAATTTCAGGCGAATAAACCTGATCGTTGTCCAGCAGAGAAACTGTTCGTCCCTGATAGGTGGACTAATAAACTTATCTCTGAACTTCATTGTTCGGTGTTGGCTGGTCATCCTGGAATCTTTGGTACCAGAGAGTTAGTGGCTAGATCCTTCTGGTGGCCATCTCTGTCACGGGATGTACGTACTTTTGTGCAGTCCTGTGGGATTTGTGCTAGGGCTAAGCCCTGCTGTTCTCGTGCCAGTGGGTTGCTTTTGCCCTTGCCGGTCCCAAAGAGGCCTTGGACACATATTTCGATGGATTTCATTTCTGACCTTCCCGTTTCTCAAAAGATGTCAGTCATTTGGGTGGTCTGTGATCGCTTTTCTAAAATGGTCCATCTGGTGCCCTTGGCTAAATTGCCTTCCTCCTCTGATTTGGTACCTTTGTTCTTTCAGCATGTGGTTCGGTTGCATGGCATTCCTGAGAATATTGTTTCTGACAGAGGTTCCCAGTTTGTTTCAAGGTTTTGGCGAGCCTTTTGTGGTAGGATGGGGATTGACCTATCCTTTTCCTCGGCTTTCCATTCTCAGACTACTGGCCAGACCGAACGAACCAATCAGACCTTGGAAACATATCTGAGATGTTTTGTTTCTGCAGACCAGGATGATTGGGTGTCCTTTTTGCCGTTGGCTGAGTTCGCCCTTAATAATCGGGCCAGCTCGGCTACCTTGGTTTCTCCATTTTTTTGCAATTCTGGGTTCCATCCTCGTTTCTCTTCAGGACAGGTTGAGTCTTCGGACTGTCCTGGTGTGGATTCTGTGGTGGATAGGTTGCAGCAGATCTGGACTCAGGTAGTGGACAATTTGATCTTGTCCCAGGAGAAAGCTCAACTTTTCGCTAATCGCAGACGCCGTGTGGGTTCCCGACTTCGTGTTGGGGATCTGGTTTGGTTATCTTCTCGTCATATTCCTATGAAGGTTTCCTCTCCTAAATTTAAACCTCGTTTTATTGGTCCGTATAGGATTTCTGAGGTTCTCAATCCTGTGTCTTTTCGTTTGACCCTCCCAGACTCCTTTTCCATACATAATGTATTCCATAGGTCGTTGTTGCGGAGATACGTGGCACCTATGGTTCCATCTGTTGAGCCTCCTGCCCCGGTTTTGGTGGAGGGGGAATTGGAGTATATTGTGGAGAAGATTTTGGATTCTCGTGTTTCTAGACGGAAACTCCAGTATCTGGTTAAATGGAAGGGTTATGCTCAGGAAGATAATTCCTGGGTTTTTGCCTCTGATGTTCATGCTTCCGATCTTGTTCGTGCCTTTCATGCGGCTCATCCTGGTCGGCCTGGGGGCTCTGGTGAGGGTTCGGTGACCCCTCCTCAAGGGGGGGGTACTGTTGTGAATTCTGTGGCTGAATTCACTCCTGTGGTCACAAGTGGCACTGCAGCTTCTGAGCTTCCTCCCTCAGGTGTTCTGGTGAGCTCGTTAACTGCTTCATTACTTAACTCCGCCTGATGCTGCTATCCTTGCTCCTTGTCAATGTTTCAGTGTTGGATCTGAGCTTCTCCTGATTGTTCCTGTGACCTGCTGCTCTGTATAGCTAAGTGCTTTTTGCTTTTTTGTTGCTTTTTTTCTGTCCAGCTTGTCTTTTGTTTTGCTGGAAGCTCTGAGACGCAAAGGGTGTACCGCCGTGCCGTTAGTTCGGCACGGTGGTTTTTTTTTGCCCCCTTTGCGTGGTTTTGCTTTAGGGTTTTTTGTAGACTGCAAAGTTCGCTTTACTGTCCTCGCTCTGTCCTAGAATATCGGGCCCCACTTTGCTGAATCTATTTCATCCCTACGTTTTGTCTTTTCATCTTACTCACAGTCATTATATGTGGGGGGCTGCCTTTTCCTTTGGGGAATTTCTCTGGGGCAAGTCAGGCCTATTTTTCTATCTTCAGGCTAGCTAGTTTCTTAGGCTGTGCCGAGTTGCCTAGGTAGTTGTTAGGCGCAATCCACAGCCGCTTTTAGTTGTGTTTAGGATAGGATCAGGTGTGCAGTCTACAGAGTTTCCACGTCTCAGAGCTCGTTCTTGTATTTTTGGGTATTTGTCAGATCACTGTGTGCGCTCTGATCGCTAAGCACACTGTGTTTCTGGATTGCCTTCATAACACCTGTCATTAGCAAACATAACAGCCATGCTCACAAGCTTCCAATCTATGAGGAAATAAGGGAGACACTAAAGGTGCATGGCAAGAATTGCTTTCATTGTTCTGACCAGCCATAATGTAAGAAATCAAGTGTTCATGTAATGCTGCATGAACTGGCTACCAACCAGTATGTGTAAAAGTACAGACACAGAGGGCAATTAAATGCATAAAGCGTGTGAGAGCAAGATACAAAGATTCTGATTATGAAGAAAATTTTGAATGGGCATCACAGGGATAGTTAGATAAATGTGTTGAGGTGGTAGGCAATTCATATGTTGGCAAGGCTTAGTGAGCAGAAGAGAGCAAAGCATGAATTCCAGCTTCTCAATGCCTGTCAGAGTAACACTCAGATCCAATACAACTGCCGAGTGGGTGTGGACTAATGACATTTCTGAAGTTCTTGAGTGCTTCACCAAGATGGTGTGCCCTGATGATGCTATTGTCAGGTCAACCATCCTACTGCTCTGACTATTAAAACGTTTGCTGCAGAATCTCAAAGAGAAAGCTGTGAATGCCGAGCAGGTGGCTACAGAGCAAGATTTTACAGTGGCTGATACCACACAGCCCAGCCTCACACAATATTCTCAAGCCACATTGGGTGATGATGAGGAACAGGAGAAGGAGGAGGCAGAAAAGCAGTTTTTGGTCTGCGCTACAGAGGAGACTCCTAATCCCAGCTTCATGCCTATCCAGCATAGATGGCTTGAAGAGGAGGAGGAGGCGGCACGGTGGCGCAGTGGTTAGCACTGCAGCCTTGCAGCGCTGGAGTCCTGGGTTCAAGCCCCACTAAGGACAACATCTGCAAAGAGTTTGTATGTTCTCTCCGTGTTTGCGTGGGTTTCCTCCGGGCACTCCGGTTTCCTCCCACATTCCAAAGACATACTGATAGGAAATTTAGATTGTGAGCCCCATCTGGGACAGCGATAATAATGTGTGCAAACTGTAAAGCGCTGCGGAATATGTTAGCGCTATATAAAAAAAAAAAAAATAAATAAAATAAAATAAGGTTATGCATCGTGAGGAGGAGAGGATGGTTACTGTTCTTACTGGTGAGGACACTGAATGTTTAACTCTTTGTATTCTGTCACACATGGCAGAGTTCATGTCCAGATGCCTTTCCCAAGACACTTGTGTGAATCCCATTTGGTCCAAGATGAAATATTGGCTGTGCTCCTTTCTTGATCCACAGTACAAGGATAAATTGGCTTCTCTAATGTCGGAGGAAGATGTGCAATTTTCAGTGCATGTATGCCTTAGGGCTTGCTAAAAAAGATTACCCTCAGACAACACTGCTGGCAGAGGTAATGGCTTTTTTCACCCCCAAGGATTACATGGTAGTGCCACGCATACCAGGTGTAACTCAGGAGGGGGAAATGTCCACCAACACATTTTCATGAGACCGTAACATCAGCAAGGGCTATTTGTGGGTGTAACTATGATGATGAGGGAGAAGTTGACCAAAATGGTGAATGACTACTTAAGGCTGGTTTCACATTTGCGGTTGTGTCCGCAGCGTTTGTTCCGCAATTATCCGCATGTGTCGTGTATTCCTATCTTTAACATTAGGGACGCATGTGTCTCCGATCGGTTGCATTTTGCCACATTAGACGACGCATTCGTCATTTCGTTGTCTGCGGTTTGGCGCGGTAAAAGCTACATATAGTAATTTTAACCTCACAAACGGATACAAAGTATCCAAACACACCACTCACACAAAGAGTGTTTAGAAAAGATAACAAATTTTATTAATTTAAAAACACAAATCCTAAATACCATATTGTAATGTTAAGTAAGAGGAAAGGATAGAAACCCAAGTACATAGCACAAAAAAAGTGATACAAGAAAATTGTATACAGGCTTCTGGGATCGTATAGTCTGTGTCAGAGCATATGGGCATCCAAAGTATGCAAGCCCTAATCTAAATAGACCTAAAGTGCATAGTGCCAAATACCCAAAGGGGTTAACACATAAAATGCCTGACACATACCCATGTGGTAAGCCCGTCCTTGGTATCACACACGTCCCGACGTACGTTTTGCATCTACCGCTTTCTCCAGGGGGAAAAGAGAATTGTGCATGTCATGTCTGCACGAATGCTGGCTTATATGGTATCCACACTCACCTATTTCCCAATGCTTCGTCGCGCACGGCGCGGCCGCCCCCGGGTCTCAGGTGCATCCATTACCTGCACTCAGCTTCAGCGTGCAGGGAGGAAATCCCCCATGACGTCATATCTGCACGCCGGAGTTGAAAGATGTAATTTTAGAGGCGTCAATTTTCTGCCTAGAAATGTATGCGGTTGTTAGCGGAAGGTATGCGGCAAAAAACACATAATGGTCTATGTAAACGCATGCGTTCGCAAGCACATGCATTGCTTGCATTTGTGAACGCATGAGTTGCACCAGAGGAAAACATGTCTAGACACTGATTAGCCACCCTCCACATACAAACTGATAAAAGGAGGGAGTGGATATTTGCAGATCACTACCGAGCAGACAGAAGCAGAGCAGACGCAGGCAAGAACCTTGGAGGAAACAAGGCACTGAACAATGTGAGTATATCCTAGCCAATGTCTTTATTTTCTGTCTTTATATGTCCTAATTTCTGGCATTTTTTTCTTTCTGCATGCATCAGAATGTCATCTTCTGAGGAGGAGGAGCAACGTCTTGGACCTGCACAAGCCGAACATGTCAGTGAAGTGAGTACTCACCTCCTCAGATTGGTAAGTATTGTCAAATTGCATTTCACCACAGACTCTTGGATGAGTAAGCATGGCCAAGGTGTAAAATTTCACTGACTGGGCACTGGCTGACTCTGGTGGCTCTGTGGACAGGTGGCCAAACGTCTGCGCCACAAGTCTTTTAATCCCCAAGGCTTTCTTGACAAACTTCTGTATCTAACAGTTCCTCCACTGCTTCTGCCTCCTACACCTCATCTACGGCCTCCACCTGTGCCCTCACCTTCTCCCTTAGTGAGACATGCATTCTAAGAGTGCAGATAGAATCTCCTCCACCTCCTTACTGCACATCCATGGCTCACCGCAATTAGGCAGTGTTTAAATTTATATGACTTGGAGATCACAGTCAGAAAGCTCAAGAGTTGTAGACAGGTATCCAGGCTGAGTTAGGGAAATGGCTGTCTCCACTAAACCATGAGCCAGGGAAGGTGATAATGGTGCAAACCTCATGGCGGCCCTATGCCGTGGCAACCTCACATACATGCATAACATGGCTCACGTCCTAAACTTGGTGGTAAAGCAATTTCTCCGCCACTATTCTGGCCTGGATGTGCTGCTGCAGAAAGCATGGTCACTGTGTGCTGATTTTCAACGATCGCACCCTGCGGTCATTGACTTGCATGGTTACAGAGATCTTTCGGCCTATCAGTTAACAGTTTGATTAGTGATGTTCCAACACAGTAGAATTCCACATGCACATGTTGCAGTGGCTGTGGCAGCAGTGACGAGCCCTGGTGCAGTAGGTCTTTTTGCATAGCCTGGGCCAATGCAGTATGGACGTGGTGCAAATCATTCTTGCGGAGTAGGCACTGACGATGCCATCAGTATCATCATTATTCCGGTCATATACATGTTGGAGCACACTTTCAATAGTCTGCTTGAGGAGGTGATATCCCAGAAGAGGAGGAAGCAGAGGAGGTTTCAGAAGGGATTAAAATAGATATAAATTCTGGACTGTCATAGCACAGGCAGGTGCCATGGGAGGGTGGCTTACAGTGATCAAGGAAAGGCTCATGGTACCAGACAAACTATTAGTGAAGATGCAGGTGCCGAGGAACAAATCGAGAAGGAGGACGTGATGGACGCGCAACAGTCAGGAGAAAAGGAGGATAATGATGCGCTCTCTGTTATCTGTGTTTGGCAGAAGGGGATAGAGGAAGCAACCTTGAGTGTTACTTCGCCACCAAAACAGCATGGACTTGAACCTCATGGAAGGGCCCAACACATGAGCGCCTTCTTGCTGCACTATCTTCAACATGATTCCCGTATTCTTAAAGTTAGAAATAGTGCTGACAACTGGGTTGCCAACTCTGTTAGATCCATGGTACAAGAGTAAATTTATCCAGATGCTTCCCTACCCAAAAAGGGATGTGAGCATGCTGTAGAGTGGAAATACACATGTAGATAATCTTAAGAGTGGCTTTCCCCAAGACAGCAGTGAGGCACACAGTGTGTATCACAGTTGTAGACTTCCAACCCATGGAACGTCAAGAGTCAAGGCTTCATCGCCAAAACATTAGCAACAGCAGTGTAAGTGTTATAAGCAATTTCTATGAGTCATTTAACACATTTTTTGTACCAGACCATGCACCAGCAGAACAGAGTACAAGTTGGACATGTTGCTGAGGACTTTAGAGGATGGTGCAGGAGTATCTGGAGTTTTGACCATTAAAAATGTTGGTGTTCAAAAATGGAAGAGTGGCCTGAGCTCATCTGTCACACTTTGGAGGTTTTGGCATTCCCGGCAGCCTGCATTCTCTCAGAACTTGTCTTCTGCGCTGCTGGTGGTGTCCTGATGTATAAACTCATCTGGATGTCCCCTGAAAGTGTAAACTGCCTAACTTTCATCAAAATGAACCTGTCATGGATCTTCGATAACTTTTGCACCCCAGTCGCAGATAGGTGATGGTGTCATTTTTTTTGTCTCATGTATTGATTTTGCATTATTGCAGTCTGTGCCATCTTCGTGGTGTTTTATGTGCCTACTGTTGCTACTGCTGCTGACGTTACAAGCAATTTTTTGAAATTTGGAGACCTCAAGTTGATTCTCCTTCTGGTTGGTTGCCTGTGGTGGAAGATGGCCAAATATATTGTTCCTACTCTGTGGAAATTGATGCCACTTTAGTGCTGTGATATTTACTTTATGAAATGTGGAGACTCAAACTTTTGTCTCCATCTCATGGGTTGACTGTTGTAGAAGGTGTGTCAGAGACCAATTATACTGTTTCTACTCCATGGAAATTGATGCCACTTTAGTGCTGTGTGACAATTATTTATTAAAATGTGGAGACTCCAATTGGGTCTCCATCTGGTGGATTGCCCGTGTAAGTAGGACTCCCAGACAGGCAGGCCTGTACTTTCAGTCAACTATCTGTGCTACTATTCTTACATTTTTCTACCAATAGTAGTCTACGAAACTGATGTTTGTGCCATCTGAGTGTGGCTGGAATAAAAAAAAAATGGAGGTGTTGCATGAGATGTGAGGACTCACAGGTATAAAGGCTTACACCACTCCCTTAACCACCAGTTCCTCATTGAAAATTCAATTCCAAGCTATAAATGCTGGGACAGACCTTGATACCTCATGAATGGCCCATGACACTGCTTGTGTGCCATTATAACAGGTTCTACTGTGGGTCAATTAATCAATCAGCTACCTGTGTTACTATCCTTACATTTTTTTCATCAATAGTAGTCTATGAAATTGATATCGGTGCCATATGAGTGTGGCTGAAAATAATTATATATATATATATATATATATATATATATATATATATATATATATACTAGATTGTGGCCCGATTCTAACGCATCGGGTATTCTAGAATATGCATGCATGTCCCCGTAGTATATGGACAATGATGATTCCAGAATTTGCGGCAGACTGTGCCCGTCGCTGATTGGTCGAGGCAACCTTTATGACATCATCGTCGCCATGGCAACCATTATGACATCTACGTCGATACTGTGCCCGTCGCTGAATCAGAAACGTGGGATTTCTACGTCCTTTATGACATTATCGTCACTGTGCCCGTTGCTGATTGGTCAAGGCCTGGCGGCCTCGACCAATCAGAGACGCGGGATATCTATGTCCTTTATGACATCATTGTCGCTGTGCTCGTCGCTGATGGGTCGAGGCCTGGCGGCCTCGACCAATCAGAGAGGCGGGATTTCCAGGACAGACAGACAGAAAGACAGACAGACGGAAAAACCCTTAGACAATTATATATATAGACTAGATTGTGGCCCGATTCTAACGCATTGGGTATTCTAGAATATGCATGTCCCCGTAGTATATGGACAATGATGAATCCGGAATTCGCGGCAGACTGTGCCCGTCGCTGATTGGTCGAGGCAACCTTTATGACATCATCGTCGCCATGGCAACCATTATGACATCTATGTCGATACTGTGCCCGTCGCTGATTGGTCGAGGCGAATTCGCGGCAGACTGCCCGTCGCTGATTGGTCGAGGCAACCTTTATGACATCATCGTCGCCATGCTGTGCCCGTCGCTGATTGCTGATGTCTCTAATGCATCAGGTATTCTAGAATATGCATGTCCCCATAGTATATGGACGATGATGATTCCAGAATTAGCGGCAGACTGTGCCCGTCGCTGATTGGTCGAGGCAACCTTTATGACATCATCGTCGCCATGGCAACCATTATGACATCTACGTCGATACTGTGCCCGTCGCTGAATCAGAAACGTGGGATTTCTACATCCTTTATGACATCATCGTCACTGTGCCCGTTGCTGATTGGTCGAGGCCTGGCGACCTCGACCAATCAAAGACGCGGGATGTCTACGTCCTTTATGACATCATCGTCGCTGTGCCCGTTGCTGATTGGTCGAGGCCTGGCGGCCTCGACCAATCAGAGACGCGGGATTTCTACGTCGATGCTGTGCCGGTCTCTGATTGGTCGAGGCCTGGCGGCCTCGACCAATCAGAGAGCCGGGATTTCCAGGACAGACAGACAGACAGACAGACAGACAGACAGACGGAAAAACCCTTAGACAATTATATATATAGATATATATATATAGATATATATATATATATATATATACACTAGATTGTGGCCCGATTCTAACGCATCGGGTATTCTAGAATATGCATGTCCCCGTAGTATATGGCCAATGATGATTCCAGAATTCGAGGCAGATTGTGCCCGTCGCTGATTGGTCGAGGCAACCTTTATGACATCATCGTCGCCATGGCAACCATTATGACATCATCGTCGCTGTGCCCGTTGCTGATTGGTCGAGGCCTGGCGGCCTCGACCAATCAGACGCGGGATGTCTACGTCCTTTATGACATCATCGTCGCTGTGCCCGTCGCTGATTGGTCGAGGCCGCCAGGCCTCAACCAATCAGAGACGTGGGATTTCCAGGACAGACAGACAGACAGACAGACAGACGGAAAAACCCTTAGGCAATTATATATATAGATGCATACATACATACATATAACTAGAAAACACAGGCGCTATCCGCTAGGGGAGTGAGAAAAGAGTGCTCAACTGTTGCTGGTGAATAAACAGGTGCTGGGTCTAAACCTGTTAGTAGAAAAAACTAAAAAGTATATAAATGTATAACAATATTCACCGCGCTGAATAAATGAGAATGAGTAATGTGATGTAAGCATCAAAAAGTAAGGAATACTCACTTTTGTCGTGGAGGTAGTTGGAAACTATTCATAGAGCCATAAGAGAATGGAATATCCGGTGGTAGAAGCTTACTCTAGTAAGTATACCTCAGATACACGACTTCTACAGATGCCTATGCAAGTCCCCTGACAGTAACTTTTTATATTTATATTAACTGCATCCAGTTGCTCTTCTTATTAGCGATACGCTGCATCACCACTTTTACAAGCAGTACTAGGCAGACTACAGTTAATGGCCATCTCTAGATGACTTGCAGGACCAAGGTCCCTAGGTCCCACTTACAAGCAGTGGTTTTAACCCAGTAAGTGCCATTATATAATCGGCACTCCTATTCATCATCTCAATAGACTGTGATCCCTTTTTTATTTGTATTCTCATTTTCAGTATTTTTGACCTCTGGACCTGTTGGCAAGTGCCTCTAAAACCCCAGTCATCTTATACTCATGCATACCAGCACTTATCCTTTTTTTTTGGACTAGTTTCAGTACTTTTCATCTGTTTATTGGAGTAAGTAATCATCTACTATGCAGAACCAGTTCGCATGTCACTATAATTATACTGATATCGTGTACTAATTACCGTATCACCTTATCAGCTTCTAGCAGCGGATATTTCATCCTCTTATTGCTCTATGAATAGTTTCTAACTACCTCCACTACAAAAGTGAGTATTCCTTACTTTTTGATACTTACATCACATTACTTATTCTCTTTTATTCAGCACGGTGAATATTGTTATATATTAATTTAAAAAAAAATAAAAAAAAAAAAATATATATATATATATATATATATACACATATACATATACATACACAGTACAGATGAAAAGTTTGGATACACCTCATTTAAAGATTTTTCTGTATTTTCATGACATAGGCATCAAAATTATGAATTAACACTCGTATACTTAACAAAAAAGTGTGAAACAACTGAAGTTTTGTCTTATATTCTAGGTTCTTGGTAATGGTAAAATAGCTGCTAGGAAACCACTGCTAAGGACAGGCAACAAGCAGAAGAGACTTGTTTGGGCTAAAGAACACAAGGAATGGACATTAGACCAGTGGAAATCTGTGCTTTGGTCTGATGAGTCCAAATTTGAGATCTTTGGTTCCAATTACTGTGTCTTTGTGCGACGCAGAAAAGGTGAAAGGATGGACTCTACATGCCTGGTTCCTACCGTGAAGCATGGAGGAGGAGGTGTGATGGTGTGGGGGTGCTTTGCTGGTGACACTGTTGGGGATTTATTCAAGATTGAAGGCATACTGAACCAGCATGGCTACCACAGCATCTTGCAGAGGCATGCTATTCCATCCAGCTTGCGTTTAGTTGGATCATCATTTATTTTTCAATAGGACTATGACCCCAAACACACCTCCAGGCTGTGTAAGGGCTATTTGACCAAGAAGGAGAGTGATGGGGTGCTACGTCAGATGACCTGATCTCCACAGTCACCAGATCTGAACCCAATCAAGATGGTTTAGGGTGAGCTGGACCGCAGAGTGAAGGCAAGAGGGCCAACAAGTGCCAAGCATCTCTGGGAACTCCTTCAAGAATGTTGGAAGACCATTTCTGGTGACAACCTCTTGAAGCTCATAAAGAGAATGCCACGAGTGTGCAAAGCAGTCATCAAAGCAAAAGGTGGCTACTTTGAAGAACCTAGAATATAAGACATAATTTCAGTTGTTTCACACTTTTTTGTTAAGTACTGTATATACAGTGGGGCAAAAAAGTATTTAGTCAGTAAGCAATAGTGCAAGTTCCACCACTTAAAAAGATGAGAGGCGTCTGTAATTTACATCATAGGTAGACCTCAACTATGGGAGACAAACTGAGAAAAAAAAATCCAGAAAATCACATTGTCTGTTTTTTTAACATTTTATTTGCATATTATGGTGGAAAATAAATATTTGGTTAGAAACAAAATTTCATCTCAATACTTTGTAATATATCCTTTGTTGGCAATGACAGAGGTCAAACGTTTTCTGTAAGTCTTCACAAGGTTGCCACACACTGTTGTTGGTATGTTGGCCCATTCCTCCATGCAGATCTCCTCTAGAGCAGTGATGTTTTTGGCTTTTTGCTTCGCAACACAGACTTTCAACTCCCTCCAAAGGTTTTCTATAGGGTTGAGATCTGGAGACTGGCTAGGCCACTCCAGGACCTTGAAATGCTTCTTACGAAACCACTCCTTCGTTGCCCTGGAGGTGTGCTTTGGATCATTGTCATGTTGAAAGACCCAGCCACGTTTCATCTTCAATGCCCTTGCTGATGGAAGGAGGTTTGCACTCAAAATCTCATGATACATGGCCCCATTCATTCTTTCATGTACCCGGATCAGTCGTCCTGGCCCCTTTGCAGAGAAACAGCCCCAAAGCATGATGTTTCCACCACCATGCTTTACAGTAGGTATGGTGTTTGATGGATGCAACTCAGTATTCTTTTTCCTCCAAACACGACAAGTTGTGTTTCTACCAAACAGTTCCAGTTTGGTTTCATCAGACCATAGGACATTCTCCCAAAACTCCTCTGGATCATCCAAATGCTCTCTAGCAAACTTCAGACGGGCCCGGACATGTACTGGCTTAAGCAGTGGGACACGTCTGGCACTGCAGGATCTGAGTCCATGGTGGCGTAGAGTGTTACTTATGGTAGGCCTTGTTACATTGGTCCCAGCTCTCTGCAGTTCATTCACTAGGTCCCCCCGCGTGGTTCTGGGATTTTTGCTCAACGTTCTTGTGATCATTCTGACCCCACGGGGTAGGATTTTGCGTGGAGCCCCAGATCGAGGGAGATTATCAGTGTTCTTGTATGTCTTCCATTTTCTAATTATTGCTCCCACTGTTGATTTCTTCACTCCAAGCTGGTTGGCTATTGCAGATTCAGTCTTCCCAGCCTAGTGCAGGGCTACAATTTTGTTTCTGGTGTCCTTTGACAGCTCTTTGGTCTTCACCATAGTGGAGTTTGGAGTCAGACTGTTTGAGGGTGTGCACAGTTGTCTTTTTATACTGATAACAAGTTTAAACAGGTGCCATTACTACAGGTAATGAGTGGAGGAAAGAGGAGACTCTTAAAGAAGAAGTTACAGGTCTGTGAGAGCCAGAAATCTTGATTGTTTGTTTCTGACCAAATACTTATTTTCCACCATAATATGCAAATAAATTGTTAAAAAAACAGACAATGTGATTTTCTGGATTTTTTTTTTCTCAGTTTGTCTCTCATAGTTGAGGTCTACCTATGATGTAAATTACAGACGCCTCTCATCTTTTTAAGTGGTGGAACTTGCACTATTGCTGACTGACTAAATACTTTTTTGCCCCACTGTAATTCCACATGTGTTAATTCATAGTTTTGATGCCTTCAGTCCCTTCAGTTCAATCTACATAGTCATGAAAATACGGAAAAATCTTTAAATGAGAAGATGTGTCCAAACTTTTGGTTTGTGAATATATATATATATATATATATATATATATATATATATATATATATATATATATAATCTGTATACATACATATATACACTGCTCAAAAAAATAAAGGGGACACTAAAATCCCACATCCTAGATATTACTGAATGGAATATTCCAGTTGGAAATCTTTATTCATTACATAGTGGAATGTGTTGAAATCAATAAAACCTAAAAATTATCGATGTAAATCTCAACTAATATCCCACGGAGGTCTGGAGTTGGAATGATGCTCAAAATCAAAGTGGAAAATGAAGTTACAGGCTGATCCATCTTCTGTAGAAATTCCTCAAGACTAGAAAATAATGCTCAGTAGTGTGTGTGGCCTCCACGTGCCTGTATGACCTCCCTACAATTCCTGGGCATGCTCCTGATGAGGCGGTGGATGGTGTCCTGAGGGATCTCTTCCCAGACCTGGACTAAAGCATCTGCCAACTCCTGGACAGTCTGTGGTGCAACGTGATGTTGGTGGATGGTGCGAGACATGATGTCCCAGATGTGTTCAATCGGATTCAGGTCTGGTGTATGGGCAGGCCAGTCCATAGCTTCAATGCTTTCATCTTGCAGGAACTGCTGACACACTCCAGCCACATAAGGTCTGGCATTGTCCGGCATTAGGAGGAGCCCAGGGCCAACCACACCAGCATATGGTATCACAAAGGGTCTGAGGATCTCATCTTGGGACCTAATGGCAGTAAGCACATGGAGGGCTATGCAGCCCTCCAAAGAAATGCCACCCCACACCATTACTGACCCATTGCCAAACCAGTCATTGTGAAGGATGTTGCAGGCAGCAGATCACTCTTCACTGTGTCTCCAGACTCTGTCACATCTGTCACATGTGCTCAGTGTGAACCTGCTTTCATCTGTGAGGAGCACAGGGTGCCATTGGCAAATTTGCCAATCCTGGTGTTCTGTGGCAAATGCTAAGCTTCCTGCATGGTGTTGGGCTATGAGCACAACCCCCATTTGTGGACGTCGGGCACTCAGACAATCCTCATGGAGTCAGTTTCTAATCGTTTGTGCAGACACATGCACATTTGTGGCCTGCTGGAGGTCATTTTGCGGGGTTCTAGCAGTGCTCCTCCTGTTCCTCTTTGAACAAAGGCTGAGGTAGCGGTCCTGCTGCAGGGTTGTTGCCCTCCTACTGCCCCCTCCACATCTCCTAGTGTACTGGCCTGTCTCCTGGTAGTGCCTTGTACTACGCTGACAGACATAGCAAACCTTCTTGCGACAGCTCGCATTGATGTGCCATCCTGGATGAGCTGTACTACCTGAGCCTCTTGTGTGGGTTGTAGAGTCCGTCTCATGCTACCTCGAGTATGAAAGCGCAACCAACATTCAAAAATGACATCAGCCAGAAAGCATTGGTACTGAGATGTGGTTTGTTGTCCCCACCTGCAGAACCACTCCTTATTGTGTGTGTCTTGATAAATGCCAATAATTTCAATCTGTTGTCTATTCCATTTGCACAACAGCATGTGAAATTGATGGTCAAACAGTGTTGCTTCCTAAGTGGACAGTTTGAGTTCACAGAACTTTGATTTAATTGGAGTTATATTCTGTTGTATAAGTGTTCCCTTTATTTTTTTGAGCAGTATATACACACACACACACACACACACACACACACGTGCTTCTCTCAAAATTAGAATATCATCAAAAAGTTAATTTATTTCAGTTATTCAATAAAAAAGTGAAACTTATATATTACATAGTGGCAATACAAACAGAGTGATGCATTTCAAGTCTTTATTTCTGTTAATGTTGATTATGGCTTACTACCAACGCAAAGCTAAAAGTCATCATCTCAGTAAATTAGAATAATTAACAAAAAGACCAGCAAAGGCTTCCTAAGTGTATTAAAAAGGTCCTCTAGTCTGTTTCAGAAGGCTCTACAATCATGGGGAAGACTGTTGTGAATTCGGTTGTCGGGCTCCGTCCTGTGGTCATGAATGGTACTTCGGCTGGTTCTGTCCATGGACTTCCTCTGGTGGGTGTTTCTGAGTTTCACAGGTGACGAGGTTAATTTGTTAGCTGCTCTATTTAACTCCACTTAGATCTTTGCTCCATGCCACCTGTCAATGTTCCAGTATTGGTCTAGTTCACTCCTGGATCGTTCTTGTGACCTGTCTTCCCATCAGAAGCTAAGTTCCAGCTTGTATTTCTTTGGTTTGCTATTTTTCTGTCCAGCTTGCTATTTAATTTGTTGTCTTGCTTGCTAGAAGCTCTGGGACGCAGAGGGAGCGCCTCCGCACCGTGAGTCGGTGCGGAGGGTCTTTTTGCGCCCTCTGCGTGGTCTTTTTGTAGGTTTTTGTGCTGACCGCAAAGTACCTTTCCTATCCTCGGTCTGTTCAGTAAGTCGGGCCTCACTGTGCTAAATCTATTTCATCTCTGTGTTTGTATTTTCATCTTTACTCACAGTCATTATATGTGGGGGGCTGCCTTTTCCTTTGGGGAATTTCTCTGAGGCAAGGTAGGCTTATTTTTCTATCTTCAGGGCTAGCTAGTTTCTTAGGCTGTGCCGAGTTGCATAGGGAGCGTTAGGTGCAATCCACGGCTATTTCTAGTGTGTTTGATAGGTTTAGGGATTGCGGTCAGCAGAGTTCCCACGTCCCAGAGCTCGTCCTTATTATCAGTAACTATCAGGTCATTCCGTGTGCTCTTAACCACCAGGTCCATTATTGTCCTGACCACCAGGTCATAACAGAAGACTGCTGACTTGACAGATGTCCAGAAGGCAGTCATTGACACTTCACAACCAGTGTAAGCCACAAAAGGTCATTGCTAAAGAAGCTGGCTGTTCACAGAGTGCTGTATTCATGCATAATAATGGAAAGTTGAGGAAAAAGTGTGGTAGAAAAAGGTGCACAAGCAACCAGGATAACCACAGCCTTGAAAGGATTGTTAAGAAAAGGCCATTCAAAAATTTGGGGGAGATTCACAAGGAGTGTACTGCTGCTGGAGTCATTGCTTCAAGAGCCACGACACACAGAAGTATCCAGGACATGGGCTACAAGTGTCGCATTCCTTGTATCAAGCCACTCATGACCAATAGACAACGCCAGAAGTGGGCCAAAGAGAAAGAGAACTGGATTGTTGCTCAGTGGTCCAAGGTGTTGTTTTCCAATGAACACAATTTTCAGAGGCACACAATCCAAGCTGTTTGAGGTCTAGTGTAAAGTTTCCACAATCAATGATGGTTTGGGAAGCTATGCCATATGCTGGTGTATGTCCACTTTGTTTTAACAAGACCAAAGTCAGCACAGCCATCTACCAGGAACTTTTAGAGCACTTAATGCTTCCCTCAGCCGAAAAACGTTTTGGAGATGGAAATTTCATTCTCCATGAGGACTTGGCACCTGTCCACAATGCCAAAAGTATCAATATCTGGTGTAAAAACAAGTGTTTAATTTCTGTTAATGTTGATGATTATGGCTTACAGCCAATGAAAACCCAAACTTAATTATCTCAGTAAATTAGAATCCTTTATAACACCAGCTTGAAAAATTATTTTAAAATCTGAAATGTTGGCCTACTGAAATGTATGTTCAGTAAATGCACTCAATACTTGGTCGGGGCTAATTTTGCATTAATTAACTGCAACAATGTGGCGTGGCATGGAGGCAGTCATCCTGTGGCACTGCTGAGGTGTTATGGAAGCCCAGGTTGCCTTGAAATAGATCACTATTTTTTTAATGACTCTATAGAATATATGAGTTTCACTTTTTGTATTGAAGAACTGAAATAAATTAACTTTTTGATGATATTCTAATTTTGTGAAAAGCACCTGTATATGAGGTGTTGCATGAGTTGTGAGGTCTCCCAGCTAAGAAAGCTTACACTTCTCTTTTAACCACCAGGTCCTCATTGAAATTTCAATTCCAAACTGTGCATGCTGGGCCAGGCCCTGATACCATGGCTGACTGCTGCTGTGCCATTTACAAATTCGCATTGAATCTAATAGGGTTTGGGTATGTTCTTCGAACCATTTGACAAACTGTTCGGCGAATGGTGGACCGTTTGGTGATTTCAAACTGAACCAAACCTTGAAAGTTTCACTTATATCTAGTCTTGAATGCAGCTACAGCATGCTGCGATTGTCTTCTCATGCCAAATCAACATGAGAAAATAATTGCAGATCTGAGCTGCCCCCTAGTATAACACTAGTTTGAGAGCTATGCATTGCTTTATGTTATTTTAGAAATATAGTTCAGTCCAATTAAAAAAACAACAAATATTAAAATTTATTATTGCAATAATACTGCTGTGTGTTATTACAGTTCTGACATAGCATAGCGTATATAATAAAAATAATCATAATCATTTTAAATTGCATAAAAATTGCAAAAATAATGCATCACAATAAAAAAGTAATCTTAAGATGAAATAATATTGAAATAAATACAAACCATGGAGCTCCGAATACATTTAGAACTATCAATATTTTGTAAGTTCTTTTAACTATTATGGTATTTTTCGGATTATAAGAACCACTTCCCACACCCAAATTTTTTTTATAGGGAAATGGGGGTGAATCTTATATTCTGAATTGAAGCTGCAGTGGAGCTTACTGGCTGCGGTGGAGCGAGGTTCCAGGTCGCTGTTGCCGGAAGCCTCTGGTGGCGGCGACCGAAGTCGGGAAATGGCTGCGGGTCCCAGGCTGGTACAACAAGGTGTTCAGTGGTGCAAACATTTTATGACAGCCCACACTTTCTATACTCTTGTATGTGGTGGACAAGGGTGGCGCATGCACAAATTGAGATTTTAGCTCCGAGATCTCATCTCCCGAGATCTCAATTGCGCATGTGCTGCCACCGGCGGCCATTTTCCTGTAATCCACCACATTTAAAGTACGGAAGGTGTTGGAGCTCCAGGCTGTCACAAAATGTGAGAAGAGACCCTGCACCACTGAACCCTCCTCGTAAAGGTCTGAGGCCCGCAGCCATGGCCTAATTCCTGCTGCCGACGAACACTCTATCCTACCAGCTTGGAGTTCACAGCATCCCCTGCCTCTGCCAGCTGTGACCCTACCACCTAAGACCCCGTTCCACCACCACTGCCCCCCCAGGTAAGCTACTGTAAAAGCGGATTATTACATGCACCATTTAATAATGAAAAAAATTAATTTCTTATTTTCCTTCCCAAAATTTGGGGTGCGTCGTTTAATCCGCAAAATACAGTATATTTAACGTAACTAAATTTACCGTATGTGTCACTTTTTGGTAGCAATCATTAATGTTCTTTTCGTTAGTGCACATAATGTAATTTTAAATTATTTTTTGAGAAAGTACAATGTGTATTCACTTTTATGTTAACCAGAGGTATTTCAGTTTACTTCATGAATGTTAATTATTGCAACACATAATTGCCCTACAGAAAATCATTGTGGTTAACGATCTCAATGCTGTGCCAAGGTTAAACCCTTGTAGGAAAAAGAAGAAAAGTCTATGCACATGGTGCAACATGAGTCAGATAAGCAAACATTAGGGGGTCTGGTATTGATACACAGGAGTAGTCACAAGGTGACAGCTGCCTATATTAACAAACATAGTATTTAATCATTAAATTGCAAATCATTCTAGCTAAATAATTAAAGCAAAATTCAATTCATGCAGACCCAGTACAGAAAAGCTAATTGTTCTACGTCCCCTAAGTGGACATGCTATCAGTTTTAATTACTTATGCAAAGAGTAGTTTTTATTTTCTGTTGCCAATTATACTGTTTACATCTTATAAAACAAGTGTAGCTGACTTCACCAATTTATTTTAAAGAATTGATGGATATGTTTTTGTACATTTATTATATATATATACATATATGATATGTCCTAATAGAAGGGCACTAGATTTGGAATTTTAGATCTCCATATCTATTTTGTTTTTCTTTACTTTATTTATTTGTAGGATTTTTTTGCTTACACTTATTTTACTTAACTTTGATGCTTGTCCTTCAGGCTTTGCAATACCCTCTTGCTACTTCTTGCTTTTCATCATGAACAAGTTCACTGTGCTACACTGTTGGTAACCATTGCAAGTGTCTATTGCATGAAGACATTTAATTTTTTTTATCTAGTTTATATTATTTTACTGTTTTATGTAATTTTCTAATAATGTTTTTTTTACATAATAACATAATATACAAGAAACAAATACATGAGTATAAGGATCTATACATAAGAGGCCGATATGCACCGATAAATTTAGGAATACCTAGGCTATAAAGAAAAGTGCATGGTTCAAAATAAATAATGTATTTTTTTGCTTAGCTAAATAATTAAAAGCATACCAATAAATATACAAAAGACTCACTGGCACTTTCAAGCTTGTCTGAACAGATGCTTACGTGGAGCAGCCATCTCCATATACAATAAACAAAAAAAGTTGCACTCTGTAGTGCTAAATCATGTCAATATGAAATATATGAAATATGAATAGCAATACTGCTTCTGGATACTAGGAAAAAAATTTGACACTTAGAACAAAATTTGGCCAATTCTTGCATGCCCAGCAGCCAACGACAAGGTGATCTCAAATGTGCTGGATCCTGTGTGTCTAGTGTGAATACCTCTCTAAGGGCTCATAACCATATGTGAGAAAAAAAAACCGGTCCGATTTTCGGACCGAAAAAACAGACGAGTGCTATTTGAGTGTCATGCGAGTACAATGCGATTTTAACATGAGCTTTTACATACAGCAGTTTTCTGTCATTTACACATCGTTTTAAAATGAAATCTTCTCCAAAACACATACACACACATACAGTATATATATATATATATATATATATATATATATATACATACATACATACACAGTACATATATATATATACAGTATATATATATATATATATATATATACTAGCTATTGAACCCATTCTACGCCCGGGTGGCGAGCATTTATATTGGTATATGGTCTCCATCCTGGTATGTGCTGCTCCATCCTGCGTCCCCATCCTGTCATGTGCTGCACCCATCCTGCATCCCCATCCTGTCATGTGCTGCACCCATCCTGCGTCCCCATCCTGTCATGTGCTGCACCCATCCTGCGTCCCCATCCTGGTATGTGCTGCACCCATCCTGCGTCTCCATCCTGCGTCCCCATCCTGTCATGTGCTGCACCCATCCTGCGTCCCAATCCTGTCATGTGCTGCACCCATCCTGCGTCCCCATCCTGTCATGTACTGCACCCATCCTGCGTCCCCATCCTGCATCCCCATCCTGTCATGTGCTGCACCCATCCTGCATCCCCATCCTGGTATGTGCTGCACCCATCCTGCGTCCCCATCCTGCATCCCCATCCTGTCATGTGTTGCACCCATCCTGCGTCCCCATCCTGTCATGTGCTGCACCCATCCTGCGCCCCATCCTGTCATGTGCTGCACCCATCCTGCATCCCCATCCTGTCATGTGCTGCACCCATCCTGCGTCCCCATCCTTTCATGTGCTGCACCCATCCTGCGCCCCATCCTGGCATGTGCTGCACCCATCCTGCGCCCCCATCCTGTCATGTGCTGCACCCATCCTGCATCCCCATCCTGTCATGTGCTGCACCCATCCTGCGTCCCCATCCTGTCATGTGCTGCACCCATCCTGCGCCCCCATCCTGTCATGTGCTGCACCCATCCTGCGTCCCCATCCTGGTATGTGCTGCACCCATCCTGCGTCCCCATCCTGCATCCCCATCCTGTCATGTGCTGCACCCATCCTGCATCCCCATCCTGTCATGTGCTGCACCCATCCTGCGCCCCATCCTGTCATGTGCTGCACCCATCTTGTGTCCCCATCCTGTCATGTGCTGCACCCATCCTGCGTCCCCATCCTGCGTCCCCATCCTTTCATGTGCTGCACCCATCCTGCGTCCCCATCCTGGTATGTGCTGCACCCATCCTGCATCCCCATCCTGTCATGTGCTGCACCCATCCTGCGTCCCCATGCTGGTATGTGCTGTACCCATCCTGCGTCCCCATCCTGGTATGTGCTGTACCCATCCTGCGTCCCCATCCTGTCATGTGCTGCACCCATCCTGCGTCCCCATCCTGTCATGTGCTGCACCCATCCTGCGTCCCCATCCTGGTATGTGCTGCACCCATCCTGCGTCCCCATCCTGCATCCCCATCCTGTCATGTGCTGCACCCATCCTGCGTCCCCATCCTGTCATGTGCTGCACCCATCCTGCGTCCCCATCCTGGTATGTGCTGCACCCATCCTGCGTCCCCATCCTGCATCCCCATCCTGTCATGTGCTGCACCCATCCTGCGTCCCCATCCTGTCATGTGCTGCACCCATCCTGCGTCCCCATCCTGGTATGTGCTGCACCCATCCTGCATCCCCATCCTGCGTCCCCATCCTGTCATGTGCTGCACCCATCCTGCGTCCCCATCCTGCGTCCCCATCCTGTCATGTGCTGCACCCATCCTGCGTCCCCATCCTGTCATGTGCTGCACCCATCCTGCGCCCCCATCCTGTCATGTGCTGCACCCATCTTGCGTCCCCATCCTGTCATGTGCTGCACCCATCCTGCGCCCCATCCTGTCATGTGCTGCACCCATCCTGCGTCCCCATCCTGTCATGTGCTGCACCCATCCTGCGTCCCCATCCTGTCATGTGCTGCACCCATCCTGCGTCCCCATCCTGGTATGTGCTGTCCCCATCCTGGTATGTGCTGCACCCATCCTGCGTCCCCATCCTGTCATGTGCTGCACCCATCCTGCGTCCCCATCCTGCGTCCCCATCCTGGTATGTGCTGCACCCATCCTGCGTCCCCATCCTGTCATGTGCTGCACCCATCCGGGGGCCTGAGCAGGCGGGGACACCGGCGCGCTGTGGGGGTCAGGTGCCGGTATCGCCGCCAGCTCAGGCCCCCCCAGCACTTACTATACTCACCTGTCTGTCCCATTCCACCGCTGCGCGCCGCCATCTTCCCGGTCTCCTGGCTGTGACTGTTCAGTCAGAGGGCGGCGCCGGCGCGCATTAAGCGCGTCATCGAGCCCTCTGAACTGAAGGTCACAGGCCGAAGACCGGGAAGATGGCGGAGCTCATCGGTGGAACGGAGGACAGGTCAATATGGCCGATACTCACCCTTCTGGCGGTCCCTGCTTCTCTGTTGGAGATCGCGGTGTGCGTTCAGTGTGAACGCATACCGCGATCTCCCGGGAGCGTCACTCTGTGAGGCCCAGACTGCGTCGGCGCTTGCGCCTGCGCAGTCTATAAAGTCTTCGGACAGAGTGACGCTCCCAGCTTTATATTATAGATATATATATATATATATATATATATATTTATATATATACACATATATACAGTATATATATATATATATATATATATATATATATATACACTAGATGGTGGCCCGATTCTAATGCATCGGGTATTATAGAATTTGCATGTCCACGTAGTATATTGCCCAGCCACGTAGTATATTGCCCTGTCACGTAGTATATTGCACAGCCCACATAGTATATTGCCCAGTCACGTAGTATATTGCCCAGCCATGTAGTATATTGCAGTCACGTAGTATATTGCCCAGCCACGTAGTATATTGCCCAGTCACGCAGAATATTGCACAGTCACGTAGTATATTGCACAGTCACGTAGTATATTGCACAGTCACGTAGTATATTGCCCAGTCACGTAGTATATTGCCCAAACACTTAGTATATTGCCCAGTGACGTAGTATATTGCCGCGTGACGTAGTATATTGCGCAGCCACGTAGTATATTGCCGCGTGACGTAGTATATTGCACAGTCACGTAGTATATTGCCCAGTCACGTAGTATATTGCCCAGTCACGTAGTATATTGCCCAAGCACTTAGTATATGGCCCAGTGACGTAGTATATTGCCCAGTGACGTAGTATATTGCCGCGTGACGTAGTATATTGTACAGCCACGTAGTATATTGCGCAGCCATGTAGTATATTGCCCAGTTACGTAGTATATTGCCCCGTGACGTAGTATATTGCCCAGTGATGTAGTATACTGCACAGAGCCACGTAGTATACAGCACAGAGCCACGTAGTATATTCGCCAGTCACGTAGTATATTGCCCAGTTACGTAGTATATTGTCCAGTGACGTAGTATACAGCACAGAGCCACGTAGTATATTGCACAGCGAAGTAGTATACAGCACAGAGCCACGTAGTATATTGGCCAGTCACGTAGTATATTGCACAGCGAAGTAGTATATTGCCCAGTCACGTTTGTCACAGGTTAAAAAATAAAAAATAAACATATACTCACCTTTCCGAGGGCCCCTTGTAGTCCACGGCAGCTTCCGGTCCCAGGGTTGGTATGAGCGCAGGACCTGTGATAACGTCGCGGTCACATGACCGTGACGTCATGGCAGGTCTTTCTCGCGCAGGTGCGCAGGGCCTGTGATGACGTCGCGGTCACATGACTGTGACATCATGGCAGGTTCTTCTCCCATACCATCTTTGCCACCGGAACCTGCAACGGAAGATGGCGGCCGGCGCGAGCGGCTCAGCGGACTACGGAGGGTGAGTATAGCAGTTTTTTTAATTATTATTTTTAACATTACATTTTTTACTATTGATGCCGCATAGGCAGCGTCAATAGTAAAAAGTTGGGGACACATGGGGTTAACAGCGGCGGTAACGGAGTGCGTTACCCGCGGCATAACGCGGTCCGTTATTGCCGGCATTAATCCTGTGTTAGCGGTGACCGGAAGGGAGTATGCAGGTGCCAGGCACTGACTGCGGGGAGTAAGGAGCGGCCATTTTCTTCCGGACTGTGCCAGTCGCTGATTGGTCGCGGCAGTCATGACAGGCAGCTGGCGAGACCAATCAGCGAATGAATATCCGTGACAGACAGGAGGACAGACAGACGGAAGTGACCCTTAGACAATTATATAGTAGATATATATACACTGCTCAAAATAATAAAGGGAACACTTAACCCCTTAGTGACCGAGCCAAATTTTTGAAATCTGACCAGTGTCACTTTATGTGGTAATAACTCTGCAACGCTTCAACAAATCCCAGTGATTTTGAGATTGTTTTTTCGTGACACATTATACTTTATGATAATGGTAAATTTAGTTCAACATTTTTTGTGTTTATTTATAAAAAATATAAAAAATTTGAGAAAAATGTTAAAAAATTAGCAATTTTCTAAATTTGAATGATTATCCCTTTAATCCAGATAGTCATACAACAGCAAACCATTAATAAATAACATTTCCCACATGTCTGCTTTACATCAGCACCATTTGTAAAATGTTATTTTATTTTGTTACCATTTTAGGAGGTTTAAAAATGTAGCAGCAATTTTTCATTTTTTCAAAGAAATTTACCACATTTATTTTTTTAGGGACTTATCCATGTTTGAAGTGACTTTAGGGGTCCCATATATTGGGAAACCCCCAAACTTGATACCATTTTAAAAACAGCACCCCTAAACATATTGAAAACTGCTGTCAGGTATTTTATTAACCCATCAGGTGCTTTACAGGAATTAATGCAAAGTGACATGACAGAAATGAAAATGTGTATTTTTACCACCTAAATGTCGGTAACTTCTAAACAGATTACTACAGCCGTCAGACTCTAAGGCCGCTATTTGGTCATGAATTGCCATCGCAAACATCAGGACAACAAAATCATGATCTGAGGGCACCAATTGGGATAAAGAGAAAGCCCCCACACTCTGTTAACCATTTATAATGATGTAGTCACTATTGACAGCAGCATCTAAGGGGTTAAACAGATTTAGAAGGTGCAAATACTGATCATGGCTGATACAGCAAGTTGTCAGCTATAGTGTACAACCAACAGATGCTGGATTGTCATCTGTATGGGGAGGCCATTCTCTTATATGTCAGGTCAGTTAAAAGGCGTATTGGCGGTCATTAAGGGGTTAAACAACAGAATATAACTTCAAGTAAATCAAACCTCTGTGAAATCAAACTGTCCACTTAGGAAGCAACACTGTTTGGCCATCAATTTCACACGCTGTTGTGCAAATGGAATAGAAAACAGATGGAAATTATTGGCAACTATCAAGACACACTCAATAAAGGAGTGGTTCTGCAGGTTGGGACCACAGACCACATCCCAGTACCAATGCTTTCTAGCTGATGTTTTAGTCACTTTTGAATGTTGGTTGTGCTTTAACACTAATGGTAGCATGAGACGGACTCTACAACCCACACAAGTGGCTCAGGTAGTGCAGCTCATCCAGGATGGCAAATCAATGTGAGCAATGTGGCAAGTAGGTTTGCTGTGTCTGTCAGTGTAGTGTCCAGAGGCTGGAGGCACAACCAGGAGACAGACCAGTACACCAGGAGATGTGGAGGGGGACGTAGGAGGGCAGCAGCACCGCTACCTCAGCCTTTGTGCAATGAGGAACAGGAAGAACACTGCCAGAGCCCTGCAAAATGACCTCATGCAGGCCACAAATGTGCATGTGTCTGCACAAACGATTAGAAGCCGACTCCATAAGGATGGTCTGAGTGCCCGACGTTCACAGATGGGGGTTGTGCTCACAGCCCAACACCATGCAGGACACTTGGCATTTGCCACACAACACCAGAATTGACAAATTCACCACTGGTGCCCTATGCTCTTCACAGATGAAACAAGTTCACACTGAGCACATGTGCCAGATGTGATGGAGTTTGGAGATGCCGTGGAGAGCGATCTGTTGCCTGCAACATCCTTCAGCATGACCGGTTTGGTAGTGGGTCAGTAATGGTGTGGGGTGGCATTTCTTTGGAGGGCTTTGACAGCCCTCCATGTGCTCACCAGAGGTAGCCTGACTGCCAGTAGGTACCGAGATGAGATCCTCAGACCCCTTGTGAGACCATATGCTGGTGAGATTGGCCGTGGGTTCCTCCTGATGCAGGACAATGGCAGACCTCATGTGGCTAGAGTGTGTCAGCAGTTCCTGCAAGATGAAGGAATTGTAGCTATGGACTAGCCCACCCATTCCCCAAACCTGAATCTAATTGAACCCATCTGGGACATCATGTCTCGCACCATCCACCATTGCACCACAGACTGTCCAGGAGTTGGCGAATACTTTAGTCCAGGTCTGGGAGGAGATCCCTCAGGAGACCATCCGCCGCCTCATCAGCGCCTCATCAGGAACATGACCAGGCATGTAGGGAGGTCATACACGCACATAGAGGTCATACATACTACTGACATCATTACTTTGTCTTGAGGCATTTCCACTGAAGCTGGATCAGCCTGTAACTTCATTTTCCACTTTGATGTTGAGCATCATTCCAACTCCAGACCTCTGTGGGATATTAGTTGTGATTTACATTGACAATTTTTAGGTTTTATTGTTCTCAACACATTCCACTATGCAATGAATAAAGATTTACGACTGTAATATTTCATTCAGTGACATCTAGGATGTGGGATTTTAATGTTCCCTTTATTTTTTGAGCAGTGTACTGTATATATATTAGATAGATAAATTAAAAGTCAGCAAATGATCTGCCCCCTACAATATAATCACAGAATGACAGGTTAGAATAGAATAGCTAGAATAGATATATACACATAGGATACATGTATATACACATGTCAGTGTCACACACATATATACAACATATGTATTTATTTAGCACATAAAGATAGAATAAAAGCTGGTAATTCATCTGACGGCTTCTTCAAAACACTGCAGGAGCCGACAGGATAGAAGAGATGGATTACATACAGTAAATACATAGAGAATAGGTATATATATATCAGTGACAAATACAATTAGTACAGTGTGTGTGTAAATTACTGGACACATATTTAGTTAATAGAAGATTATTTTCCCCCAAAAAATGGTGTGGGCTCCCGTGCAATTTTCAAAATCAGCAGAGGGAAAGCCAGCAACTGGGGGCAGATGTTTATAGCCAGGGAAAGGGGTAATACCCATGGAGCTTCCCAGGCTATTAATATCAGCCCACAGCTGTATATTTAGCCTTTACTGGCTATTAAAATGAGGGACCCCCTAAAAAATGACAAGGGGTTCCCCCATAATTAATATCCAGCAAAGGCTATGCAGACAGCTGCGGGCTGGTATTAATAGCCTAGGAAGGGACCATGGATATTGCCTCCCCCTGGCAAAAAACATCAGCACTCAGCCGCCCCAGAAAAGTCGCATCTGTAAGATGAAGCAATTCCGGCATTTAGCCTCGCTTTTCCCACTTGCCCTGCAGTGGTGGCAAGTGGGGTAATAGTTTGGGGGTTAATGTCACCTTTGTAAGGTGATTCTCACAGCTGACACCCAGTACTAAGTTCCAGGAGTGATCATGGACCGCTCTCTGCACTTTAACCTCCAGAACACTGAGATCAAATATGATTGCAGTGTTCCAGAGCTGGCAGAGGGGCTTTGCCTTTGGATTGGAGACCCCGCTGCATGACACGGGGTCCCGATCGCTGCCATAGAGACCCAATGTCGTCATGACAACAACTGGGTCTCAAGACCTTAGAGACTTCCTGTCATGCACAGTGATGACCAGGAAGTCTCTCAGGTTAGTATATAGGAGCTGCATCGCTGACAGCTTCTATAGCATGTGAACATAATGCCCAAGTCCATATTCCCTACAAGAGACGGGCAACACTTCACATAATGCTGCAACATACTAATCCCACAGTTGAATGGACTGTGGTCAAAGAAGTGTCACATAAATATATTAAAAAACTAAGTATCTTTATTATAAATGATAAAAATACATATGAATACATAAATAGACACCAGACAAGTTGCCTCAAACAAACCAAAAAATCCAGGTGAGATCAGCTGGAGCAAGACATATAATAAATACACAATGAATAAAGTATGTGAACATTACATATGCATGGGTGTTGGATTGCTGAAAAAATAATCAAGAGCTATTAAAGCTGAGGTGTACTGCCATTGCCAGTTAGCCATAAACACAAAATAATGAAATTAATAAACATTGCCATCTCTCATTATTCTCAGTCAAAATATAAAAAAATTAAATATTCCTATTATGCAATGAGGAGGCAAAGCAGGTGTATTTAGCCAACTATATCAAAATGGATGCATGTGATTCACTGCAACCTTCAAATGCAGTGGCAGGGCTAGCTCAAAAACTGGACCATAGATCTGTTATAATTCCAGTGCACTCAATGTTTCACACTATTATTACAATCCAGAACATATAGATTCCCATCATCCCACATCATATACATATTACCTGGGTCTATGTCGCTCTCTGAAAGTGCTCTACCAAGTGGCACGCTGAACCTCCTACCCCTGACATGCGTTTTGCGTGTGCTTCTTCTTGACCTCATCTGGATATTTTTCAGTCTCCCATGACAGAACTACGGAGAGAGGGGATCCACCCTTCAGGGACAGGAAACCTACAGATAAAAGGGCGGTACCTCTCCCTCGCATCAGTTGGTTTCCTGTCCCTGACAGGGAACCTCTTTTCGGTGGTGCCTGTAAGAAGACGCCGTATCATGGGACCGGACAGTCGGGTTCCGGCAGCGAGGAGGCTCCTGCCGCGGCTCGTCTGGCACCCGAAGCCGCCATCGCTGGAACCGAGGGGTTCTTCAGGGTGTGCGGGGGAGAATCGCTGCCACTCTCAGGAGAGGAAGGGGTGCTGAATCACCTGGAGCTCCTGTGCCGATAAGCGCACGCTCCGGGTGTACAAAGATGGCCGCCGCTCCGGAAATGCGGCAGAACTTCCGGGTCATCTCCGCGCGCATGCGCAGTAGCTCTTTTCTCCCCGGAGGATGTGACATAGGAGCCGGAAGTGCGGTGAACGCCGGGGGTAGCGCCAGATTCAAATAGGGAGATAGTGATCTACAGCAAGAATCGGAACTGCAGCCGAGGCAGCAGCACCATAGGAAGACAGAACCTAAGAGTACCAGGAGAAGTGTGTCCAGCAGTCATTCCAAGCAGCGCAGCAGATCTGCTGCAGTGGCCAACTCTCCTCCTCAAGAGTTTCCTCTACCAGACCCGGGCCCTCCTCCAGAACCGGTACCTATGTCCACATCTGAATGTTGAGTGATCTCTGAGAAAGTTCATATTTTATAATGGGGTTCCTTCTTCTCCCTTAATAGGGACAGAAGAGGTTGGAGAAAAAGAAAAATAAGTCCTGCCCCACCTGTAACAAAGCTTTGCCGGTAGCCTGGAACAAAAAGCTTTGTAAATCATGTATTCAACGGTTATTGTGTGAAGAGACCCCCAATTTCGCATCTGAACTAAAAATGATAATTAGATCTGAGGTTCAGAATGCCGTTACATCTGTCAAAAAAGTGAAGGATAACAAAAAAGAAACGGTATATTCCCACTCTGACCAGTCTTCATCTGAGGACATGGATTCTGACAAATCTAATTTCTCCTTATCTTCCTCCAATGAAGAATCGGGCCATCATTGCTTCCCACTAGAGGAGGTGGATACTCTAGTTAAAGCAGTTAGAGCTATTATGGGGGTTGAGGATCCCAGACCTGATAGAACAGCTCAAGATATAATGTTCTGGGGTCTGGGACAGAAAAAGCTGAAAACATTTCCACTAAATCCCAATGTCCAGACATTGATTAAAAAAAAGAGTGGGAGAAACCTGATAGGAGAAATTCCTCAGTACCCTCGCTTAAAAGGAAGTATCCCTTTGAAGACGAGGCGTCCACTTCCTGGGATAAGGCACCGAAATTGGATGTAGCGGTGGCCAAAGCCTCGAAAAAAATTTGCGCTCCCGTTTGAGGATATGGGTACCATTAAAGACCATTTAGACAAAAAAGCGGATACTTTTCTTAAAAGGGCATGGGAATCGGCTGGGGGTAGCTTGAGACCTGCGGTTGCAGCGACCTGCACCTCCATATCTTTAAAGGGAAGGTGCCACCAGTTTTCTTGTATTTTGTTTTTTAGTGAAATTAAGCTTAAAATAGTAATTAAAATGTATTAATGCAATGTTTGCACTGTTTGCAAACATTTCTATATGAAAAATATTATATATTTTTCTACAAATATACATATTTACCACTAGGGGGAGCATTTTCCCTCAAGCAGCTATGGTAAAATTTAGCAGCTTTACTCTTTGCTGGAAAATTGGGGCAGTAACTGCTGACATCACCATTTCCCTCCCCTTTTGGGTGGTCTAATATCCCTGGGGCAGAATGAAGAGCAGCATCACAGGGCAGCACCATTTTGTGTGTGACTGCCCTGTGACCTGCTATCACCAGCAGTTACTGCATCAGAGGCACAGCTTGTTTACAGAGGAGCAGAACACAGTGGGCTCAGCAGCATTTTTTGTGAATAACATTCTTGCCATCCCTCTTCCCCCACCTTAATCCCTGTCCTGTCAGCTGCCCTGCTCTCTCTCTCCAGGTGTCACCTCCCTCTCTGCAGGCTGTGAGTGCAGCTTACCGGAGATCACAGGGACTGTGTGTGAGGGGGAGGCAGAGACACAGCAGGAGAAGCACACAGGGCAGTGTGTGAGGAGCAGAGGATGTCTGCCCACTGTGCCCAGGACCTGCCTGCCTGGAGTACAGAGGAGCAGTGAGGGCTTCTTCTCTCCTGCGATAGAGAGTAAGTGGCAGCTAGTCACACCTACAGCAGTGAGTTGTGCAGCCCACAGAGTCGTGCCCAGCTCACTGCTGATGGTGCTGCAATGTTACAGATAGGGTCAGCGCCGGTCTATTATCTCCTATGTCCATGGTGTGCCGTAATCTGACACTGATAGTGTCCTGCTACTGCTGCAAAACCAAGATGTAAGCCCCCAGTGCATTCTTTAAACTCATATAACACATGAAATCTGTTTCACATGCATTTCAAACTTGCTTATAGCAGCATGTTATGCTACATTACAGTGATTTATTAATGACCTACAAACGCGGTACCTTCCCTTTAATGGTGTGGATTGACCAGTTAGAAAACCAGATTAAAGATGGGTCACCCAGGAATAAGATGCTGGATTCAATCCCTGTAATTAGAGCAGCAGCGGCGTTCTTAGCGGATTCCTCAGCGGACTCCGTGCGCTTAACATCCAAGGCCACTGCCCTCTCCAACGCAGCCAGAAGAACTTTGTGGCCTGGGGATCTCCAAACAAAACTAAAATTATGTTCTATTCCATGTGAGGGGAATTTCTTGTTTGGGGAGACCTTGGATGACATCCTCCAGAGAAAAAAAGAAGGGGTTTCCAAATCTGGGACCAGCTCCATTCAGACAGTCCTTTCGGAACCGGAGATTTTTTTGCTGAAGACCCCCAGAGAGTAGAATAAATGGGAGGAATGAAGAAGAAGAGATAGGGGTTACCTTTTTGGCAACACTTCCCGTGACAAAAATCCCTCTAAATGACATTCTCCCTACGGTGGGGGGAAGGAGACTCACCTCATTCCTTCCCGCCTGGAAGAAAATATCCAACAATACCTGGATTTTAGAACTCATTCAATCCGGTCTAAAAATAGATTTTCTTTCTTTACCCCCCCCCCCCAAAAAAAAAAATTACGTAGTGCCAAAAACAAGATCTGCGGCAGAAAAGGAAATTATTTCCCTACTACAGAAATCTGTAATTCAGGAGATCTCCCCTCAAGAAATAGAGGAAGGTTTTTTCTCCCCACTCTTTCTAGTACCAAAACCCGACGGATCCTTTCAGACGATAATAAATCTAAAAAACTTGAACAAATACATAAAAAATCAAAAATTCAAAATGGAAACAATAAAATCTACCATAAAAAATCCTTTTCCCGAATTGCTACATGGTCGTGATAGACCTAACCGACATATACTACCATGTGCCCATCCACAAACAATCCCAAAAATTTCTCCGGATGGCGGTCTCCATAGACGGACAAATAAGAAATTTCCAATAGAGGGCCCTCCCATTTGGGATCTCAATTGCTCCGCGAATATTCACAAAAATAGCGGAAATGATGACCCACATAAGGGAACGAACAAAATATACTAATAGTCCGTTACTTGGACGATTTCCTAATTGCAAGCGACTCGGATCAAAGTTGCAGGGAACAGCGGGACCGAGTAATGACTATTCTGACGAACTTGGGTTGGCTCATAAACATAAAAAAATCAAAGTGGGAACCCTGTCAAAAACAAGAGTTTCTGGGACTAACATTAGAGTCCCAGGTTCAAGAATGCCGACTCCCAGGTTCCAAAAAGGACAATATATTGACCATGGTAGCACGAACCCTACACAACCCCTCCATGACTCTAAGGAGGGCAATGTCGCTACTGGGCTCTCTCTCTTCATGTCTGCCAGCGATACCTTTCGCACAACTTCACACAAGGGAGTTTCAATGGCACATACTAGAGTGGCAGTCAATACTAAAAAACAATTTAGAAAGTCGTATCATTCTAAATTCCTCAGTTATTCATTCCCTTCTTTGGTGGGGAAAGAACCAAAATCTTTCAAAGGGAATTCCTTGGGTACCAAAAATATCTCGGGTAATAACAACCGATGCGAGTCCCAGAGGGTGGGGGGCTCACATAGGAAACAGAGTGGCTCAGGGAAACTGGACAGTTCAGGAACTATCAGCAACCTCAAACCAAAAAGAACTTTGGGTGGTGCATCATGCTCTTCTATTTTTTCTAACTTACATTCGAGGACATCATGTCTGAATTTTTTCGGACAACAAAGTGAGAGTAGCATATATGAATCACCAGGGAGGAACAAGGTCTTGGTCACTGATGAGTTCCTCCGCCAAAATTATCAGCCTTGCAGAAGAAAATCTACTATCCCTCTCTGCACTACATATTCAGGGATCAAACAACGAGAAAGCAGATTACTTGAGTCGAACCCAGTTGAAACAAGGCGAGTGGTCCCTGAATCAGTCTACAACCAGATTACAGAAATGTGGGGAACTCCAACAATAGACTTATTCGCCAATTCCAAAAACAAAAAAGTAAACAAATTTTGCTCACTAAACCCGGAAGGGAATCCCCAAGCTCTAGATGCTCTTCTGATCCCATGGACCCTCAAGCTAACATATGCCTTTCCTCCAATCGTTCAGATCCCGGCAGTCATTCGGAATGTCAGAGAGGACAAAACAAAAATGATCCTTATAGCCCTGTTCTGGCCAAAAAGGACATGGTTTTCCTGGCTAAGGATGCTATCGGTCTCAGACCCATGGATCCTACCGAATATACCAAACCTGCTACAGCAAGGACCGATCTTCCACCCACAAGAGTCGAACTTGCACTTGACAGCCTGGATTTTGAACGGAGACTATTAAAAGAAAGGGTTTTTTCGGATAACTTAGTTGCTACATTGTTAAAAAGTAGAAAACCTATTACTACTAAAATATATGGGAAAACGTGGAGAAAATTCGTATCTGTCTCCAAGGTAAATGTAGGGATTCGGACAGAAATCCGAGAGTGGACCCTCTGGGTCGTGACTCCAGAGCCTCCGGGGTCGAGCGGACCAGATGGAATCACCCCCTATACAGGGAGTGTTAGGAGCAGGACCTCGGGGGAATGGAGACACAACAGCTAGAGCCAAAGGGACGACCCAAGATAAGATGGAGACTACAGAGCTATTAGAGTGGCGGGGAATAATAGAAAACAGGACTTAACTGATAATGACAGGAACACAGATGATGTAGGACAAGGCAGGACCACAGGACTTGGCAGGAGACGGCAGGAACACGGAACTTGGAAGGACACAGCAGGAACACGGACCTTGGCAGGAGACAGCAGGAACACGGAACTTGGTAGGAAACAGCAGGAACACGGTACTAGGCAGGACACAGCAGGTACACGAAACTTGGCGGGACACAGCAGGAAGACGGAACTTGGCAGGACACAGCAGGAAGACGGAACTTGGCAGGACACAGCAGGTACACGGAACTTGGCGGGACACAGCAGGAAGACGGAACTTGGTAGGACACAGCAGGTACATGGAACTTGGAGGGACACAGCAGGAAGACGGAACTTGGCAGGACACAGCAGGTACACGGAACTTGGCGGGACACAGCAGGAAGACGGAACTGGGTAGGACACAGCACTGAAACAAAGCGAAGACTAAGCAGGGAAACGAGACTGGAATAAGGGAGCCTAGGACATAGGGACACTGACGGCAGACAGTGCACCTACAAAGCAAAGGCGTCTTACCTAGGGAGACGCCGGGAAGAAATACCCGATGGGCGCCGCCATGTTGGGGCGGAGCCACTGGGTCGCGACCTCCCAGAAGGCTCTGCGATGGAGGAGACGCGACCGAGCATGCGCAGAGAGACCGGACGCCGTGAGCCAGTGAAGGAGGAAGCAGGGCGGCGCTGGACAGGATCGCGAGTGCGCCGAGGGATGGGAGAAGCCGGGTAAGTATGCGCAGTGGTCGTAACAGTACCCCCCTCCTTTGTCCCCCTCTTTTTAAGGCTAGAAAGGAATCTTTTCATGATAAGGGGAGCATTGATGTTCTCTCGGGGCTCCCAGGACCTCTCCTCAGGGCCAAATCCCTCCCAATCAATCAAAAAAAAGGTTTTACCCCTAACAACCTTTTTGGCAAGAATGTCTTTAACATTAAAGATTCCATCAGAAGTACAGAGCTGAGGAGAGGGAGAGGTAGCGGAATGAAAACGATTAAAGACTGCAGGCTTGAGAAGAGACACATGGAAGGCATTGGGAATGCGCAGAGAGGCAGGCAGCTTCAACTTATAAGAAACATCATTAATGCGACTCAAGATAGGAAAAGGACCAATATAGGGGGGACCCAGTTTGCAAGAGGGAATTTTGAGCTTGATATAGCGGGAGGAAAGCCAAACTTTATCACCCGGAGAATATGGCGGAGCATCCAAACGCCTCTTGTCAGCAAACTTTTTCATATTAAGGCTAGCTCTCTCAAGAGCCACTTTGGTCTCATTCCAAATCGTAGAGAATTCCCGGGACAAGCAATCCGCTGCCGGTACCCCCGAGGAAAGAGAAACAGGAAGAGGAATGTTCGGATGTTGACCATAGACCACAAAAAAGGGAGTTTTGGAGGAAGACTCGCTGGGAAGATTGTTATATGAGAATTCGGCCCAGAGGAGAAGAGAGACCCAGTCATCTTGGTGTGCATTGGAGAAATGTCGCAGATATGTAGTCAGGACTTGATTAACTCGCTCCACTTGTCCGTTGGACTGAGGGTGATAGGCGGAAGAGAAGTCCAAGTTAACCTTTAATAGACTGCAGAGAGCTCTCCAAAAACGTGAGGTAAATTGTACTCCACGGTCTGAGACGATATGATGTGGAAAACCATGAAGACGGAAGACTTGGTGTAAACAGATCTTAGCCAACTCAGGAGCGGAAGGCAGACCAGGCAATGCGGTGAAGTGAGCCATCTTAGAGAACCGATCTACAACAACCAAGATGACAGAGCAATTCGAGGAACAAGGTAGATCAGTGATGAAGTCCATAGCTATATGACTCCAAGGAACGGAAGGCACAGGCAGAGGATGCAGGAGACCGGAAGGAAGCTGCCTAGGGACTTTATTTTTTGCACAAGAAGGACAAGAAGCAATGAATTTGGTGACGTCTTGTCGGAGAGATGGCCACCAGTAATGCCGAGAGATAAGAGAAAGTGTCTTCTTGACTCCTACATGTCCTGCAATTTTGGAGGAGTGACCCCAACGTAAAACTCTCTCCTTGTCTTGATTAGCCACAAGAGTCTTGCCAGGAGGAGTTGAAATCACTCTTAAAGGAGCAAGAGTGACGATCTTCGCAGGATCAATGATGTGAGCCGGAGAATCCTCAATGTCCTGAGGCTGAAAGGATCTCGAAAGAGCATCTGCTTTGACATTCTTATTTCCGGGTCGGAAATGAAGTTCAAATTCAAATCGTCCGAAGAATAAAGACCATCTGGCTTGTCGTGGATTTAGTCTTTGGGCAGACTGAATATAGGCCAGATTCTTGTGGTCTGTGTAAATGGTGAATGGATGAAGAGACCCCTCAAGGAGATAACGCCATTCCTCCAAGGCAAGCTTGATAGCCAAAAGTTCTTTATCGCCTATAGAGTAGTTACGCTCAGCAGCGGAAAAGGTTTTAGAAAAAAAACCACAGGTCACCAAACGTCCGGACGAGGATCTTTGCAAAAGTACAGCTCCAGCTCCAATAGAGGATGCGTCGACCTCAAGGACAAACGGTCTATTAGCATCAGGACAATGAAGCACAGGGGCCGTAGCAAAACTTTGTTTAAGAGACAGAAAGGACTCTTCAGCCTCAGGGGTCCAAAGACTGGAGTTGACTCCCTTGCGAACTAGGGCAGAGATAGGCTTGGTCATGGAAGAAAAATGAGGAATAAATTGTCTATAGTAGTTGGCAAAGCCAAGAAAACGTTGGATTGCTTTTGTTCCAAGAGGACGAGGCCAATTCAGGACAGCAGAAACCTTCTCTGGATCCATCTCTAAGCCAGATCTTGAGACAATATATCCAAGGAAGGGAAGAGAAGATTGTTCAAAGACGCACTTCTCAATCTTAGCGAACAGATGATTCTCTCTTAGCCTTTGCAGAACACGACGGACATCTCGCCTGTGAGTGGAGAGATCCGGAGAAAAGATGAGAATGTCGTCAAGGTAAACTACGACTGAGGAGTAGAGAAGATCCTGAAATACATCGTTCACAAATTCCTGAAAAACCGCGGGGGCGTTGCAGAGACCAAACGGCATAACCAAGTATTCGTAGTGACCGTCACGAGTATTGAAGGCAGTCTTCCACTCATCGCCTGCACGAATACGAACCAGATTGTATGCGCCACGTAGATCTAACTTGGTAAAAATTTGCGCACCCCGAAGACGGTCGAAGAGTTCCGGAATGAGTGGCAGAGGATATTTGTTCTTCACCGTGATGTTGTTTAGGCCTCGATAATCAATGCAGGGACGGAGAGAACCGTCTTTCTTCTTCACGAAAAAAAACCCTGCTCCGGCCGGAGAAGAAGACTTGCGAATGAATCCTTTAGCAAGATTTTCTTGGATGTACTCAGACATAGCTTGAGTCTCAGCAGGAGAGAGAGGATAAATTCTGCCCCTGGGCGGGTTAGTTCCAGGCACGAGATCTATGGGACAATCATAGAGACGGTGAGGCGGAAGACCCTCAGCCTCCTTCTTCTTGAAGACATCAGAAAAAGCGCTGTAGACACAGGGTAAGGCGGGAAAAGAAGAGGAAGGAGAAGAATTAGAGGAAGATCCCACAGGACGCACCGGCAGCAGACAACGTTCCCGACAAAGCTCACCCCAGCGCAAGATATTACCATTGCGCCAATCTAAAATGGGCTCGTGGTTCCGTAACCAAGGAAGACCTAAGAGCATAGGATGAGACAGACCCGCTAAAACATAAAATGCAATTCTCTCCTTGTGCAGAGCCCCAACCTGAAGTTCCACCTCAAGTGTTACTTGAGTAATGGTCTCCTGTAAAGGTTTACCATCCACAGATGCAAGAATCACAGGAGCCTCTAAAGTTTTGACTGGAACGGAGAATTTCAAAACCTCTTCCAACCTGATAAAATTCCCTGCAGCGCCCGAATCCACATAAGCATCCAGAGAAATGCCCTTGCCCGCAATATGCAAAAGAACGGACAAAGTAAGGGGTTGAGAGGGATCACACACACCTAGGGAGGCCTCTCTTACCTGACCTAGGCGGAGGAGTTTTCAGGACGTTCAGGGCAAGAGCGCAATAAATGAGCAGCACTCCCGCAGTAAAAACATAACCCTTGAGTGCGCCTCTCTTTACGACGTTGTTCGGACATCTTAAGACGGTCCACTTGCATAGGTTCCGGTGCGGACGCCTGAGAGGAAGTTCTAGGCTGTGGGATGAGTGGCTTACGAGTGGCAGGAGAAGGACGAAGAGATCTCCGCTCGCGGGTGCGTTCTTGGAACCGAAGGTCAATACGGGTAGCTAAGGAAATTAATTCCTCCAAAACTGTAGGGGTGTCCCGACCAGCTAACTCATCTTTTATGCGCCCAGAGAGACCCCGCCAGAAAGCACCCACCAACGCCTCATTGTTCCAGCCCAAGCCAGAGGAAAGGGTGCGGAACTGAATAGCGTACTGGCCTACGGAAAGCGATCCCTGATGGAGAGAAAATAGAGCTTCAGTAGTAGAGACCAGACGTCCAGGTTCGTCAAAGACAAGACGGAAAGTCTCCAAAAATTCAGACAACCGGGAGACTAGGGGATCGTCTCGCTCCCAGAGTGGATTAACCCATGCCAAGGCGTCACCCTCCAGATGGGAAATGAGAAAAGCAACCTTGGACCGATCCGTTGGGTAATGCTGGGGCAGAAGCTCAAAGTGAAGATGGCATTGGTTTAAAAATCCCCGGCAGGATTTAGGATCCCCATTGTACCGAGGCGGTTTAGCCAAGCGGGGTGGAGGGTGGGAAGCAGGAGCAGATGTAGAAGCGGCTGTCTGGATAGAAAGCAGCCGATGGTCTATTGAAGACATATAAATAAGTATATGGGCCTGGGTGTCACACTGCTGAGCTAACTCTTGCTGTAAGCCAATGAGTAGAGCGGCGTTGCCAGGATCAGAGGGCAGGAGCGAAGCCAGGCGAGAATCCATAGCTTTCAAAAAGGACATTATACGGGACTGATTCTCCCGCAAAAAGAGTAGCTCTTTTTGCGCAGCAGAGGCCCCAGCGGGATCCATGGCCTTTGCTTACTGTAGGGATTCGGACAGAAATCCGAGAGTGGACCCTCTGGGTCGTGACTCCAGAGCCCCCGGGGTCGAGCGGACCAGATGGAATCACCCCCTATACAGGGAGTGTTAGGAGCAGGACCTCGGGGGAATGGAGACACAACAGCTAGAGCCAAAGGGACGACCCAAGATAAGATGGAGACTACAGAGCTATTAGAGTGGCGGGAATAATAGAAAACAGGACTTAACTGATAATGACAGGAACACAGACGATGTAGGACAAGGCAGGACCACAGGACTTGGCAGGAGACAGAAACAGCAGGAACACGGTACTAGGCAGAACACAGCAGGTACACGGAACTTGGCGGGACACAGCAGGAAGACGGAACTTGGCAGGACACAGCAGGAAGACGGAACGTGGCAGGACACAGCAGGTACACGGAACTTGGTGGGACACAGCAGGAAGACGGAACTTGGTAGGACACAGCAGGTACACGGAACTTGGCGGGACACAGCAGGAAGACGGAACTTGGCAGGACACAGCAGGTACACGGAACTTGGCGGGACACAGCAGGAAGACGGAACTGGGTAGGACACAGCACTGAAACAAAGCAAAGACTAAGCAGGGAAACGAGACTGGAATAAGGGAGCCTAGGACATAGGGACACTGACGGCAGACAGTGCACCTACAAAGCAAAGGCGTCTTACCTAGGGAGACGCCGGGAAGAAATACCCGATGGGCGCCGCCATGTTGGGGTGGAGCCACCTGGTCGCGACCTCCCAGAAGGCTCTGCGATGGAGGAGACGCGACCGCGCATGCGCAGAGAGACCGGACGCCGTGAGCCAGTGAAGGAGGAAGCAGAGCGGCGCTGGACAGGATCGCGAGTGCGCCGAGGGATGGGAGAAGCCGGGTAAGTATGCGCAGCGGTCATAACAGTAAAAGTCCAGGATGGGCCTTCAATTGATAAAATACTTGAGTTCCTACAAAAAGGTCTGGAACAGGGGTTGGCGGCAAGTACTCTTAGGGTACAGATAGCAGCTCTGGGAGCACTCTATAATCAAAATATTGCGGCCAATCCATGGGTAATAAGATTTATTAAGGCGGTAACAAGATCAAAACCTTTATTTACTCAAAAAATGCCCCCGTGGGACCTAAATTTGAACCCGTAGATACAATTTCCATAAAAACACTATCACTTAAGACTATTCTAGTAGCTTTAATGTCTGTGCGCAGAATAAGTGACATTCAAGCCCTGTCCTCTAACCCACCTTTTAAAAAATATTGGATGATAGAATGATAGTCACTCTTAGACCCGACCCGGCCTATTTGCCAAAAGTGGCATCAAAATTTCATAGGTCACAAGAAGTATCCCTGCCGTCCTTTTGCCCAAACCCTAAAAATGAGAAAGAGCAAAACTTCCATAATTTAGATGTCAGAAGATGTCTAGTCCAATACTTAGATTCCACCAGGAGTATAGGAAGGAAGGCTCTTTGTTTGTTTGTTTTCAGGGTCCCAGAAAAGGATTCCAGGCATCCAAAGGTACTTTGGCAAGGTGGATAAAGGAAGCAATAGCCTTGGCATATTCATCCACGGGGAATACGATTCCGGATGGTATAAAAGCGCCTTCCACAAGAGCAGTAGCTACCTCATGGGCTGAGAGGTCAGAGGTATCAATTGAGCAGAGTTGCAAAGCAGCCACCTGGTCATCACCATCAACCTTTTTTAGACAATATAGATTAAATCTAGCCTCTGTGTCTGATTTGACCTTCGGGCGAAGGGTTCTCAAGGCGGTGGTCCCTCCCTAAGCTTAGTCTCTGCAATTCTCTCCGTAGTGCTGTCATGGGAGACATAAATATATTAAAAAACTAAGTATCTTTATTATAAATGATTTAAATACATATGGATACATAAATAGACAATAGACAAGGTGCCTCAAACAAAACAAAAAGTCATAGTTACTCACCGATAACGGTGTTTCTCGGAGCCCATGACAGCACTACGGAGAGAGGGGATCCGCACTTCAGGGACAGGAAACCTACAGATAAAAGGGCGGTACCTCTCCCTCATATCAGTTGGTTTTTCAGAGCATCGGAGGACCTCCAGGTTAGTTACAACAGAGAGAAATATAGTATAACATTTCTTATTAGAGGAACCCCGTGCCTGTATTATATTATATAAGTTATATGTAAATAAAGGTGCTCACCGCACTCATGATGGGAGGGAATAAGCGGGTGTTGTCATGGGCTCCGAGAAACACCGTTATCGGTGAGTAACTATGACTTTTTGTTTGTTTGAGGCACCTTGTCTATTGTCTATTTATGTATCCATATATATTTAAATCATTTATAATAAAGATTCTTAGTTTTTTAATATATTTATGTGACACTTCTTTGACTACAGTCTATTCAACTGTAGGATTAGTATGTTGTAGCTTCTATAGCATGCAGATCTGCATGCTAAGAAGCGATCAGCCAGCACAAAATGAGTGCCCCATAGTGGGACACAGTGTAAAAGTAAGAATCAATTTAACTTTTTTGAATTAATTGTAAAAATATTTAAAAAAAAATAAAAGTAATAGTTAAAAAAATGAATATTTCCGGCATTGTTCGGTTGGATCTCGGATCTCCGTTTAATTTTGGTGCTTTTCAGAGCGCCAATAAGCATGCAGGGATTGTCTGCCATGCACTGTAATACCACAGCCATCTATTTTGTGGTATTACAGTGATTGACTGTCCACCCAGCGTCATCAGGTCTATAAGAGATCTAGCGTCACCCTGCTCGCCGCATTCTGCTCCAGACTCAGCTAGCGTAGGGCGAGCTGCAGCTGAGATAGGGTCAGATTCTTAAATAAGTTAGTGTGGGTCTACCATCACAGAATCCACAAATCCTGATAAACCAACAGTCCTTTTTAGGGGTACATAGATTGCAGCGCTGGGTAGGCAGGGGAGTCTATGTGCACATATACACATCAGTGCAAGGCCTGCAGGCACTGTATGTGAGTATATAGATCTCACTGCATACCTCAAAAAGCTCCTTTCCTGTCTGCTGCTGCGTATTTTATATATACGTAGCTGCATTTATTTGCTTGGTCACGCTGCAGACTACAGCCAGGTCACTGAAATACAAGAGAAAGAAAATCTAACAATTTTAATTTTTTTTTTGTCCCAGGCATCAGATGTGAGTATACAGAAAAATCTGGCCTTTTTTTGGTAATATATTATTTTTTGGAGTGTCTTACAATATTTTAGTACACCGTTTTGCTGCCCCAAAAATATGTAGCTGGCCCGAACATATTTAGCTACAGTTCTTATATTTATCACTGTGATTTGTATGCCACATGCATCACATATCATTGCTCAAAATATCTTACAATTTTAGTAGTCAAAGTAAATCAAGGCCACATTTTGATCAGTCTGCTATCTCCATCAAACGCCCGGTGTATCTGTGGTGTCAAAATCCTCGCTTAGCAGGCATACGTTGCATTTTTTTGTCTGCTAGCCTTGGTCTAGTCATTATTTAGTAGTTAAAAAATCTTTAAAAAAAAAAAAAACAAGACCACACATTTAAACAGTCTGTTATCTCCGTCAGACGCCTGGGCTATCTGTGGTGTCAAAATCCTCGCTTAGCGGGTATATGTTGCATTGTTTTGTCTGCTAGCCTTGGTCTACTCCTTATTTAGTGGTTATTTTATTTTTATTTTTTTTAAACCCATACATTTAACCCCTTAGCGACCGCCGATACGCCTTTTAACGGCGGCCGCTAAGGGTACTTAAACCACAGCGCCATTAATTAACGGCGCTGTGGAAAAAGTCCATAGCGCCCCCCAGAGGCCGATTTTCTCCGGGGTCTCGGCTGCCGTGGGTAGCCGAGACCCCAGAGAACATGATTCGGGGGTTTTTTAACCCACCCCGCATTTGCGATCGCCGGTAATTAACCGTTTACCGGCGATCGCAAAAAAAAAAAAAAAAGCGATCTCTTTTTAATTTCTCTGTTCTCCGATGTGATCGCACATCGGAGGACAGAGAAAAGGGGTCCCAGGTGGCCCCCCAATACTCACCTAGCTCCCCCGATGCTCCTCGTGTCTCCCGGTGGGCGCCGCCATCTTCAAAATGGCGGGCACATGCGCAGTGCGCCCGCCGGCCGGCACCGGGAGAATCTTTGGGGTCTCGGCTGCCGGGGGTAGCCGAGACCCCAAAGAGCATGATCGGGGTCGGTATTACCGACCCCTGTTTTGCGATCGCCGGTAATTAACTGTTTACCGGCGACCGCAAAAAAAAAAAAAAAAAGTAAAGTGTAATTCTCTGTCCTCTGATGTGATCGCACATCAGAGGACAGAGAAATAGGGGGATTCGGGGACCCTAGCATACTCACCTAGGTCCCTGGATCCTCTTGCTGCTCCTCCTGGCCGCCGGCAGCAGAACATGGCGGACGCATGCCCAGTGCGCCTGCCATCTGTCTCCATCTGCCGGCCGGCAGGAGAACAGCAGTTGGGGCTAAAATTAGGGGTAGGGTTAGGGGTAGGGGTAGGGTTAGGGGTAGGGTTAGGGGTAGGGGTAGGGTTAGGGGTAGGGTTAGGGTTAGGGGTAGGGTTAGGTTAGGGGTAGGGTTAGGGGTAGGGTTAGGTTAGGGTTAGGGGTAGGGTTAGGGGTAGGGTTAGGGGTAGGGTTAGGGGTAGGGTTAGGGGTAGGGTTAGGTTAGGGTTAGGTTAGGGTTAGGGTTAGGGTTAGGGGTAGGGTTAGGGGTAGGGTTAGGTTAGGGGTAGGGTTAGGGGTAGGTTAGGGTTAGGTTAGGGGTAGGGTTAGGTTAGGGTTAGGGGTAGGGTTAGGTTAGGGGTAGGGTTAGGGCTAGGGTTGGGGCGAAATTTAGGGTTAGGGTTGGGGCTAAATTTAGGGTTAGGGTTGGGGCTAAATTTAGGGTTAGGGTTGGGGCTAAACTTAGGGTTAGGCTTCTTTCACACTTACGTCGGTACGGGGCCGTCACAATGCGTCGGCCCGACATACCGACGCACGTTGTGAAAATTGTGCACAACGTGGGCAGCAGCTGTAGTTTTTCAACACATCCGCTGCCCAATCTATGTCCTGGGGAGGAGGGGGCGGAGTTACGGCCACGCATGCGCGGTCAGAAATGGCGGATGCGACGTACAAAAAAACGTTTCATTGAACTTTTTTTGTGCCGACGCTCCGCCAAAACACAACTGATCCAGTGCACGACGGACGCGACGTGTGGCCATCCGTCACGATCCGTCGGCAATACAAGTCTATGGGCAAAAAACGCATCCTGCGGGCACATTTGCAGGATCCGTTTCTTGTCCAAAACGACGGATTGCGACGGAATGCCAAACGACGCAAGTGTGAAAGTAGCCCTAGGGCTAGGGTTAGGGTTGGGGCTAAAGTTAGGGCTAGGGTTGGGGCTAAAGTTAGGGTTAGAGCTGGGATTAGGGTTAGGGTTTGGATTAGGGTTCGTATTAGGGTTAGGGTTTGGATTAGGGTTGGCATTAGGGTTACGCTTGGGATTAGGGTTAGGTTTGGGATTAGGGTTAAGGTTAGGGTTGTGATTAGAGGTGTATTGGGATTAGGGTTAGGTTTGAGGTTAGGGTTGAGATTAGGATTAGGGGTGTGTTGGATTTAGTGTTTTGATTAGGGTTATGGTTAGGGTTGACATTAGGGTTGTTTTGGGGTAAGGGTTGTGATTATGGTTAGGGTTAGTGATTAGGATTATGGATGAGGTTGGGATTAGGGTTAGGGGTGTGTTGGGGTTAGGGTTGGAGCTAGAATTGGGGGGTTTCCACTGTTTAGGTACATCAGGGGGTCTCCAAATACGACAGCCAATTTTGCGCTCAAAAAGTCAAATGGTGCTCCCTCCCTTCTGAGCTCTGCCGTGCGCCCAAACAGTGGGTTACCCCCACATATGGGGCATCAGCGTACTCAGGATAAATTGGACAACAACTTCTGGGGTCCAATTTCTCTTGTTACCCTTGTGAAAATAAAAACTTGGGGGCTACAAAATCTTTTTTGTGAAAAAAATAATATTTTTTATTTTCACGACTCTGCATTCTAAACTTCTGTGAAGCACTTGGGCATTCAAAGTTCTCACCACACATCTAGATAAGTTCCTTGGGGGGTCTAGTTTCCAAAATGGGGTCACTTGTGGGGGGTTACTACAATTTAGGTACATCAGGGGCTCTGCAATCGCAACATAATGCCCACAGACCATTCTATCAAAGTCTGCATTCCAAAAAGGCGCTCCTTCCCTTCCGAGCTCTGCCGTGCGCCCAAACAGTGGTTTACCCCCACATATGGCGCATCAGCGTACTCGGGATAAATTGCACAACAACTATTGCAGTCCAATTTCTCCTGTTACCCTTGTGAAAATAAAAACTTGGGGGCTACAATATCTTTTTTGTGGAAAAAAATAATATTTTTTATTTTCACGACTCTGCATTCTAAACTTCTGTGAAGCACTTGGGCATTCAAAGTTCTCACCACACATCTAGATAAGTTCCTTGGGGGGTCTAGTTTCCAAAATGGGGTCACTTGTGGAGGGTTTCTACTGGTTAGATACATCAGGGGCTCTGCAAACGCAACATAATACCCGCAGACCATTCTATCAAAGTCTGCATTCCAAAACGGCGCTCCTTCCTTCCGAGCTCTGTCGTGCGCCCAAACAGTGGTTTACCCCCACATATGGGGTACCAGCATACTCAGGACAAATTGGACAACAACTTTTGGGGTCCAATTTCTCTTGTTACCCTTGTGAAAATAAAAATTTGGTGGCTAAAAAATCTTTTTTGTGGATAAAAAAAATATTTTTTATTTTCACGGCTCTGCATTATAAACTTCTGTGAAGCACTTGGGCATTCAAGGTTCTCAGCACACATCTAGATAAGTTCCATGGGGGGTCTAGTTTCCAAAATGGGGTCACTTGTGGGGGATTTCTACTGTTTAGGCACATCAGAGGCTCTCCAAACGCGACATGGCGTCCGATCTCAATTCCAGCCAATTCTACATTGAAAAAGTAAAACGGCACTCTTTCTCTTCCAAGCTCTGCGGTGCGCCCAAACAGTGGTTTACCCCCACATATTGGGTATCGACGTACTCAGGAGAAATTGCACAACAACTTTAGTGGTCTAATTTCTCCTGTTACCCTTGTGAAAATAAAAATTTGTGGGCAAAAAGATCATTTTTGTAGAAAAAATGCAATTTTTTTTTTCACGGCTCTACGTTATAAACTTCTGTGAAGCACATGGGGGTTCAAAGTGCTCGCCACACATCTAGATAAGTTCCTTAAGGGGTCTAGTTTCCAAAATGGTGTCACTTGTGGGGGGTTTCCACTGTTTAGGCACATCAGGGGCTCTCCAAACGCGACATGGCGTCCAATCTCAATTCCAGCCAATTCTACATTGAAAAAGTAAAACGGCACTCCTTCTCTTCCAAGCTCTGCGGTGCGCCCTAACAGTTGTTTACCCCCACATATTGGGTATCAGCGTACTCAGGAGAAATTGCTCAACAACTTCTGTGGTCTAATTTCTCCTGTTACCCTTGTGAAAATAAGAATTTGTGGGCGAAAAGATCATTTTTGTGTAAACAAAAGCGATTTTTTATTTTCACGGCTCTACGTTATAAACTTCTGTGAAGCACTTGGGGGTTCAAAGTACTCACCACACATCTAGATAAGTTCCTTAAGGGGTCTAGTTTCCAAAATGGTGTCACTTGTGGGGAGTTTCCACTGTTTAGGTACATCAGGGGCTCTCTAAATGTGACATGGTGTCCGATCTCAATTCCAGCCAATTCTGCATTGAAAAAGTCAAACGGCGCTCCTTCACTTCTAAGTTCTGCGGTGCGCCCTAACAGTGGTTTACCCCCACATATGGGGTATTGGCGTATTCAGGAGAAATTGCATAACAAAATTTATGGTTACATTTCTGTTTTTACACTTGTGAAAATAAAAAAAATGGTTCTGAATTAAGATGTTTGCAAAAAAAAGTTAAATGTTCATTTTTTCCTTCCACATTGTTTCAGTTCCTGTGAAGCACGTAAAGGGTTAATAAACTTCTTGAATGTGGTTTTGAGAACCTTGAGGGGTGTAGTTTTTAGAATGGTGTCACACTTCATTATTTTCTATCATATAGACCCCTCAAAATGACTTCAAATGTGATGTGGTCCCTAAAAAAAATGGTGTTGTAAAAATGAGAAATTGCTGGTCAACTTTTAACCCTTATAACTCCCTAACAAAAAAAAATTTTGTTTCCAAAATTGTGTTGATGTAAAGTAGACATGTGGGAAATGTTATTTATTAACTATTTTTCATGACATATCTCACTGATTTAAGGGCATAAAAATACAAAGTTTGAAAATTGCAAAATTTTAAAAATTTTCGCCATATTTCCATTTTTTTCATAAATAATCGCAAGTAATATCGAAGAAATGTTACCACTAACATGAAGTACAATATGTCACGAAAAAACAATCTCAGAATCAGCAGGATCCATTGAAGCGTTCCAGAGTTATAACCTCATAAAGTGACAGTGGTCAGAATTGCAAAAATTGGCTCGGTCATTAAGTACCAAATTGGCTCTGTCACTAAGGGGTTAAATCATCTGTTATCTCCGCCAGACGCCTGGTGTATCTGTGGTGTCAAAATCCTTGCTTTGCAGGCATACATTGCATTGTTTTGTCTGCTAGCCTTGTTCTACTCATTATTTAGTGGTTAAAAATTAAAAAAAAATATTTAAACTGTCTGTCATCTCTGTGAGATGCCCGGTGTGTCTGTGGTCTCCAAATACTTGCTTTTCAGCCATACTGATCACATATAAGGCTTCACCAAATAAATCCATTTCTATTGAAAATATTTCAGTAGTCCATTTAAAATGGGCAAGGCAAGGGACGGGGAAGTGGACGTGATGCTCATGGTGCATGCAGTGGATGAGGTGGTGGCCAAGCTGAAAGGTGGCCACAGCAAAGACCCACATCTCCTTGCTCGACCTTCCTGTCCCAGTTTCCAGGAGACCGCAGTGTGAAATGGTTGTTAGTTGGATAGCGGATAATGATTCCAGTCACTTAGCCACCACCACAACCATGTCTTCCACATGGTCAAGTCTGAGTAGCCATGAGTGTGGACCGCAGATTGTTTACCCTGATCCTCCTTCCTCCCACCATGCCGAGTGCCCTGAGACACCTGATCCCAAATTGGACACTCCGAAGAGCTGTTCAGTTTTCCCTTTAAAGATTCTGGTCTCTAGGCCAGTCAACTTTAATTGGGGCCAGATGAGATCGCATGTAGCGATGCCCAAAGATTTGAAAAGCCACGGTCACACGAAGGCGATGGTGGGAATGTGTCACAAGAGTTGAACGATGATGAGACAAAATTGCCAGAAAGTCAGGAAAAGGAGCAGGGTGCAGATATTTAAGACAAGGTGGTGGATGACATAGTAAGTGACCCAAACTGGCAGGAGGACATGCTGAGCGAGGACAGCAGCACACATGGGGAAGGAGGCATATCACACAACAGGCAGGAATAAGCAGTGTGGTGGCCGCAGACAGAAGGCATGTGTAATGAAACCTCCACCAGGGGAAGCTGGTGAGGGAAGAGAGGTTAAACATTAAGCAAAGTAACACAGAGCTCAGGCACAGGTGTCACAGGTAATGAGAGAAGTCAGACAAGCAAAAGTCATACACAAAGATATCGGCACTGTACACAGGAGCAGTCAGGAGAATAATCAGGGACATGCAAGGTATCAGAGCCTACCGGGAACGTGGTAACCAAATCGAGAGACGTAAGACAAAGTTGGGGCTCAAGCAAACTCAGAACCAGGAGGGTAATGTGGTATCAGAGACAGAAAACCAGAGCCGAAGTCCAGAGAACAGATCAAGTCATACACAGGTATGGGCAGACAGAGACACAAGGATCACCAAGATAGGGATACAGGTCAGGGGCTCAAGCTGGGAAGCATGAACTATCACTAACAGTGGTAGGCAGGCTGTGAGGGACTGAAATAGCCCAGCTAGCTCAATAACGAGGCTGATGAGATTAACCCCCGCATGACCCATCTCAAAAGAGGAAAAATGAAAATAAACTCCGGACTGGACCATGACAGTACCCCCTTCTCAATGGGGGGCCACTGGACCCCCAGGCTTCCCTGGATGACGAGCGTGAAAGGCCCGGAACAAGCGATCAGCATGGACCGAACGCACCGGCACCCATGACCGGTCCTCAGGACCGTAACCTTTCCAATAGACTAAGTACTGAAGTGAACGGCAGAGCATACGAGAATCCACCACCTGTTCCACCTCGTACTCGGTCTGGCCATCTACCACAACAGGCGACGGGTGCGAGGGAGACTCACCAGAGGAGGGCTCCGACAGCTTCAGAAGTGCCTTATGGAACACATTGGGGATCTGCAAAGATGGAGGCAAATGCAGGCGAAAGGCCACAGGATTAATCACCTCTAAAATTTCATACAGACCAATAAACTTGGGGCCCAACTTAGCAGAGGGAATTCTCAGCCTTATATTTTTAGTAGATAACCATACCTTATCCCCCACCTGATAGGCCGGCCCCACAGAATGTCGTTTATCCACAAAAAATTTATATTTTTGTGGATAAAAATATCCACTGTATTTGGGCTACATTCCACTGTATTTGCTGTCTTTGACCTGATTTCTATACACTATTTTGGGGGCCAAAATAAAAACACAGGCCACATATTTTACAGTGTGGTATCTCTGTGACACACCTCATGTATCTTTGGTCTACAAAGTGTGCTTTTCAAGCTTCCATTCACCTTTTTTTGCTGTGTATTACCCTAGCTCTAAACAGTAAACACTATTTTGGGCTGAATTTTTTTTTTAAATGTACCCCCCAAGTGGAAATGTTTATCAGCCCATACACTTAGTGTATGGGCATTTCAAATCTAGGAGGCAACCTCCTTTAAATTGTGACTTTTTTTTAATGAGACCTTCCTCCACGTCTCATCATCCACCGCCACTAGAACACCAGGGTGAACGTGTTCTATGCTGCTACAGTCAGTCAATTTTTTAGCAAGGGTGTCTAAGATCCCCATAATAAATAGTTTAACCCTCCGTCAGGGGCAACTGATCTGACAGGCGCAGCTCACTTAAAGGGACACAGTCACCTGAATTTGGAGGGAACAATCTTCAGCCATGGAGGCGGGGTTTTTGGGTGTTTGATTCACCCTTTCCTTACCCGCTGGCTGCATGCTGGCTGCAATATTGGATTGAAGTTCATTCTCTGTCCTCCATAGTACACGCCTGCCCAAAAACCCCGCCTCCATGGCTGAAGATTGTTCCCTCCAAATTCAGGTGACAGTGTCCCTTTAAGGTACCTTCACACATAATGATATCGTCAACGATATCGTTGCTTTTTGTGACGTAGCAACGATATCGTTAAGGAAATCGTTCTGTGTGACAGCGACCAACGATCAGGCCCCTGCTGGGAGATCGTTGGTCGCTGAGGAAAGTCCAGAACTTTATTTCGTCGCTGGACTCCCTGCAGCCATCACTGGATCGGCGTGTGTGACGCCGATTCAGCGATGTCTTCACTGGTAACCAGGGTAAACATCGGGTTACTAAGCGCAGGGCCGCGCTTAGTAACCCGATGTTTACCCTGGTTACCAGCGTAAAAGTAAAAAAAACAAACACTACATACTTACCTACCGCTGTCTGTCCCCGGCGCTGTGCTTCTCTGCACTCCTCCTGCACTGGCTGTGAGCGTCGGTCAGCCGGAAAGCAGAGCGGTGACGTCACCGCTCTGCTTTCCGGCCGCTGTGCTCAGAAAGTGCAGGAGGAGTGCAGAGAAGCTGAGCGCCGGGGACAGACAGCGGTAGGTAAGTATGTAGTGTTTGTTTTTTTTACTTTTACGCTGGTAACCAGGGTAAACATCGGGTTACTAAGCGCGGCCCTGCGCTTAGTAACCCGATGTTTACCCTGGTTACCCGGGGACCTCGGGATCGTTGGTCGCTGGAGAACTGTCTGTGTGACAGCTCTCCAGCGACCAAACAGCGACGCTGCAGCGATCAACATCATTGTCGGTATCGCTGCAGCGTCGCTGAGTGTGAAGGTACCTTTACTTTCATTTCTCTATTTTCAGTGGTTTGTCTGGGAAACACCATCCTCCCAGTACCTTCATAACTTTAAAGGCTGTGTGAAACCTGTTTTGGCTTCTCAGGCTCATTGCCCCTGAATGCGTCACACCTTTGACGATTAGAATTTGCTGATTTTATTCATCCCAATTGTTTTTTATAGCTTGTTTTATGAATAGCTATTGCTAAATTTGTGGATTTGTCATAGAAGGTTTTGTTAGAAAAAATAGCCAATTTTCTAGCCTGTGCCGGACAGGCGCAATGCCCCTAAACTCGTTATGAAACATATTGCCCCTGACGGAGGGTTAAAAAATGTACCCCCCATGGGGAAATGTTTGTCAGCCCATACACTTAGTGTATGGGCATTATGAGTCTAGGAGACTCGCTCCTTTGTAATGGGACTTTTTTTATGAGGTCCTCCTCCATGTTTCTTCCAAAGGGGGATTGGGGTGCGTGCAAATTTGGATCAAGGTGGTCCATGCATTCAGTGCATAAGGAAACTGTATGGCAGGACCAACTGAAGACTGTGAAGTGGGTTTTCCTGTGGCCATCCAGTACTTGGGTTCAAAGGCTTATTGGGGTGCATATGACTTGGTAGCAGAGCAGGCCTTGCATTCAATGCAACATTTTTCCAAGAAGCCCTCCTGTACCTCTTTTGAAAGGGGTATTGGGGTGCATTGTAATTCTTGGCAGCCCAGCCATTCACTGCATAGGCAATAACAGCATAGGAGACCCACTGTTTAATAATGGCCCTTTAAGAATATTAATGCCAACTGATGCCCCTCTAAAAATAGGCTTTATGGCTTTAAGGCTATGTGCACACTTATGCAAATTTCCTGAACAAAACTATGTGCAAATTTCCTGAACAAAACCGGACTTTTCTGCAGGAAATCTGCATGCGTGTTTTTTCGCGTTTTTCCTGCATTTTTTGTGCGGATTTTTCGCATTTTTTCCTGAGCTTCCCAATGCATTAAATAGTGGGAAATTCACGAAAAACCCGCAAAATTAATGAATATGCAGTTTTTTTTTACCGCAATGCGTTTTTTTCATGGAAAAAAATGCAACACGTGCACAAAAATTGCGGATTGAATTCTATTAATAGGATGCTTAATGGATGCGTTTTTTTCGCAAAAAATCCAGATCGTGTGCACACACCCTTAGGCTGCCGTCACACTAGCAGAATTTGGTCAGTATTTTACATCAGTATTTGTAAGCCAAAACCAGGAGTGGGTGATAAATACAGAAGTGGTGCATATGTTTCTATTATACTTTTCCTCTATTTGTTCCACTCCTGGTTTTGGCTTACAAACACTGACGTAAAATACTGACCAAATACTGAGGCCGGCTTCACACTCAGCGTATGAAAATACGGTCCGTATATTACGGCCGTAATACGCTGAAATGTCCCGAAAATAGTGGTCCGTAGCTCCTCTGTAGGCAGGGTGTGTCAGCGTTTTTTGCGCATGGCATCCTCCGTATGTAATCCGTATGGCATCCGTACTGCGTGGTTTTCTCGCAGGCTTGCAAAACCAACATACCGCTATAGAAGTGATCCATGTGTCCCAAAAAGAAAAAAATATATATATATACTGTCTATATATATATATATATATATATATATATATATATATATATATATATATATATATATATATATATATATATATATATATATGTCAGTAGACACATATATGTATATATATTAATATTTTTTCCAGCGCTATACAGCTTGAAAGCCGGTAATTCAATTACCGGCTTTTTCCTTCTCCTTCCTAAAACCCGACATGATTTGAGACATGGTTTACATACAGTAAACCATGTCTTCTCTCCATTTTTTTTGCAGATTCCACACTACTAATGTCAGTAGAGTGTATCTGCAAAATTTGGCCGTTCTAGCTCTTAAAATAAAGGGTTAAATGGCGGAAAAAATTGGCGTGGGCTCCCGCGCAATTTTCTCCGCCAGAGTAGTAAAGCCAGTGACTGAGGGCAGATATTAATAGCCTGGAGAGGGTCCACGGTTATTGGCCCCCCCCCGGCTAAAAACATCTGCCCCCAGCCACCCCAGAAAAGGCACATCTGGAAGATGCGCCTATTCTGGCACTTGGCCACTCTCTTCCCATTCCCGTGTAGCGGTGGGATATGGGGTAATGAAGGGTTAATGCCACCTTGCTATTGTAAGGTGACATTAAGCCTAATTAATAATGGAGAGGCGTCAATTATGACACCTATCCATTATTAATCCAATTGTAGTAAAGGGTTAAATAAAACACAAACACATTATTTAAAATTATTTTAATGAAATAAAAACAATGGTTGTTTGAGTATTTTATTCTACGCCCAATCCAGTCACTGAAGACCCTCGTTCTGTGAAAGAAATAACATAATAAACCAACAATATACTTACCCTCCGCAGATCTGTAACGTCCAACTATGTAAATCCTTCTGAAGGGGTTAAAACATTCTGCAGCAAGGAGCTTTGCTAATGCAATGCTACTCCTCGCTGCAAAACCCCGGGGAATGAGTCTAAATATAGATCAATGAGCTATATTTAGCTTCATTTGCGGTGAGGCGCCCTTTTGCTGGATGTTCATAGATCGTGGGAAATTACCTAGAAAGCCTGGGAGCTTTCTAGGTAATTTCCCACGATCTATGAACATCCAGCAGAGGGCGCCTCACCGCAAATGAAGCTAAATATAGCTCATTGATCTATATTTAGACTCATTCCCCGGGGTTTTGCAGCGAGGAGTAGCATTGCATTAGCAAAGCTCCTTGCTGCAGAATGTTTTAACCCCTTCAGAAGGATTTACATAGTTGGACGTTACAGATCTGACATGGTTTACTGTATGTAAACCATGTCTCAAATCATGTCGGGTTTTAGGAAGGAGAAGGAAAAAGCCGGTAATTGAATTACCGGCTTTCAAGCTGTATAGCGCTGGAAAAAATATTAATATATATACATATATGTGTCTCACTGACATATATATATATATATATACCTATTCTATGTGTACACATTTATTCTACCTATTCTACTGTAAGCTGTCAGTGTGATTTTACTGTACACCGCACTGAATTGCCGGCTTTTCTCTCTAACAGCGCTGCGTATTTCTCGCAAGTCACACTGCTTGTCCGTGTGTAATCCGTATTTTTCACGCTTCCATAGACTTTCATTGGCGTATTTCTTGCGCAGTACGGTGACAAACGCAGCATGCTGCGATTTTGTACGGCCGTAGAAAGCCGTATAATACTGATCAGTAAAATACGGCAGATAGGAGCAGAGGCATAGAGAATAATTGTGCCGTATTTTTTGCGAGTTTTACGGACGTAGTTTCTGCACTCTTACGTCCGTAAAACTCGCAAGTGTGAAGCCGGCCTGATAGTGTGACGGCAGCCTAAGAGTCCCTCCTTCATAAATGAAACAAGATGGGTCTCCTTACGTGTCACACACCACATGTCCAGCTAGGGTTGTTAAATGTTACATAACATTTCCCAGTGAATGCATTTGTATTGGTTGAAAGCAATGTTAAAGTTTAAAAATGCATCAAAAATGCTGCGTGTGAACATAGCCCAAGTGGTGGAGGAACATTTTGGTCTGGAGTAAATTATATTGCCTTATATACAAGTCATTGGCCACGAAAGGATGTACCTTAACATATTTCCCAGCAAAATCCATTTTGGTTAGGTTTTTGTATGTTTTTTGGTGCACCTGTAAAAATGGCTTGAAACTTTGACAACATTGCTTAGGCTAGGTTCACAATGCGCTAGGTGAGTCCATCTAATGGACACGTTTTTAACCCCTTTCTGACCTCGGACGGGATAGTACGTCCGAGGTCCGAAGCCCCGCTTTGATGCGGGCTCCGGCGGTGAGCCCGCATCAAAGCCGGGACATGTCAGCTGTTTTGAACAGCTGACATGTGCCCGTAATAGGCGCGGGCAGAATCGTGATCTGCCCGCACCTATTAACTAGTTAAATGCCGCTGTCAAACGCAGACAGCGGCATTTAACTACTTCATCCGGCTGGACGGCCGGAAATGACGTCATCGCCGACCCCCGTCACATGATCGGAGGTCGGCGATGCTTCATAATGGTAACCATAGTGGTCCTTGAGACCTCTATTGTTACTGATCGCCGGTAGCTGTGAGCGCCACCCTGTGGTCGGCGCTCACAGCACACCTGATTTTCTGCTACATAGCAGCGAACAGCAGATCGCTGCTATGTAGCAGAGCCGATCGTGCTGTGCCTGCTTCTAGCCTCCCATGGAGGCTATTGAAGCATGGCAAAAGTTAAAAAAAAAAGTGAAAAAAAAGTGAAAAAAATAAAAAAAATATAAAAGTTTAAATCACTCCCCTTTTGCCCCAATCAAAATAAATCAATAAAAAAAAAATCAAATCTACACATATTTGGTATAACCGCATTCAGAATCGCCCGATCTATCAATTAAAAAAAAGCATTAACCTGATCGCTAAACGGCGTAGCGAGAAAAACATTTGAAACACCAGAATTATGTTTTTTTGGTCGCCGCGACATTGCATTAAAATGCAATAACGGGCGATCAAAAGAACGTATCTGCACCAAAATGCTATCACTAAAAACTTCATATCAGCACACAAAAACTAAGCCCTCAATCGACCCCAGATCATGAAAAATGGAGACGCTATGAGTATCGGAAAATGGCACAATTTTTTTTTTTTTTTAGCAAAGTTTGGAATTTTTTTTCACCACTTAGGTAAAAAATAACCTAGTCCTGACCTGGAGAATCATAATGTCAGGTCAGTTTCAGCATTTAGTGAACCTAGCAAAAAAGCCAAACAAAAAACAAATGTGGGATTGCACTTTTTTTGCAATTTCACCGCACTTGGAATTTTTTTTCCTTTTTGAAAAATTTCCAAATAGAATCATAAGTTTGAATAGCATTTGAGGGTGGTCCATGTGGTCATGTGACAGGAAATATGATTTCGTCCATTTAGGAGGAGTGACCCTAGAACACATTTCCCAGAGGCCTGCAGCACATTGTGTGAGAGTGTGACAGTGTCTTGCAAGAGATCACAATGTAAGTACAATTCTATATATTATATATCTCTGTATACATCATGGGAGTCTGTATTGTCCGTCGGATGTGTGTGGACTAAGGCCGGTTTCACACGTCAGTGGCTCCGGTACGTGAGGTGACAGTTTCCTCACGTACCGGATACACTGACACACGTAGACACATTAAAATCAATGCATCTGTGCAGATGTCATTGATTTTTTGCGGACCGTGTCTCCGTGTGCCAAACACGGAGACATGTCAGTGTTCGTGGGAGCACACATATTACACGGACCCATTAAAGTCAATGCGTCCGTGTGCAGTCCGTGTGCCGTGCAAGAGACAGCACTACAGTAAGCGCTGTCCCCCCCACTGGTGCTGAAACCGCAATTCATATCTTCTATGCAGCAGCGTTTGCTGCAGAGAAGATATGAATAATCCTTTTTTTTTAAGTTTATCGTATATATAATAAAGGTCCATGTCCCCACCCCCTGTGCGCCCCCCCCCCCCCACTGTTCTGAAAATACTCACCCAGCTCCCTCGTTGGCTGTCGCTGCTTCCTGTCCTGGCCGCACCTTCTACTGTATGTGGTCACGTGGGGCCGCTCATTTACAGTAATGAATATGCGGCTCCACCCCTATGGGAGGTGGAGCCGCATATTCATGACTGTAATCGGCGGCCCCACGTGACCGCATACAGTAGAAGGTGCGGCCAGGACAGGAAGCAGCGACAGCGAAGGAGCGAGCTGGGTGAGTATTTTCAGAACAGCGGGGGGCATGTGGGAAGCGCACAGGGAGTGGGGATATGGAGCTTTATTTTAAACACGAAAACACCCCCAAAAATAGATTATTCGTATCTTCTTTACAGCAAACGCTGCTGCACAAAAGATATGAATCGCGGCTTCAGCATGATGCAGGGGACAGCGCTAAACTTTAGCGCTGTCTCCTGCACACTCCGAGTGGTACCCAGTGGGCACACAGGCGGCACACGTGTGCCGCACGTGTGCCACACTGATGTGCCACAGAAACGCAGGGGCACACGGATACAGATAATTCTGGTACCGATTTTTTTCCAGTACCAGAATTATCTGGAAGTGTGGGACTGCCCTAAAAATGTATTGCTTTGTTTTCATGCAGATGTCGGATAGTGAGGCAAGCAGCAGCAGCAGCGTGTCTGCGATGTTTTCACCTCAGTCGGTAGGCTTGCACTTTAAAAATCCACAATAATGTTGTGTGAAACTCCAGTGTATTGAGATAAGCATGTGTATAATCATATTTTTATTGCAAATAGGAGTCTTCGGAGCCTGAGCCTGCTAGGCCCCCCCCAAAGAAACAGGCAAAAACCTCAAAGGTACATGGCACATATTTTTTGTTTTGCAAGCATAAATTTATTGATACAAGAATTGTAATTTTTTTCTTTAAAATACACCATAGGTTGTTGCACAAGGAGGACAGAGGAAAAAGAAGCAAGCTCGCCGTCTGTCGTCGCCACAACTGCCAGTGGTAAATATCAAACACTAGTTATTTTCCTTTTCTATGTGTCTATCTGTCTATCTATCTATCTATCTATCTATCTATCTATCTATCTATCAATCAAGGTATGTATCTATCTGTCCATCCCTTATTGATGTTTCAATAAAACATTTTGTGTTTACATAGTCCAAGCCAGCCACAAAAAAAAAGGATTGTGGTTGACGAAGAGCCGTTGGACATTATTATTATTATTATTATTATTCATTTTTGTAGCGCCATTTATTCCATGGCGCTTTACATGTGAATGGGGCAAATACAGACAAGTAAAGACATAGACATAGACAAAGACATAGACAATAAACATGAGTAAAACAAGGCACACACAAGTACAGGAGGAGAGAGGACCCTGCCCGCGAGGGCTCACAGTCCACAGGGGATGCGTGAGGATACACTAGGTGAGGGTAGAGCTGGTCATGCGGCAATTCAGTAGACTGGGGATCACTGCAGGTTGTAGGCTTGTCGGAAGAGGTGGGTCTTCAGGTTCCTTTTGAAGGTTTCCATGGTAGGTGAGAGCCTGATGTGTTAGGGTAGAGAGTTCCAGAGTATGGGGGAAGCACGGGAGAAGTCTTGGATGCGGTTGTGTGCGGAAGAGATGAGAGAAGAGTAGAGTAGGAGATCATGAAATGATCGAAGGTTGCGTGTAGGTAGGTAGCGGGAGACCATGTCACAGATGTATGGAGGAGTCAGATTGTGAATGGCTTTGTATGTCATTGTTAGTGTTTTGAACTGTAGCCTCTGGGCAATAGGAAGCCAGTGAAGGGCCTGGCAGAGAGGAGAGGCTGGGGAGTAATGGGGAGACAGGTGGATTAATCGGGCAGCAGAGTTTAGGATGGATTGGAGTGGTGCCAGAGTGCTAGAAGGGAGGCCAGAGAGTAGGAGGTTGCAGTAGTCGAGGCAGGAGATGATAAGGGTATGTACTAGTGTTTTTTTGGTTTCGTGGTCAAGAAATGTACGGATCTAGGAAATGTTTTTGAGTTGGAATCGGCAAGAGGAAGCAAGGGCTTGGATATGTGGCTTGAAAGAGAGGATAGAATCAAGGATCACCCCGAGGCACCGAACGTGCGGGATCGGGGAAAGTGAGCAGCCATTGACATTGATGGATAGGTCGGGTGGAGGGGTAGAGTGAGGTGGGGGAAAGATGATAAATTCTGTTTTGTCCATGTTCAGTTTTAGAAAACGAGCAGAAAAGAAGGATGAAATAGCAGACAGACATTGTGGGATTTGGGTCAGTAAGGAAGTGAGGTCGGGTCCAGATAGGTAGATCTGCGTGTCATCAGCGTAGAAATAATATTGTATACCGTGGGATTCTATGAGCTGTCCCAGGCTGAAGGTGTAGATGGAGAAGAGTAGGGGTCCTAGAACTGAGCCTTGGGGAACACCGACAGAAAGGGGGAGAGATGAGGAGGTGGTGTGGGAGAGGGAGACACTGAATGTCTGGTCTGTTAGATATGATGAGATCCAGGATAGGGCCAAGTCTGTGATGCCAAGAGATGAGAGGATCTGTAACAGGAGGGAGTGGTCCACAGTGTCGAAGGCAGAAGACAGGTCCAGGAGGAGGAGGACAGAGTAGAGTCGCTTGCTCTTGGCGGTTAGTAGGTCATTGGTCACTTTAGTTAGGGCAGTTTCAGTTGAGAGATGTATTCGGAAGCCAGATTGTAACCGGTCAAAGAGGGAGCAGGAGGAGAGGTGGGAGGACAGTTCAAGATGGACATGCTGTTCCAGCAGTTTTGAGGCAAAAGGAAGAAGGGATATCGGGCGATAGCTGGATACAGAGGATGGGTCGAGTGAGGGTTTTTTGAGGATAGGTGTGATTGATGCATGTTTGAAGGATGAGGGGAAGACACCATTTGTAAGTGAGAGGTTGAAGAGTTGTGTTAAGGTTGAGATGAAGACTTTTGCGAGGTTAGTGATGAGGTGGTATGGGAGCGGGTCAAGAGTGCAAGTGGTGAGATGTGATCTTGATAGAAGGAGGGAGAGCTGATCGTCTGTCATGGTGGAGAAGCTGGCTTTGGAGCAGGGCTGAGAAGTCAAGAGGAGGGGCATTGGGGGCTGCAGGCCAAAGCTTTGTCTGATGTTATCTATCTTCTGCTTAAAGAAAGAGGCAAAGTCTTCAGCTGAAATGAGAGGGGAGGGAGGAGATGCTGGGGGACGGAGTAGAGATTTGAAAGTGTTGAAGAACTGTTTAGGGTTGTGAGAAAGGGAGAATATGAGAGATGAGAAGTAAGTTTGTTTTGCGGCAGTGAGCGCGGACTTGAAAGTGATTGTAAAGTGAGGTGTTTGAGATTTCTGCGAGGGTGAGTGAGTTTGTGGAGTGGAGGTTGTGCGCTATGAGAGGAGAGAGAAGAAAATGTCAGTAGGTTGTGGTCAGACAGGGGGAGGGGTGAGTTATTGAGATTAGTAAGGGAACAAAGGCGGGTGAAGATGAGGTCCAGTGTGTGGCCATCTTTATGGGTGGCTGTTGATGACCATTGAGTGAGACCAAAGGAGACAGTGAGCGATAAAAGTTTTGAGGTGGCTGAGGTGGAAGTGTCAATGGGGATATTGAAGTCACCCATGATGATAGTGGGGATGTCGGCTGAGAGGAAATGAAGTAGCCAGGTGGTGAAGTGGTCAAGAAAGGTGGAGATGGCTAGTTCTGGGGGGCGGTAGATGACAGCCAGCTGTAGATTGGAGGGGGAGTAGATGCGGACGGAGTGCACGTCGAACGGGGGAAAAGTAACAGAGGGTGGTAGTGAAAATGGGGTAAAGGAGCAGGTGTCAGACAGGAGCAAGCCAACCCCTCCACCACATTTGTTGCTGGGGCGAGGGGTGTGAGAGAGGTGGAATCCACCATAGGAAAGAGCGGCTGGAGAGGCTGAGTCAGAGGGGGTGAGCCAGGTTTCAGTTATGCCGAGGAAGGAGAGTTTGTTATTGATAAAGAGGTCGTGGATAAATGACAGTTTATTGACAATCACAACAAGACACTGATCAACCTTGTGGAAGCCAACCCATCCATATGGGACCAAGGCGACAGCTCCCACCACGACATCATGAAGAACCGGAAGTTGTGGGATAAAATTATTTGCCACTTTGATCCCCGATACATGGAGAAGTCACTAACCTCAAAGAAAATAATTGGTAAATATTGGCGACGTTAAATTGGAAAATGTAAAGAATGCAAACAGTCAAACAGATTTTTTTTTTCTTTAAAAATACAAATTATAGTTAAAAACTACCCACAAAAAATTATACTTTTTCTCTCCTATCTATCAATCTACTATCTATCTAAAATCTATCAATCTATCCACTTGTTGTCTACTATCTATCTCTTAACTATCTATGAACTATCTATCTATACACTATTTCTCAACTATTTGTCTATCAACTATCTAATAACTACTATCTATCCACTATATATCAACTATCTATCTATCAACTATCTATATATCTATCAACTATCTATCTACTATTTATATCTATTTTTTTATTTTCTTTTTTGTAAAAATTATAGCCGAGGCTGTCCATACCCATTGGAGATCGATAAGGGATGGCTTTGTCCGTGACTACCGCAACAGCCAAAACACACCCAGCGGATATGGTGGCAAACGGGTCACCCGTATGTGCATTACGAGCAACTGCTCTTTCTGCAAAAAACAATGTCTCAGCGCTCGTAAGTAAACCAATGTAAGTAAACCAATGTATGTGTGCGAGACAAAATAGTTTAAATAAAAATAAATAATTTTATTTTTATTGGTTTCAGCACGATATGCAGTTCCACTGTGCCTAGAGAGGCAGAGGAACTGGAGCCATCTCCACTGGAACAAAGCCAGCAGACGGGCGCTGAAGATGTGTCTGGCATCAGCGAGCCACGATCTGTGGAGAGAAGTACTGTGGCTTCTGGTGTGAGTGCCCGGTTGCAAGCTCAGCGTGGACGCAAGCGAGCATCACAAAAAGATGAAGCTGAAGCCATTATTGTCGATGGACTCCAACGGGTAGAGGACATGTGTCGCAGTGAACACAGAGACCTGAGGCGGGAAATCACTGAGTTACAATCCCGTGAGTCTGTATATGCAGCCAACGAGTGAAAGCTCCTGCTTTTGTCCTATGTACCAGTTGTGCAAAATATCCCGGCACACAGGAACATTATGTTTAGGCAAAGACTGAATGACCTTGTGGAGGAATTTTTGGGCCCACAGGAACCCACTTCCTGGAGAACAAGAAGCATGGACATGCCGGACTACAACCCTCAATACAGAGGCCGGGGTGAACCGAGCATGGAACATCAGAGGCAATGTAGCAGTCCATCATACAGTTGGGCAGAAAATACGCCCGAGCAATACCACAGTCTATAGTACTGTTGACTGTACCCAACCTGGTGCAATTTCAGCGTTTAAAGTTTTGTTCTTTTCTTTTGGTTTTGCACCCAATTTTGTGTGTATGTTTTTTGTTCATCCCTATGGGGGTTCATGTCTGGAAACAAAATTGTGCAGACAGATGCATGCCTTCACTACACGGTCCACCATTTCAGGTTGTAGTTGCATGCAAGTTAGTAAGATTCGCCATTTTAAGGTCAAAATACCAAAGGCACACTCCACATAACGTCTTGCCTGGCTCAAGTGATAATTAAAAATGCACCTGGTGTAGTTCAGACTACGGCTTGAGTACGGCTTGAGGAGATTTTGTCCGAGTTGGAATGCCTCATCCCCAACTAAAACAAAGCAAACTTGGGCCTTCGGTCCCCGGAAGAGGTCGTGATGAGGGTATGTTAAAGTTGTTGCTATACAAACATCTCCCCATGTTGGAGTCTCTGAAGACTCTGAAATCATTTGTACTGCCATACGCACCAATATCCACAGCAACAAAACGGTATCCTGCATCCGCAATAGCCATCAATACAATTCGGATGTGCTTGCCGTCCACGGCACCAACATGATTGGGGAAATTAGCCACATCCTTGAATTGTTGGGAAATCGCTAGCCACATTTCTGATGTCAGTGTTGGTAGCACAAGTGGTTGCAAGTTGTTCCAAATGGCATCACAAGTTTCCCGAACCAGTTGGCAAATGGTTGACTTCCCAAGTCTAAATTGATAATACAGTGACGCAAAAGATTCTCCGGTAGCCAGATATCTGTCGGCAATCAAAAAGGAAAAAAAAAAAATATATATATATATATATTGTTTAGGATTTTAAAGTAAAACTAACAAAAAGGCTAGTTACAATGGAATATACAATTGCCTAAATGTACATAATTATGCCCCACGATACATTAGATCTTGTTTTTGATAATAGAATGATAAAAAAAATTATAATTATCTCACAGTCACCACTAAACGTTGCTCCGCACAGATGCTTTCACGGAAAGTGCTGCGCTGATGATGTATCTCATCCTTCACATGCGAGAGAAGAACATCAAAGGTCTCAATGGACATCCATAGATAACGTAGGAATTTTAAGGGATGATCCCGAAGTTGAACATACAGGGTGTGAAAGGCCCCATATGTATTCCGTAAGAAATTCACTTCATGGATCCAATATCTCCTGTGAGAACTACGCTTTCTCTGCCGACGTCGCAGCTGCATCAAGCGAAATCTAACGAGCTCAGACACAAACATCTTGCTAGCAGAAGTTCACTCGATGCTTTCAAAATGGAGAATGTGTATGCACCCACACACGACGCTGACAAAAGGAAAAAAAAAAGAGAACAACTTTATTGACACTGACAAACGCAGACAAACGCATACTTTGCGAACGGACATCCAAATGACATAAACTCAGTCACGTGCGTTAACGCAAGCGTTAACGTGAAGCCGAATTTTGGACAAATTTGGCTCTTTTCTGTACATGCGTTTAACGGATCCGTTTAACGCAATGTACTTAACGCAATGTGAACCTAGCCTTACAGCTGTGACCTAGGAGTCAAAAATGCTTCCAGGGGCGATCCCCATGATGTTCCTGTGTTTTTAGAACTTAAAAGGATCCCGGGGGAGGGGATCACGGTAAAAATACTCGGGTTTCTCATAGACTTACATTAGGCTCGTTGCTCGGGTCGAATACCCAAGTATTCCAATTTGCCCGACCTGAGCAACGAGCACCCGAGCATTTTAGTCCTTGCTCATCACTGTCACCCACCACTACTGCTTGTCAAACTCTTAGTGTGCCACCTCCTCTTTTTCCATTGCACTGGCAGATATTTATACCTAATTGTATGTTGAGAAAAAGTGTATTATCCAAATCATTACCTAGTTTGCCAACTAAATCTCTCCTGTTCAAGTTGCTGGTTTTGCAGTCCCTTCCGTACCACCTTGTGGAGTTCACTTTCTTCCGTAGAAATTATGTCGTGAACTCAGCGCTTCTGGAAGTTACCTAGTCAACATATTTTCTCATAAAGATGGGTGCCCACTCTCTGCCCTCATGTGCACAAGAACATAGGACATTTCTGAATTTGTGTTTCAGTTTTACGTCACATTAGGTGAATGTTTGTAGTAGCAGTGATGCACCACTGCAACCAGGACACTAAGTGATGCCTTCATGACTGGGAGTAACATCTGTTGCTACCACTAGGTGGCGGTTTTCTGTCTTCTAGATCTCTTCAAGATCCGACCTAACATTTATGACACTATCCCTACAAAATACATATTACAGTTTTGATTCCACACACCAACCTCACTAATTTCACTATTTGTAGTTTTACAGCTTGAATTTCTGAGGTACGTAAGCCATACAGCAGATGATTTTCTACTGTGCATTAAGTTGTAACTCACCTTATGCTGACTGGCTTCGCATCAACTCCATCCACTCCAGCTGGGAATTGTTGTGACAGAAAATGCCAGGCAGCCTTACAGTAGGATAAAGTAACACATGCTTCCTGCAGTGCACATGTCATGAATTTAATAGTATAATATTTCTTTTAGAAATATTAAAATATTAATATTAAAGACTGAGACCATTAGGGTAAATGTAAAAACCCTGCTTTTCCTAAAAATTTGGCCTGTGAACATTTTTACATAAATATTATAGGCTTCTTTCATCTTACATCTTCTCCTTATCTTTGAAGAAAAAGATTGGTATCCAGCACCTATGAAAAAAAAATCTACATTTAGTGACTTAGGTTAAAAAAATTCTTCCATGGCAAAGAGGATAATGCATTTGGCAGACAAAAAGTAACGCATTTTAAACAGCCCACATCCGTTAGTTTTGCCTGGCGAGTGATCAAAAATACAGGGGAACCCATGCGTTTTTTAAATGTACATATTTATTTTTAGCGCAGGTTTCGGCTGATGCATAGTCCCAATAGTCCCTTGCTCTCACTGTTATCAGTTGTATATAACTCTCAACATTCTCCCCTGCTCGCGCTGATCACTTGCAGGACAGGGGAGTATGATGAGAACCATCTTCAGCAACTGGGGCTAGGGAACAGCACTAACTATACCGCTGCTTCCCATGCGCCCGTACATGTGGTACTGATGCGGCACACAGGCAGCACTTGGTTGCCACACATATATGCTGCAAGTATTACACACATGGACACACGGACATAAGTACACTGATATCTTCGGTACATTACCAACACATAGACACAGAATAATACCACATACAAGGAACAAATGCCGCCACATCATGACCACATATTGTCACCACATATTGACCAAATGCTACAATACTGACCATTAATAAAAAAATACTACCATAAGTGCAATTATATACAGGAGCTCTGTATACAGTGTATAGTGTACAGGTAATATAGGAACCACCTGTGTCATTACACACAGGAGCTCTGTAAATGACGTTTAGTGTACAGGTAATAGCGTGATCACCAGTGACATTATACACAAGAGCTCTGTATATAATGTCAGTATACAGATAATTCATTGATCACGAGAGAGATTATACACAGGAGCTTTGTATATAGCATAAAAAGCCCAAAAGTATGAAATGGGATATAAATTGGTTTGCATGCAGCGTGTATGCGCATGTTGACACAAGCCACTGAACAGAAAAAAAAGGACAGAAACATAATGATTAAACACTAGAGATGAGCGAATATTTGACTCCCTCCTTATTCAGCAAGTTATAGCATGAATAAGCTGCAGAGGGAACCCGGATGCCTGGATCGCTTCTGCTAATCAGCTGTCCGGCCTGTTTGCTAGACTACTTTCACACTTGCGTCGATTTGCGGCCGTCGCAAAGTGTCGGCGCGACGTACCGACGGACGTTGTGCAAATTCAGCACAACGTGGGCAGCAGATGCAGTTTTTCAACGCATCCGCTGCCCATTCTAAGTCCCAGGGAGGAGGGGGCAGAGTTCCGGCAGCACATGCGCAGTAGGAAATGGCGGATTCGACGTACGAAAAAACGTTACATTGAACGTTTTTTCGTGACGACGGTCTACCAAAACACTGCCCTTGTTCTTGGGTGTATTTTTTTGTATTCATGTTTTTAAAATTCCAATTGTGTGGTTAAAAGACATTAAATAAAACGTTATATGTTTATATACTATACACTGTCTTGGTGATCCCTGCGTTTGTGCATGTTTCTTTTCTCTTTTTTTGTATGGTCCGCCAAAACACGACGCATCCAGTGCACGACGGACGCGACGTATGGCAATGCATCGCGATCAGTCGACAATACATGTTGTGAATTCTGTTGTCGAGCTCCCTCCTGTGGTCGTGAATGGTACTTCGGTGAGTTCTGTCCGTGGGCTTCCTCTGGTGGCTGTGAGTGGAGCTGCTGCTTCTGAGGTTCCTTACACAGGTGACGGGGTTTATCCTTTGGTTTGCTGCTCTGTTTAACTCCACTTAGATCGTTACTCCATGTCAGCTGTCAATGTTTCTGCATTGCTTCAGTTCACTCTTGGATATTTCTGAGACCTGTCTCTTCCTGCAAGAAGCTAAGTCCCCATTTGTTATTTTCTGTTCATGGTTTTCTAGTCCAGCTTGCTTTCATTATTTTGTCTTGCTAGCTGGAAGCTCTGGGATGCAGGGTGGCGCCTCCGCACCGTGAGTCGGTGCGGGGGTCTTTTTGCACACTCTGCGTGGTCTTTTGTAGTTTTTGTGCTGACCGCAAAGATACCTTTCCTATCCCCTGTCTATTTAATTAGTCTGGCCTCCCTGTGCTAAAACCTGTTTCATTTCTGTGTTTGTGACTTTCATCTTAACTCACAGTTAATATTTGTGGGGGGCTGCCTTTTCCTTTGGGGAAATTTCTCTGAGGCAAGGTATGCTTTATTTTCTATCTCTAGGGCTAGCTAGTTCTTAGGCTGTGACGAGGCGCCTAGGGAGCGTCAGGAGCGCTCCACGGCTATTTCTAGTGTGTGTTATAGGATTAGGGATTGCGGTCAGCAGAGCTCCCATATCCCAGAGCTTGTCCACTCTTTACACTCTACTGAAACTGCCCTCACTAAAGTCTCTAATGACCTACTAACAGCTAAATCTAATGGTCACTACTCCATGCTAATTCTCTTGGATCTCTCTGCAGCATTCGATACTGTGGATCATCAGCTCCTCCTCACTATGCTCCGCTCCATCGGCCTCAAGGACACCGTTCTCTCCTGGTTCTCCTCCTATCTCTCTGACCGATCCTTCACTGTATGTTTTCCTGGTTCCTCCTCCTCTCACCTTCCCCTTACTGTTGGAGTTCCTCAAGGATCAGTCCTAGGCCCCCTCCTCTTCTTGTTGTATACTGCCCCTATTGGACAAACAATCAGTAGATTTGGTTTCCAGTACCATCTCTATGCTGATGACACCCAATTATACACTTCTTCTCCTGATATCACACCGACCTTTTTAGAAAACACCAGTGATTGTCTTACCGCTGTCTCTAACATCATGTCCTCCCTCTATCTGAAACTAAACCTGTCAAAAACTGGACTCCTCGTGTTCTCTCCCTCTACTAACCTACCTTTGCCTGACATTGCCATCTCCGTGTGCGGTTCCACCATTACTCCAAAGCAACATGCCCGCTGCCTTGGGGTCATCCTTGATTCTGACCTTTCATTCACCCCCTACATCCGATCATTGGCTCGCTCTTCTTACCTGCATCTCAAAAACATTTCTAGAATTCGCCCTTTTCTTACTTTCGACTCTGCAAAAACTCTTACTGTTTCACTTATTCATTCTCGTCTGGACTATTGTAACTCTCTACTAATCGGCCTCCCTCTTGCAAAACTTTCCCCGCTCCAATCTGTCCTGAATGCTGCAGCCAGGATCATATTCCTCACCAACCGTTACACCGATGCCTCTACCCTGTGCCAGTCATTACACTGGCTACCCATCCACTCCAGAATCCAGTACAAAACTACTACCCTTATCCACAAAGCACTCCATGGCTCAGCACCACCCTACATCTCCTCCCTGGTATCAGTCTACCACCCTACCCGTGCCCTCCGCTCCGCTAATGACCTCAGGTTAGCATCCTCAATAATCAGAACCTCCCACTCCCGTCTCCAAGACTTTACACGTGCTGCGCCGATTCTTTGGAATTCACTACCTAGGTTAATACGATTAATCCCCAATCCCCACAGTTTTAAGCGTACCCTAAAAACTCATTTGTTCAGACTGGCCTACCGCCTCAATGCATTAACCTAACGATCCCTGTGTGGCCTATTTATAAAAAAAAAAAAAGGTTCCTCGCATGATGTTCTCATACACTTTATGCAGTATTAGCCCTCTGTGTCTGTACTGCTACATACTTAGGCAGATAACTGGTTCATGCAGCTTTACATGAACACCTGAGCCTTACACTATGGCTGGTCCGAATAACTAAAGCAATTGTTATCATCCACCTCTCGTGTCTCCCCTTTTCCTCATAGTTTGTAAGCTTGCGAGCAGGGCCCTCACTCCTCCTGGTATCTGTATTGAACTATATTTCTGTTATGCTGTAATGTCTATTGTCTGTACAATTCCCGTCTATAATTTGTAAAGCGCTGCGGAATATGTTGGCGCTATATAAATAAAAATTATTATTATTATTATTATATTTTGAGGTTTAACTATCAGGTCATTCCTGGTGCTCCTAACCACCAGGTCATAACAAATACAAGTCTATGGGAAAAAAACGCATCCCAAAACGACGCATTGCGATGGACAGCAAAGGACACAAGTGTGAAAGTAGCCTTAGGCTCTCCATGCAAGTGTTGTGACTGTCACACAGCCGAGACACATGCAGCTGCGGTGCTGTAAATAAATAGCATAGAGTATGAAAATAATATATGGTATTTAGTTAACATGTTTTTTCATCAAAAAAATGAGAAACCGATCCCAGCTCATCAAGGCATCCGTAATTGGGACAGTCCAAACGCTAATATTAAAATCCTTATCATTTGTCAAGTGACATGCATGTAGATAAGGGCTGAGATGGACTGGACCCAAGTAGTGGAAACGAAGCCCAGGCCGACCAAATGAATCATGCCCAGTTCAAGAGAAAGGCAGGCCAGACCCTTATAGGCACATGATGCAAACAGATTGAAAAAAGCCCAAAGGTATGAACTGGGATGCAAATTGGTGTGCATATGCAGCATGTAAGTACATGTTCACACTAGCCACAGAACAGAAGAAAGCAAGGACAGAAACATAATGATTAAACACATCTGCAGTAAATAAATAATGAAAATAATATACGGTATTTAGTTAGCATGTTTTTTGATCACGACAACCATCCCTCAGCTGTGTTTCCACAACTTAGGTCCAGTCCTTCTCAGCCCTTATTGTAATGATGAGCTTGAGTACATCCCCACATGTTTGGTTCTTTGTAGACAGGAAATGAACATATGGAGATTGCCTGCCAGTCACTGTAATGCCATAGCCATCTTGGTTGTGGCATTACTGTGATTGGCTGGCTGCATAGCGTCATCAGGTCTATATGAGACCAGTGACGCTATGCTTGTCATACTGTACTCTGGAAAGAGGCAGATTAGGGAGAGGTGCTGCTGAAAGAGGGACAGAATTGTAGTTGCGTATTATGCAGGAATTCAACTACATTAATATTTCTTTCAAGAACAACAGCCCTTCTTAGGGCTAATTATAATCAATGGCATTACTGCTGATAGCAGCACTTAGGGAGAGATTGTGCTGAAGGGATAGTGTAGGACAGGATAGGGTGACTTGGACCTTCTTTATGCTGCAGCCTGCAACTGATACCTAATCCATTCTCAGGGCTTATAATATTATTTTTGCTCTTAATCCTGCAAATTGTTCTGAGTAGGGAAATATTGTACACCATTTTTACGGCAGCAGTTGTGCATCAAATGCATACAGCGAGACTTGGTTGGATCTCAATAGCATCACTATATTGCTCCTGCAGTGTAACCATTCAATCTGAAGTGTGAACATTTTCCTGCAATAGTAATATTGCAATTTTAGCAGTGAAATTTTATACGGAATTTATCATGGCCCAGTTGGGCATCAACTTACAGCCAAAGAATCTTAGATTGCAAAAACTTCGTAAAATTACTTAGAACACATCAAGTCACATCAAGGTTCCCACATGGCTGTTCTGATCCTATCAGTCAAAGTATTATAAAAGTGTATCTGGTCCATGGCAATGCCTATCTCAACCAGCTAAGTAGACCAGTTATATATGAGCCTAATACAGATGTATTTTTGCAAGTTCTGTTCAAATCACAAGTTGAATAACTTTGCAGACAGCATGATTCATCCTTATGTTCAAGTTATTATTTGCATTTTGGCCTGGACATGTGGACATAATATGAGAACTGAAATGGGTCCCTATTCAATGCATCACAATATGGCCTAATTCTCATTTATCTTGTAATCAAATGATCTTCTGGCTTCAGGGTTAATTTTATTTTAATTATGTGTACCTAATAATCTCATTAGTATTATGATACATTAAAGACTTGCATGCATTGTTAAGCTATAATATTGTCTCGTGGCATATAATTATGTTAGGATAGGTAGTAAATGAAGCGTAATAATGTGATCATGGACACACTATTAATTACTGTTTATCTACCAGAATCTATCATTTTAGCTATTAGCATTTGTAATTAATTTAAATGGTTGTTGAAAACATTTAATAATCTGAAGAACACACTGGCTGATGTTAAAGGCGATTTGTTACCTTGCCAACTTTACAATTATAAGGCTTTTCTTCTCCACTGTATTGACTTTGCACTATAGGAAAATGTCATTAATTTTTGTAAAAGATCTCCAAGGTATCATAATTTTCAGAACAATATAGATTGTGAATCTAAGGATTTTTTGTATTTATTACATGGTTAAGAAATCTTCAGAATGGGCTCCTGCTCACCTCGCTGTGCTGTACATGCTTTCTAACTTTTATCAGACATACATCCTTGCTTGCTTGTATGCATAAGAAAGTACCATATGTGAACATCTGCTATACAAACAAAACCATTGTTAAAATGCATAAAAATGATCATAACAGTCACAGTGTTCTTTAATTTTGTTTTTTTATTTGAACTCTCAGTACTTTGCAAATGTTCGCTTGTTCTGTTGTCTGTTGTTCTGTTGAACTTTGTTGTGCATTCTGTTTAGCACAGCTGCCCTAAAATAAACAACTGGCCACTCTGCTCACACTTGAGTAGGTGCAGCATAAAATGCCATGCCAGTTGTGTTTAAGGCTGGTTTCACACATCAGTGGCTCCGGTACGTGAGGTGACAGTTTCCTCACGTACCAGAGACACTGACTCACGTAGACACATTGTAATCAATGTTTCTCTGCACATGTCAGCGTGTTTTCACGGACCGTGTGTCCGTGTGCAAAACACAGAGACATGTCAGTGTTCGTGGGAGCGCACGGATTACACGGACCCATTGAAGTCAATGGGTCCATGTAAAACATGTTCCGCACACGGACGCTGTCTGTGTGCAGTCCGTGTGCCATGCAGGAGACAGCGCTACTGTAAGCGCTGTCCCCCCCACGTGGTGCTGAAGCCGCCATGCATATCTTCTTTCCAGCAGCGTTCGCTGGAGAGAAGATATGAAAACCCTTTTTTTTTCCTCGTTTAAAATAAAGATCCCTGTCCCCAACCCCCTCCCACCCCCTGTGCGCCCCCCCGCTGTTAATAAAATACTCACCCGGCTCCCTCGCAGACCAGGCTCCCTCGCAGCGTCCTGTCCTCGCCACACCTTCTCCTGTATGAGCGGTCACGTGGGGCTGCCGATTACAGTCATGAATATGCGGCTCCACCTCCCGTAGGGAGGGATCTTTATTTTAAACAAGGAAAAAAAAAAGGGGGGTTTTCATATCTTCTCTCCAGCGAACGCTGCTAGAAAGAAGATATGCATGGCGGCTTCAGCACGGTCCGTGTGGTACCCAGTTGGCACATGGGCGGCACACGGCTGCCACACGTGTGCCACACTGATGTTCACGGAAATCACATGGACACACGGACATGGATAATTCCGGTACCGATTTTTCCGGTACCGGAATTATCTGGACGTGTGAGACTGGCCTAACATTGCAAAATCCCAGGCAAAATCCCGGGCTAACATCAGTAATTCTTTAGTCCCATATTTTTAATTTTTCCATACTCTTTACATGTACAAGACATTTCTTAGCGAGCTATATAAATCATTCCATCAGCAATCATTTGAAAATTCAACAGATAATTTGCTAAAACAAACAAAGAAGGAGAAAACACCCTATAAGGAGGTCACTATGGTTAGAGGTGGAGGGGAAAGAGGAAGGAGGGAATATGCCGCACTCACTTCTGATAGTTGTGCTTGTTCAGGCACAACGCTGTCTATAGCAATCAGCTCTCAACTAATGATCTTGGAGCGCTGCTGCACCTTCTGCCCACTCTGATGCCGAGGTAAGGAGTTGTAATCAAGAGGAAAGAAAGTGGTTTCATTGCAAATAGCCAACAGGGTCACAAGAAGCGTGTTGGGCAAAAGAGGTGCAAAATAACTGCCCATGAATTGAGGAAAATCAAACATGAAGCTGCCAAGATGCCATTTGCCACCAGTTTTGCCGTATTTCAGAGCTGCAATGTTACTGGAGTAACAAAAAGCACAAGGTGCGCGATACTCAGGGAAATGGCCAAGGTAACGAAGGCTGAAACACGACCACCTTTGATCTAGAAACATAAGATAAAACGTCAAGACTGGGCCAAGAAACATTTTAAGACTGACTTTTCAAAGGTTTTATGGACTGATGAAATGAGAGTGACTCTTGATGGGCCAGATGGATGGGCCAGAGGCTGGATGAGTAAAGGGCAGAGAGCTCCACTCTGACTCAGACACCAGCAAGGTGGAGGTGGGGTACTGCTATGGGCTGGTATCATCAAAGATGAACTTGTGGGATCTTTTCAGGTTGAGTATGGAGTGAAGCTCAACTCCCAGACCTACTGCCAGTTTCTGGAAGACAACTTCTTCAAACAGTGGTACAGGAAGAAGTCGGTATCGTTCAAGAAAAACATGATTTTCATGCAGGACATTTTTCCATCAAATGCCTCCAACTACTCCACAGCATGGCTGGCCAGTAAAGGTCTCAAAGAAGAAAAATAATGACATGCTCCCCTTGTTTACCTGATCTGAACCCCATAGAGAACCTGTGATCCCGCATAAAATGTGAAATGACAGGAGAGGGTACACCTCTCGGAACAGTGTCTGGGAGGCTGTGGTGGCTGCTGCAAAAAATGTTGATCGTATACAGATCAAGCAACTGACAGAATCTGTGGATGGAAGGCTGTTGAGTGTCATCATAAAGAAAGGTGGCTATATTGGTCACTCATTTCTGGGGGGTTTGTTTTTGCATGCCAGAAATGTTTATGTCTAAATTTTGTGCAGTTACATTGGTTTACCTGGTGAAAATAAACAAGTGAGATTGGAATATATTTGCTTTTTATTAACCTTCATCAGGCTGCATAATTTTACAACGTTAACAGGCTGCAGAGGTACAATTGTACCTTCATATATACCTCCACTGTGGGAAGACTTTCTACTTTACTTGGTTTCAGAAACTAAAGTTCATTCAGCTACAAATGTTATGCTGATATCTATTGGCCAGTGTTGTTACTGCGCTCACTTCTGTTGCTTTCAATTAAATTGATTCAAACTGGGAGTGGCTTCTACTTCTCTTCCTGCCTCCCTCCTCTCAGTAGCCATTTTGCTGTTCATCTCATTGCTGTGAGCACACACATTTCTAGGCTTGTGAAGTCTTCAATTTCTTGGATACGACGGTAGGAAAGTCTCACAGCATCTAACAGCCAGTTATACCTTCATTCGCCTTATGTGGGGACAGAACAGTCAGAAATTGTCTTTGAGCCTGGACTTGGCTTACATATATTTTGTATGAAACTTATCACTTTAGGTATGATTTTTATACAAAAAATGGATAATAATTAGTATCTACATATTGTTTTACGATGTTTTACTTATATTCAGCACAAAAAAAGATGGTGGCTCTGTTACAATTTTCCTATTGGTTGAAAAAACAGTCAAAGATGGAATGAAAATTCTGAAACTGTATACGGTTTACATAAAATATAAATCACATGTATAAATAATTATCGCTAGAAATAATTTACTTTTTTATCTGCACTTTAGAATCGAGTTTCATTCTACTTGCCACGTGTTACTGAACTAAATTACGAAGCCAAAATTCATCTACCAAGTCATTATGAGTGATAGTGATGCTGGATTTAGTTTCCACCATAATCCAAGAAAACGTGTTTGCAGGTTAGTATCATTTTGTGAAAAGCCAATAATGTAGTATTGTGTAGTATTTCGGAAAATTATTTATTTTTCATTTTTTCATATTTACAGATTTACGTCTGACGAAATAATGCGAATGCTAGAAGAATCTGATTCTGAGCATGAGGAAGAACCATATGTTGCATCTGATGATGAAAACTATGTACCACAAGTTAATGTTACTGAAGAAGATTCAGACATTGAACAAGAAATGGTCATAGAGCAGGAAAAAGAATACGACTCATACGAAAGTGTTGTGGATGAGTCTGTGCCTCAAAGTGCAGGCGACATTTGGACTGCTAAGGATAAAACTCAATGGTGTAGTGATCCACTGCCAAATGCACAAACAAAATCTCGTAATGTCCTACGACAAAGAGGTGGCCCTGCAGCAATCAGCAACCTGTATACAGCAAAAGAGCTATTCAAGTCAATCATGACTCCCGAGATGTGTGACATCATATTACGAGAAACGAATCGAAAGGCCAAGAGAGTTTGTGATGCTTACGAACTGGTACAACGTTTTCCTAATTCTTCTGAACAGCCACCACAAAAAACATTCAAGCAATTTACTGAAACTGAACTCCATGCATTTTTGGGCATACTGATTGCTGCTGGTGTGCACAGAGACAACAAAGAGAATCTGGAGGAAATGTGGAATGTTGCTGCTCTGCCTCTTATACGTGCAGCCATGTCTCGTGACCGCTTCAAGATGATTCTCAGATTTATCAGATTTGACAACGAAAATACACGTGCAGAATGTGTGCAAACAGATAAAGCTGCACCAATACGGGACATCTGGACAATGCTGAACAGAAATCTGGAGAGAGCCTATAAGCCATATAATTGTATCACCGTCGATGAGCAATTATTTCCATTTAGAGGCCATACTAAATTTACCCAGTATATACCTTCAAAACCAGCTAAATATGGCATAAAGATTTTCTGGGCTTGTGACTCGTCAAACGCCTACCCATTACAAGGTCAGCTCTACACTGGGAAACCAACTGATGGTCCTCGACAAGTAAACATTGGTGAACGAACAGTATTAGACCTAGTGAGCTCGTATAAAGGCTCTGGAAGAAATGTCACCACCGATAACTTCTTTACAACCATGGAACTAGCTAAGGTATTGAACTCCTGGAACATGACACTAGTTGGTACAGTGAGAAAAAACAAAAGGTTCCTACCTAGCAACATGCAGCCTGCCAAAGAAAGTCCTGTAAACTCGACAAATTTTGCCTACAATCATGATTCAAGATGGTTCAAGAGAGGCCTGGATGTCTTCCTGGAGCAGAACAATATTGTATCATACAATTATTAGGTTCTGTAGAAGGACGTAGATCTGGGGATTTATTATGATGGAATATAGGCTGAACTGGATGGACAAATGTCTTTTTTCGGCCTTACTAAGTATGTTACTATGTTACTATGTTACTATGATGCAACAGTCTGTTTATATGTACCAAAGAAGAACAAATCAGTCGTGCTTCTATCATCTATGCACATGACGGGAGAAGTTGAAGAGACACTAGCAGCCAAGCCAGAGATAATAAAATACTACAACAAAACAAAAGGCTGAGTTGATGTTATGGATAAAATGTTAGGAGAGTACAATGTGAAACGACGAACATTACGTTGGCCTCTGGCATTTTTCAACAATATGATTGATGTCACTGGGTTAGCATCCTACATCATCTACAGAGAACACAATCCAAGCTTCAGGACAAAGGATCAACTAAGAAAGTTCCTGAAAGATCTCGCAAATCAGCTGTGTATGCCTGCAATTGAAGATCGTAGTACAAACCGAATGATGATGAGAAACCATTTTCTTCGAGGTGCAGTAGAAATGGTGCTTGGATGATGCATTCTGGTAGCATCGCAAGCAGCAGCTGGCCCTCAAATACCTCATGGTAGTCGTGGACCCTCCCCTGTTGTTGGTAGTTGCTATGTCTGCCGAGACCTGAGGCGAGAACAACGTAAGACTAGAAAGTCTTGTGTGGTTTGTGTGAAACCCATTTGCGGTGAATATTCGGTAGCAAAGACAACATGCATTACTTGCGAAGAAAATCAATAAAAAAAGTTTCTTACATTTTCTTTTATAATGTAAATGAACAGTTTGTTTACTTGTTTATAATAATAAAATAGCATTATCATTAAAAAAATATATTATTATTTTTTCCTTGCATTATCTTCATTCAAAATATATGAGGGTACATTTGTACCTATGCAGCTTGTTATGGATGCAAAAATATCTCGACCCCTTATCTCGGAAGGGGGTGGAGATATTTTATTGAAATGTTGCCAATATATTCTGGACCAAAACTGCAGAGATGTCACGAAATTTCAGCCCTCTACGGCTTTTCGAAAAAAAGTTATTGCAATTTTAAAACGGAATAGTTACAAATTACAATTGTACCTACTCAGCTGGACGAAGGTTAAGTTGCCTAATAAATCTGCACAGTAATAGTTACCTGCACAAACAGATATCCTCCTAAGATAGCCAAATCTAAAAAAAAAAAACACTCCAACTTCCAAAAATATTAAGCAGTGACATTTATGAGTCTTTTGGGTTGATTGAGAACATAGTTGTTGATCATTAATAAAAATAATCCTCTAAAATAAAACTTGCCTAATAATTCTGCACATCGTGTACAGGAGCTGGGGGAGCTGTATGCTCAATGTCAGGAAATAAGATTCCAACAAACACCAAAAGCATTAGAATTAAAGTGCTGCGGAATATGTTGGCGCTATATAAATAAAGATTATTATTATTATTATTATTAATTAAATTCTCAATACAGTGCATATGTGGCACCCCTAGGGGTATTTGCCACAAAAATAGTTACTGAGAGTAAGTACAAATACTAAAATAGCAAGACTGCACTACCACCTCCGGCCAGAAGGGGGAGCTCCAGAGACTCCCCTTGATCCATTCTGGTCTGAGAGAAGAAATGGCAGTTGGGCCAAGGAGCTGAAAGTGAGAGGTCATACAGTTGAATCTCTAACAGCCCTGTGACTGTTACCAGGCCTAAATCACCGGCCTGAGGAGAAGAGGGATAGAGAAAAAGGACATTGTGAGAACCGGGTAGCATTAATCACTACCCAGAACAGGCGCAAAGACGGATACCGGATCCGTGGCTGTATTCATTATATATAATACAGCAACCGGAAAAACGTGAGGTGATATCAGCTTCACTAGGGCCGGACGCAGCAACAGACACAGAGTTCAGCGGTACTCCCAGAGGGGGTAAACCGATAAAAGGACTCGGGTTGCCCGTCGAACCAGGACCCGGAGGGGACAGATTGGGCCGGCAGCCAGTTCACATACAGCAGCAGGGCCACACAGAAATTGCGCACAATAAGAGGCGAAGACCCCGGCAGGGTCAAAGTAACTCAGAGTTCCCATACAGACTCCGGTGACAGGACTGGTTGTAAATCCTTTTATGTTAAAGTAAACTGGTTAAACGTTTCAGTGCCTCAGTCTTTCATTTGGACAATAGCCATCTATCCAGGATCGGGATCGTCACCGATGGGAGAACCTGCTGCTGATCAAGTAAGTGCCTGTCCCCTCATGATACCCCTTACACTGTGCATTGCCTGAGGCCACAGCACCGGGTCAAGCCACCCGTGACATCCCCCTCAAGAGACAGACTCCATTGGTCCGGTGCTGGGTATCCCGGTCTCCTGGGCGTCACAATTGGCGTCACGAACAGGATCTAGCCAGCCCGTATACCGGGTATTGTGTGCCATGATTGGAGCCCAAAACTGTGAAAACTGGGATGAAAAATCTTGAAAATTGACTTTATTAAAGAAAAATCCATTCCCCATTGAAAACTATTGAAAGTGACTTTTCCCCATTGGTTATAATGGAGTAAAGATGGCCACCATCCCCTGAGGTAATCACTTCATAACCGTTAGGCACGAGACTGTTAATTGAGCTACGCCATCACCTGAGCCCCAGTCTAACTGAAAAACTTCAGAATCCGCCATTACAGAGCGCGGTGGGTGGGAGCAGCAGGGGGCGTGTAATTGTGGGCGGCACCAAGCTGAGCGCTCTGACATCAGAGCAAGGGGAAAATCGATCCTGCTGCACAGCGGAACGAATCTACACTATCCCAACGGAAGCGGAGGACCGGAAGGGTCCGGATTAACTAAGGGGGCACAGTATGTCGCAGCACGGAGACGCCGCAGCACCCGGCAACGCTAATGCAGCTGAAAGACAGAGTGTCAATAGAGAGTCCGGCAGCGCAGCGGTGCAAGGAGTGGCGCCCATCATGCCGGTGCTGATGCCATATACCCCGGGTGGCCCATGGCTTCCAATGTATGAAGGTGAGCCTAATACCCTTGACGATTTCAGAGAAAAGATGCAGGCCCATTTTGACATGTTCCCTGTGGGTGAAGTTCAGCGTGTTAGTCTCCTGATGATGCAGTTAAGTGGCCATGCTAAGCGAGAAGTCACAGCATGGGCAGCTGATCTAAAAGGCACTGTTGAACGCATATTTGCTGGATTAAAAGCTACATTTGAAACCACGGCCAGCAGCAAAGCTAAAATATGATTCTTTAATTGCAAACAAAAAGCTAATGAGGGCGTGAGAGACTTTGCCTTAAACCTGCAGGAAGCCCTTAAATCACTTACACTGGCTGAACCCATTTTTAACACCGGAGCGGATAAACTGCTAAGAGATCAATTTATTGAGGGACTCTACACCCCTTCTCACCGGGGGCATGTGAGCATGCTTGTTTTTAAGAACCCTGAATTGACATTTGCCCAATTAAAGGAGAGCGCTATACGTCTCCAGCTGGCAGAGGCACCTCGGGATCAGGATCCTGCGCAACCCATGGCAGAGGCACCTCAACAACAGGGAGTGCCAGTGACATCAGCTATGTCTGGGGCCATTGCTAAGCCCCTGGGGCCCAGTACTAATGAGGCTCTTCAACAAAAGCTTGACTCTTTAGCTGATGTTGTTGCTTCAATGGCTAAAACCATGCAGGAGATGAGAGGACACAAGATGGAGTTGGCAAACTGTAGAGAGGATGTTCCATGGATGAGACCCCGGAGATACCCGACATGGAGAGGACGACCCCGCGACCGCTACCAACCGGATGGACAGCCCATTTGCCGCCGTTGCCAGCAGCCGGGCCACTTTGCACGAGATTGTGATTTAAACGGGAATCCCCTGGGAATGCGGGCCGCTTCGCAGGAATGAACTTTCAAGGCCCAACACCCTGGCACGACAGGTACATCGGAGGACGACCCATTATCCCTATCGTGCTGGACGGAATTCCCCTCAACGCTTTGCTGGACACAGGTTCCCAGATTTCATCTATACCGTATATCCTTTATAAGAGGTACTGGGCTGATGCAGATATTGATAAAGGGCCCTCTGATGTTGAACTAGATATATGGGCCAGTAATGGTAAGTTGGTACCGAAACTAGGATTCAGGGAGATGACCATAAAGATTGGTAAAGTAGAACTGAAGAAACAGGGTATAATTGTTGTTGATGTTGACCGGCGGAACTGTGAACCAACTGTATTGATAGGAATGAATGTGTTAGAGAACTGCTTTTCCGAAGTCATTTCTGTCTTACAGCAAATTGCTGAAACTGCCCAATCCTGCCAGCAGAGAGTTCTCCGGAGGGAAATAAAAGTATTGATGTTAAGGCAACAGGTAGAAGTTGCAAGTGGAGAAATCGGCAGTGTGAGGGTAAGTGATCCAACGTCTATTGTAATCCCACCAAAAACAGAAATGCTGGTATGGTGTAGAGCAGCCATTGGTACTAAGGGACGAGATTATCAAGCCTTAATAGAACCAGTGTACACTGACAGCAGGCCCACTATACTCACAGAACGAGGGATAGTCGAGGTACACCGGGGACGAGTGCCGGTACGACTTTTGAACTGTGGAGAGGAAGAGGTCACTTTGCCAAGGTATGCTACAATGGCAAAGCTATATACTGTTGACAACAATGCCATCACAACCATTGAGCCCTTAGAACCAACCTGTCAGGTGGAAGGCAATGGCTCAGATGGAGAAATTGAGGATTGGTGCCAACAGCTACACGTGGGCATAAATTCAACACCTACCCATCAAAAACAAGGGGTGTATAGGCTAGTGACGGAATATGAACAAGTCTTCAGTAAACACCCATTGGACTTCGGACGGATAGAAGGGGTAGAACACACAATCCCCACAGGTGACCATCCCCCAATAAAAGAAAGATATAGACCCATACCGCCCGCTCACTATCAATGTGCAAAAGATATGCTGAGGGAAATGAAGCAGGCCGGGGTAATAAGAGACAGCTGTAGCCCCTGGGCGGCCCCTCTAGTGATTGTCAAAAAAAAGGACGGAACCATGAGAATGTGCGTAGACTACCGGAAGATTAATAACATCACCCATAAAGACGCCTACCCCTTGCCTAGGATAGAAGAGTCCTTAACTGCTTTGAAATCTGCTAATTATTTTTCCACCTTAGACTTAACAAGCGGGTATTGGCAAGTCCCTGTGGCTGAGAGAGATAAGGAAAAGACGGCATTCACCACACCAATGGGTCTATGTGAATTTAATCGCATGCCGTTCGGACTCTGCAACGCATCCGGTACCTTCCAGCGGCTGATGGAATGCTGCCTCGGACACAAGAACTTCGAGACCGTCCTCCTGTACCTAGATGATGTGATCGTCTACTCAAAGACTTACGAACAACACTTAATAGACCTGGCAGAAGTGTTCGAAGCCTTATCCAGGTATGGCATGAAAGTCAAGCCATCCAAATGTCACCTTCTCAAGCCAAAGGTACAGTACCTGGGACACATCGTGAGTTCGGAGGGAGTAGCACCAGATCCCGAGAAAATAAGCGCCATAAGGGATTGGCCAAGACCTACCAGCGCAAAAGAAGTGAGACAATTCCTGGGATTGGTGGGTTACTATCGCAGATTTATAAAAGGATTTACCAAGTTGGCAGCACCCTTGCAAGACACCTTGGTAGGGCAGACGAAGAAACCTTCAAACCGAAACCCTCCTTTTCAGTGGAACGACGAAAGGGAAGACTCCTTTGAACAACTAAAGAAGGCACTAACCGGAGAAGAGGTTCTGGCATACCCAGATTACCATAAACCTTTCATCCTCTACACCGATGCCAGTAATGTGGGACTAGGAGCGGTGCTGTCACAAAAGCAAGAAGGTCGGGAGAAAGTCATCGCCTTTGCAAGTAGAAAGCTCCGGCCTACTGAAAGAAATTCAGAAAATTACAGCTCCTTCAAATTGGAACTACTGGCAGTAGTTTGGGCTGTGACGGAGCGTTTCAAACACTATCTGGCCGCTGCAGAATTTATTGTCTATACTGACAACAATCCGTTGACCCACCTGGACACAGCCAAATTAGGTGCGTTAGAACAGCGATGGATAGCCCGGTTATCTAATTACAACTTCATAATCAAGTATCGAGCAGGTCGCAAGAATGGAAATGCCGATGCCCTATCCCGGATGCCACACTTGAGAGATGTAGAAGAGGAAACGGGGGAGCTTGAAGAAATTGAACTACCAGCCTTCCATCGTCCCAAGGCAAAACATCATCAGTCAAGTACCTATCAGAAACAACAAGAGGTGAATTTTAATCCGTTAGCACACCATAGATGGGCTGACACCCAAGACAGCAATCCGGCTGTGAAGTTGGTGAAGGAACTGTTGACTGAGCAAAGTGCATATCCCGATGAGGATGCCCCAGAAGAGACGCATCAACTCTGGAAAGAGAGAGGCAAAATGTTCCTGTATCAAGGGAAGCTCTGTAGAAGATACACCAATCCGAAAACACATGAATTGGTTTGGCAGATTATTGTGCCTAAACAAGATGTGAAGATGGTCCTCGAAGCTTACCATAATGGTGCTGGTCACTTCGGTTGGAAAAAGTTAGAAGTACTTCTAAGAGAAAGATTTTATTGGGTCGGGATGAGAAAATCAATCGAACAGTGGTGCAGAAATTGTGGCCCGTGCAACCTCAGAAGAAACGATCAAAAGAACCAAAGAGCACCACTGCAGCCCATAATCATCAAACAACCACTTGAACTTGTAGCCATGGACCACGTGAAGTTGACACCAAGCCGGTCCGGCTATGTCTATGCCTTGACCATCGTGGACCATTATTCACGTTTCTTGGTAGTAGTACCCGTAAAAGATCTGACAGCAAAAACAGCAGCCAAAGCGTTCCAAACGTACTTTTGTAGACCCCATGGATATCCGGAACAGGTTCTCACCGACCAAGGTACAGCCTTTGAATCAGAGATCTTCAGAGAATTCTGTAATATGTATGGTTGCAAAAAGATCCGGACGACGGCCTATCATCCACAAACAAACGGCTTATGCGAGAAGATGAACCATATTGTAATAGACCTACTAAAGACTTTACCTGAGACAGAAAGGAATCAATGGCCAGAGAAATTGCCTGACTTGGTGGATCTGTATAATCATGTCCCGGTGAGCTCCACCAACTGCACCCCAGCTTACCTTATGCGTGCAAGACCCGGCCAATTACCAATCGATCTAGAAATGGAAATTCTGAAACCAGACGCAGAAGTTCAAGACTCCAATTGGGATATCATACGGCAAAAGCAGTATCGCCAAGTGCAAGAGAGTGTGGAAAGAAGCCTTCAGCAAACTAGAGAAAGACAAGAGCGAACTTTCAACCAGAATGCTCTAGCGACCCCATTAAGACCGGGTGACCAAGTGCTCAAGAGAAATCGTCGAACCAATAAACTGGACAATCAGTGGGAAGCCGTACTCTACACAGTTTTACCAACAAGAGTGGATAATCCTAAAATGTGTCTCATTAGCAAAAACGGAGGCTTAACATCTGTACTAGTGTCAAGAGACAATCTTAAATTATGTCCGGAAGCATTGAAAGAGCCAGACGTTGTCCAGCCAGAACCAGAAGTTATTCAACCCATACAGGTTCAACCAGTAAAGGAAAAAGAAGAGGAAGTGTATCACACCTGTATAGGAGACTTTCCCAAAACCCTACTAACATACCATGGTGCAGTAGTGGTTCCCATGGTGGCCTTTTACCCAACACCGAACCCAATACCAGAAGTCCCAAGACAGGAAGAGGCTGACCCCGTACTACAGGAGGTTCCAGGCCAGGAAGAACAGATTCCTGGTCAGAATAATCCCATTCACGGTGGACTTGCCAACTCCATAGTCGTGGAATTATCTTTAGCAGAGCGGGCAGATACTACATCCGCAGTAGACAGTAGTACACCACATGAAGAGACACCGCTATTACGTAGATCACAGCGTAGTACCCAGGGTCAATTACCGGCCAGGTATGCAGATTACCAACTATAAAGCTCATAATGTGAATTGTATATATGTTATGCCGTATATAGTTAAACAGAAAATGTAGTATAGTCATTGTTATCAGTCTGCAACGTTTAAGCCCAGTGCCTACAGAGACTTGTCTGTATGAACTTATTGCATATTCTTGAACTTTTTATCAGCCCGGAGGCACTAAATCAAAGCTCCGGAAAGACTGCTTTTTGAACTTTGCTTTTTGCTCTTTTTGAACTTTCTTTAGACTTTATATTGATAACTCCGTTGGAAAAATGGAACTAAATTCCTGGACACTAAGTACAGTGCCTTTCCTAATACCTTCAAGGATAGAACTGTATTAATGGACGCTATTTGAAGTGACTTTTTACAGAACTCTATTTTTGTTTCCTTGAGTGGTTTTTGTAACTTTTCATTTTTAAGACTCTGTACATATTAATTGTTATTTCAAAATGTTATTGTCCCACAGTCCCGGAGTACTGCTCTTAACTAAGGGGGAATGTGGCACCCCTAGGGGTATTTGCCACAAAAATAGTTACTGAGAGTAAGTACAAATACTAAAATAGCAAGACTGCACTACCACCTCCGGCCAGAAGGGGGAGCTCCAGAGACTCCCCTTGATCCATTCTGGTCTGAGAGAAGAAATGGCAGTTGGGCTAAGGAGCTGAAAGTGAGAGGTCATACAGTTGAATCTCTAACAGCCCTGTGACTGTTACCAGGCCTAAATCACCGGCCTGAGGAGAAGAGGGATAGAGAAAAAGGACATTGTGAGAACCGGGTAGCATTAATCACTACCCAGAACAGGCGCAAAGACGGATACCGGATCCGTGGCTGTATTCATTATATATAATACAGCAACCGGAAAAACGTGAGGTGATATCAGCTTCACTAGGGCCGGACGCAGCAACAGACACAGAGTTCAGCGGTACTCCCAGAGGGGGTAAACCGATAAAAGGACTCGGGTTGCCCGTCGAACCAGGACCCGGAGGGGACAGATTGGGCCGGCAGCCAGTTCACATACAGCAGCAGGGCCACACAGAAATTGCGCACAATAAGAGGCGAAGACCCCGGCAGGGTCAAAGTAACTCAGAGTTCCCATACAGACTCCGGTGACAGGACTGGTTGTAAATCCTTTTATGTTAAAGTAAACTGGTTAAACGTTTCAGTGCCTCAGTCTTTCATTTGGACAATAGCCATCTATCCAGGATCGGGATCGTCACCGATGGGAGAACCTGCTGCTGATCAAGTAAGTGCCTGTCCCCTCATGATACCCCTTACACTGTGCATTGCCTGAGGCCACAGCACCGGGTCAAGCCACCCGTGACATCCCCCTCAAGAGACAGACTCCATTGGTCCGGTGCTGGGTATCCCGGTCTCCTGGGCGTCACACATACAAGCAAGGGCCTGCATTGTGGTCAGTCTATCAGGCCTGAAACCCATGTCAGGAACATGTCCAAGCCTTATTTTACTTGGAAGCAGCCTCCTCAAGGGAAAGAGAAAGGAGTGCCATTTACCAATCTGCACAAGCCTACGCACTTCTTCTGCAAACTACTCAACCAGAATATAGCAAATACATTTTGTGGTTTAAATTGTAACTTTTACTAGTTAGTTTATAAAAAAGGCTTTTGCCTTAATACGTATTCAGTGAACCAATACACTAGTGCACAAATATATCAAAATACAAGACAAAGAAAAACACATTTCTATTCCCTGTCTGGGATAAATTACAGACAATACAACTCCCTGTTTGGGAAGAAGAAAAATTTATTACATCCGTCACATCATTGAATCATTCATGTGAATCAACAAGAAGCCTAAATTCTAAATAGGAATCTCTATTAAGCTCATAAAAATACATTATTCACACATGCCAATCAAAGGTTGTAAAAAAGGAACAATCTCACCACTTGCTGGTTTTCATCCTTGGTTACAGTTCAAGGAGTAGGGGTCTCGGCAATATCCCTGTCAGTCCCTATTGTGAGGCTGAACCTGGCACCACAAGACTCCTACCCTTACAAGGGCAGTCCACAGTTAGCCCTGCCACTAGTCAGCCCTGGACTGACCCTGTGTGCCTCCAGACATGCTTCTTCAACTGCTTAATTCATCAGGGGAATGGCACATATATTCCTTATCAGGAGTAACTGGGCAGCATATCCCTCCTCTGGGGATAGATAAGAGGCAATGGCATTCCCAAAATCCAAGTCATCCCTCTTATAAAACTATATAATTAGTGGTCAAAAGTCAGAACACCTGTTTTAATTTTGTCAAGTTTCAAATCATAATGAGAATCAAATACATTTTTGTTAAAATGTATCCCATTTGCTAATTGATCATTCGAAGCATAGACACAATACTTAGCACCATCAATAATCCCTCACCTGTTCATAGACCTTCATTCCCACTCCTTCGTTAGAGATTTTCCATGCTCAAACAAAATCTGCGCCATTGCTAGCGTCTATTTCCAGTTTGCTGCATCATAGAGCATTTACCTGCCTTACTTCCGGTATGTGGAACGCATAAACTACTGCAGGCCACTTCCGGTCCTGAATGTGTTTTCCACACAGAAGTCCCCTCATCTTTTAACATCTGCTTCCGGTTTATTGAAACGCAAACTGTTCCACCCATATCCATGCGTTAAAGGCATACCCCAGAATCACTAAAGAATGCACCGGTATATTAAAATTTTCTTCACTTAATGCTTTACAGCACAGATATGTTACTTATGGTATCTACCACTACCAAAATAGGGGAATAATCACACCTTTATGGTATAACAATGATAGCAATTTCCACAAGTAAGGAGGGGTTGGAAAGGAGGGAAGGATATTTTTAAAGAACAGGAGGAATTATTCTCTAATTTAAGCAAGAGAGGGAAAAATTGTTATTTGGTGACTTTTAGTTCATGGTGGTTTTAGGTGGTATTAAAACAAAGTTTTTTTTTAGTTAAATGCATCACAGTTTATATGAAACAGCCAAAGGTCAGCTGTTCATTAATCTATGGGAATACTGTATTTAGATGGAAAATCCACCTCACCTCTCTCTGTAAGATGAGGCGATCCCAGTCACCCCCTCTTATTGGTTTCCTCACCTTTTCAATACTTGTAAATTTCATTACAGTTTTTTTTACCTTCATGCATCCCTTTTACATGCCTTGCAATAGGGGTGTCCATCTTATGCTCAATGTCTCCAAGGTGTTCCCCTATCCTCCGTCTAAGTTCCCTTTTGGTCTTTCCAATATATTCCAGACCACAATGGCATGTTCCTTTATAAATTACCCACCCCTTCAGTCCGGCAAGTTATAAAATTCCTGATGGTAAAAGTCTCGTCTGTATTAGTACTCCCAAAGATCTTACATTTCTGGATAAATGGACATGCTACGCAATTTCCACAGTTAAAGCAACCCTTAGTTTCAGACGTTAACCATGTTTCTGATCTTGGTGTTAAGAAATGACTATGTACCAATCTATCCTGTTGTGAGCGACCTCTTCTATATGTAATATGTGAGTATCCCCCCAAAAACGGCTTAAAGGGAACCTGTCACCCCGTTTTTTGAGATTGAGCTATAAATACTGTTAAATAGGGCCTGCGCTGTGCGTTACTATAGTGTATGTAGTGTACCCCGATTCCCCATGTATGCTGAGAAATACATTACCAAAGTCGCCGTTTTCGCCTGTCAATCAGGCTGGTCTGGTCAGGTGGGCGTGTTCACAGCGCTCTTTTCTTCCCCAGCTTTCCGTTGGTGGCGTAGTGGTGTGTGCATGTCCAGAGTTCCGACTTCCCTGCGCCCACGTGAAGACACAGCGCGCGATCTGCGCTGTAATCCCTTGCATCGGTGGGGGCGGCCATCTTCCTGGGGCCGCGCGTGCGCAGATGGAGTGCTCTGCTGCACGGGGCTTCAGGAAAATGGCCGCGGGCAGCCGCGCGTGCGCATTAGAGATCGTGGCGGCCATTTTCCCAAAGCCGAGATGCAAAGCCGAGATCAATCCCAATAACTGTCCAAATAAGGCTCTGTGCATTAGCAGATACAGCATAAGTGGCGTTTATGTGTCATGTTATGCGTCATTTTGCTCTAGCCACTTATGTGCAAAGGTTTCAAAAAATTTTCCAAGGGGTCTGTATCATACATGCCGAAAGAGACCGTGATGGGGACCTCACAATACATTTTGCAGTTATTACAATAGGTAGGGATAAGGAGTACAAGTTTCACTAATGCACATTGTACTAATTTTTCCAAAAATTACCCAAGGGGTCTGTATCATGCATGCTGAAAGAAACCATGATAGAGACTTCAAAATACATTTTGCTGTTATGACAATAAGTTGAGATAGAGAGTACAAGTCTCAGCATCGCACAATGTGCAAAGTTCTCCAAAAATTACCCAAGGGGTCTGTATCATACATGCTGAAAGAGACTGTGATGTCAACCTCACAATGCATTTTGCAGTTATTTTAATAGATAGAGATAGAGCGTACAAGTTTCATCATTGCACAATGTACAAAGGGTTCCAAAAATTTTAAAACATTACCCATGTGGGGTATACATATTTGACCACTAAGTACTTTTTGCAGGAAGAGGAGTAGGATGTTATTTCCTGAACAACATAAGTTTGGATGTTAAGGCATGGACGTTAAGACAACTTCCAGAAGAGATCATTTGGGCTGCATTTACATTAAGTTGCTGTCACCCGTAGGGCTTACAAAGTCAGAGGAAATCCAGACCTTGTTCAATTTCAGAAGAGTCAGCATGTCTGCCTTTTTTGTTGACAAGTGTGTACGCCTATTCATTATCAGGGCATGGCAGCACCTCCAAGGCCAAGTCGGGCCAAGTGTGCAGCTTGGACAACCAATACTTAAAGGGCACTGAAGAATCAGGAAGGATGCTGATATAGTCACTTAAATACTCATTCACCATCTTGGTCAACGTCTCCCTCCTCATCATAGTTACACCCACAGATAGCATTTGATGATGTGATGGTTTAATGAAAAAAAAAAAAAAATGCGTTAAACCGCACCTTACACCCATACGGCCTTAATAGGCTTAGTGGCGCACGTCACTGCCAGGGGGTCAGCCCAGCTACAAAGTCCAATCCATAACAAAGAAGAAGACAGCGCCACAACGGTCAGTGAAAAATGACTTACAGATTTAATCTGCCATCTGCGGCGACTTTTCGGTACAATGACCTTTATCAAGCTTGATAAAGGTCATTGTACCGAAACGTCGCCGCAGATGGCGGGTTTAATGAAAATGTCTCGGTTGGTGGACATCCCCCCCCACTGAGTGGCACCTGGTGTGCGTGTAGCAAGTCTTCCACAATGGCCCTCTGGCATGCATTAAATGAAAATGGCATATCTGCCTCTGACATAAGAAAAGGAAGTTTCTCACTTGCCATTTAGCGATGAAGTTAATCCTTTTTTTTATTGATAGATTCTGAAAGCGGCTGTTATGGACTGGCGGAACGCACCAAGTATAGATGAAATGGAACTAGGTGCGTTCGCAGTCCGAGGTCCACCGTGCAGGTAAAAACCCTGCTGCTAGTAAAGACGGACTATATGGTGGTACTATAAGAATACACACATGGGTTAGCTTCACCCTGTGTGAAGGAAGCGACCCTGTTGTGTCACAGGACCGCGGTACCGCATATAGAGCGCAAGCAAGGAGTCACTAATCTCAAACCCGAGACTGAGGATTTGAGTTCAGAAGACCCCATGCACTCGACACCGCAACTGGGGTGTCAGAGGAACATAAATAATAATATAAAGGCACAAGAGTGCGTGCGGTGCCGCACTGACGGACGCCACTAACCACCCAGGCTTGGGTCAGGAAAGCGCAGAGCAAGCGCACGGCGCCGTACTGGCAGACACAGCAACTGGTAGCTGTAATGTGTGTTACGTGCTGTTGGATAAGTCGGGCGCTAGATAGCAAACATACACCTTCCGCGAACAGTCATCCAATAGGGAGGGTTATTTAAAGAGCGACTTTCACTCACAACACACACACATATTTACAAGACAATACTAGCGCATGGCCGTGCGGTCATGCACAGTTTATATAGTTGCAGCACAGGAAGCTGCTACCGAAGTTTTGCCCTTTCAGGACCTTCCTGGAGGACCAATGGAATGTGCTGCAGTACCTGAGCATGTGACCCTCGATCTCCAACGGGAGATCTTGCCCTGGGCATAATCAGAGTGTGAAAATAAGGACCTAGTCCCAGAGAAGCCTGCTCGCCGCAGATCAGTGCAGGGCACAACAGGAGAGCCAGAAAAGGCAGCAGAAACCCTCTGCACAGAATCAGTCCCAGCAAGACGCTGGGAGCGACGCCTCCGCTGAGCAGACCCCACTGCGGCCGATGCAGAATGGGAGACCGCAGCAGACATGGATCGAGATTCCTCCTGTGCAGCAGAGGAAACTCGACTCCTAACAGCGGCGATGCCAAATATGTGTAGGTATGATTTTTTTATTGTTTTATTTTGAAAGGGGGGTGATTTGAACTTTTATATTTTTCTTATTTTTTTCATATTTTTTAAAACATTTTTTGTTTACTTTTGCCATGCTTCAATAGCCTCCATGGGAGGCTAGAAATTGGCATAGCCTGATCGGCTCTGATACATAGAGGCAATGCTCAGATCGCTCCTATGTAGCAGCATTGCTGCATTGCTATGAGCACCGACCACAGGGTGGTGCTCACAGCAATCTGGCATCAACAACCATAGAGGTCTTCAAGAGACCACTGGTTGTTATGCCAATGCAGCGCTGACCCCCGATCACGTGACGGGGTCAGTGGCTGGAAGCGCTTGTTAAATGCCGCTGTCAGCATTTGACAGCAGAATTTGACTAGTTAATAGCAATGGGTGGATTGCGTTTCCATTGGTGGATCGCTTTGATGCGGTCTCACCGCCGGAGCCCGCATCAAAGCAGGGGATCTGCCATGGGATGTACTATTCCATCCGATGGCAGAAAGGGGTTAAGGAAAATTATTACCACTGGTAAATTGTGATGTATGCGTATCTCTGCAGGGTTTACGCCAGTAGCACAACTGCTAGATAAAGATATTCTATTTATTAAACCAATAGAAAATTTGTATTATTATATATCGCCTTTATGACACATGCCAATGGCATATTAAGAAAAATTATTGCTATTGGTAAATTGTGACATTTGCGTATCTCGGCAGGGTTTACGACAGTCGCACAACTGCTAGATAAAGATACGTTATTTATAGAACCAATAGGTCTTTTGTTCTTTTTTAGGTGTTCTTCAGAATGCTCTTGATACAACCCTTCTACCTAAATCTCTTGCTTAAACTATTTGATTCTCTCTTAAAATCACATATTTTAAACAAGAGATTTAAGGGGAAGGGTTATCACATGAACATTCTGAAGGATGCCTATAAAAGGATGCCTGAAAAATCAGTTCATACCAGCACTGTGAACTGCTTTCGAGTGACCAGCACCCTAAACAATACTTTTTTCGTGCAATTTTAATATTAAGAAATCACCTCTTCAATGAACTGGTAGGTTGTGAGTGGTTGTCTCATTTTGCACCTGTGCTGTCCCCTTCTTTACTATATGAGTTTGCTGCATCCTGATAGTGCATTAGTTCTGAGACATGGGCAGGTAAATACAATATTTAGCATTATGATTTAATATTTTACAATAGGACTTTTTTTCAGAAATTTGATTTTTTTTCAGTTTAACTTCTTAAAAAAACACTTGCAATTGGATTAAATAAAAAAATTATAATATTAACAAAACCAAAATATGTATAACAAGTATCTTTAGAGATACAAAATTTAGAATTTTACTACAACATTGAGTTTTCTAAGATTAAGAATATAGTTTACAAATATTTACCTATATTTTTTGAAGATGATAAAATACACCAAATTCCATGAAATAGAGGTCAAGTAAGGTCATGGAGGACGTGCACTCTGGGCAATAGCTTGTCATATAGCCTATATGTTTCCTCTGAGTTTCAAATGAATTGTTTACATCACAAAGGTTTTAAAAGAGGATTGACACTTAATATCTCTTGGTATAGTCAGTAATATGTTGAATAGTTATGTTTTCATTGAGGATGTCTGTGACTATGTGTTTACATGGATTTGTTATATAAATATTACATTTACTATTTTTAATGTCCCTGGGCCACAATTACATAGGACCTTAAAAACAATTTGGTTAAATTATTCTGAAAAAATAATTATGACCTCAAATGTAAATAATGGTCCAAAGTGAGTACAGCACACAAATACCTTTTATATGCATCGTGTTAACTAAGTACCTTACATTTTAAATGTGCATAGCAATACTGAAGTTCATTTATTCATTAAACGCTGTGTGCTGGCACATACTGTATGGATATGTTTGTATATTTGTCACATATTGCTTTTGTGCAGCTATATATTAACTTAACACTAAATGTGGGCAGGCCTTATTACCTTATTATTTGCTTTATTTTTTGCTTTTTTGTAATTTCAATGTAATGTCTAAAATGCTTTTCATGACATTTTCATATTTTATAAATTGTACTTGGCTTTTAAAAATCTTGAAATTAATATGGTGAAATTTTTTTAAATCTGAATCTGCTGTACATCTTCATTTTTGATGTCTACATATTGAACCAACAAGTGCTTGTTTTCCATGCCGAGGATTTCAAAAGTATTATAGAGGGTAAACCAGTTTGAGCTACTTTTTAAATATATGGAGCTGAGCTGAAGCAGCTCTATAAAGGTCAGCTGACAACTTTGCTGTACAGTGAGCACTTACCTCTTACAGCGGTTGTTCAACAAACTAAATATCACTAGTGTTGAGCGATACCTTCCGATATCAAGAAGTATCGGTATCAGATTGGATCGGCCGATATCCAAAAGATATAGGATATCGCCGATACCCGATACCAATGCAAGTCAATGGGACCCAAATATCGGAATTTAAATAAGCCCTTTCTGTCCTTCTACATCCTGTTCCGGAGGGGGGAAGAGTGTGGGCGGTGCGTGGGCGGACACTGTGCGTGTCTGTGTGTGCGGGTGGGGTCTGTGGGGGCCTGCTGGGGATCTGTATGGGTGTCTCAGGGGTCTGTGCGGGCTGCGGGGGTCTGTGTGTGCCTGCCGGGGCTCTGTGCGTGCCTGCCAGGGCTCTGTGTGGGCTGCTGGGGCTCTGTGCGGGCTGCCGGGGCTCTGTGCGGCCTGCCGAGGCTCTGTGCAGCCTGCCACACTGTATTCCTCCACCGCTGTAAAAAAAAAATAGTCCCTAGTCTCACTTTATGCCATTGCTGTGTGAGAAATTTTCCCAGGCAGCAATTGCCATAAAGTGAGACCTTGTCCTAAGGTAACCTCTCAGTGATGCACTGCAGGAGCCATTGTCTCCTGTCAGTGTGTCACTGAGGGTCCTATAGAGCAGTGACATCACCCGATGTCACTATTCTATAGGGGAGATCGTCATGCGACACTTGTTATTAATTGGACTACGGTGGACACGTAGTATACGGTTTATTATTTTACGTTTTTGCAGGTGCTGAAGTATGGTAAGTATGGTTAAATGAAGAATATTAAAATACTTTTTTCCTAATGTGTGTGTGTTTTATTAACCCTTTATTACTATTGGATTAATAATGGATAGGTGTCTTAATAATGCCTCTCCATTATTAACCCAGCTTAATTTCACCTTGCAATAGCAAGGTGACATTAACCCCTTATTACCCCATATCCCACCGCTATACGGGAGTGGAAGAGAGGGGCTAAGTGCCGGAATTGGCGCATCTTACAGACGCGCCATTTCTGGGGCGGCTGCGGACTGGTTTTTGTAGCCGGGGGGCCAATATCCATGGCCCCTCTCTATGAATATCAGCCCGCAGCTGTCTGCGTAGCCTTTCTTGCTATAAAATATAGGGGGACCCCTCATTTTTTTGGGGGGGTCCCCCTATTTAAATAGCCAGTAAAGGCTACGCGGACAGCTGCGGGCTGATATTCACAGCAGTCTACAAATATTGTCCCCCGGCCGTCGACTTTCCCCCTCTGGCGCAGAAAATTGCGCGGGAGCCCACGCCATTTTTTTCCATTTTTTTCTTTAAATTCAATGCTCATTAATGAATCTTTCACACTTGCCTCGGTACGGGTCCGTCGCTATGCGTCGGGCCGACGTACCGACGCACGTTGTGAAATTTGTGCATGACGTGGGCAGTTTTTATCAACGCATCCACTGCCCATTCTGAAGTCCGGGGAGGAGGGGGTGGCGTCTCAGCCGCTCATACACGGTAGAAAATGGCCGACGCGTCGGACAAAAAACATTCACTTGAATGTTTTTTCCGTGCCAACCATCCGCCAAAACACGACGGATCCGTTGCACGACGGACACGATGTGTAGCCATCCGTCGCAATCCGATGCTAATACAAGTCTATGGGTAAAAAACGCTTCCTGCAAGCACATTTGCAGGATCCGTTTTTTTCCCATAACAACGGATTGCGACGGATTGCTAAAAACGCAAGTTTGAAAGTAGCCTTAGAAACATCGGCCTTTCTATTATATATCTATGGATATATCTATCTATAGATATATTTATAGCTAGATATATCTATAGATACATAGATGTATCTATTGCCATTAAGTGAGACTTTGTCCTAAGGTAACCTCTCAGTGATGCACTGCAGGAGCCATTGTCTCCTGTCAGTGTTTCACTGAGGGTCCTATAGAGCAGTGACATCACCCGATGTCACTATTCTATAGGGGAGATCGTCATGCGACACTTGTTATTAATTGGACTACGGTGGACACGTAGTATACTGTTTATTATTTTACGTTTTTGCAGGTGCTGAAGTATGGTAAGTATGGTTAAATGAAGAATATTAAAATACTTTTTTCCTAATGTGTGTGTGTTTTATTAACCCTTTATTACTATTGGATTAATAATGGATAGGTGTCTTAATAATGCCTCTCCATTATTAACCCAGCTTAATTTCACCTTGCAATAGCAAGGTGACATTAACCCCTTATTACCCCATATCCCACCGCTATACGGGAGTGGAAGAGAGGGGCTAAGTGCCAGAATTGGCGCATCTTACAGACGCGCCATTTCTGGGGCGGCTGCGGACTGGTTTTTGTAGCCGGGGGGCCAATATCCATGGCCCCTCTCTATGAATATCAGCCCGCAGCTGTCTGCGTAGCCTTTCTTGCTATAAAATATAGGGGGACCCCTCATTTTTTTGGGGGGGTCCCCCTATTTAAATAGCCAGTAAAGGCTACGCGGACAGCTGCGGGCTGATATTCACAGCAGGCTACAAATATTGTCCCCCGGCCGTCGACTTTCCCCCTCTGGCGCAGAAAATTGCGCGGGAGCCCACGCCATTTTTTTCCATTTTTTTCTTTAAATTCAATGCTCATTAATGAATCTTTCACACTTGCCTCGGTACGGGTCCGTCGCTATGCGTCGGACCGACGTACCGACGCACGTTGTGAAATTTGTGCATGACGTGGGCAGTTTTTATCAACGCATCCACTGCCCATTCTGAAGTCCGGGGAGGAGGGGGTGGCGTCTCAGCCGCTCATACACGGTAGAAAATGGCCGACGCGTCGGACAAAAAACATTCACTTGAACGTTTTTTCCGTGCCAACCATCCGCCAAAACACGACGGATCCGTTGCACGACGGACACGATGTGTAGCTATCCGTCGCAATCCGATGCTAATACAAGTCTATGGGTAAAAAACGCTTCCTGCAAGCACATTTGCAGGATCCGTTTTTTTCCCATAACAACGGATTGCGACGGATTGCTAAAAACGCAAGTTTGAAAGTAGCCTTAGAAACATCGGCCTTTCTATTATATATCTATGGATATATCTATCTATAGATATATTTATAGCTAGATATATCTATAGATACATAGATGTATCTATCCATATATCTGGCTGCTTTCACACATTGTTAGGGTTGGCGGAATGCACCGAATATATTTATTAAGTAAGATTGGTGCGTTCGCCACCTGGGATCCACCGTGCAGGAAAGAACCTGCTGCTAAGTGAATGGCGGCACTCTATGGCAGTACAATGTGATTACACACACGGGTTAACTTCACCCTGTGTGAAGGAAGCGATCCCTGTTAAGCTACAGGGTCACGGTACCGCACAGAGAGCGCAAGCAAGGAACCACAGAACTCTATCCCAGGACACAGGATTAGAGTTAGTGTAGACCTCTTGCGATCGACACCACAATTGGGGTATCAGCGGTAACTATTACGCACAGAAGTGCATGCTGTGCCACACTAGCGGACGCCACTAACCACCCAGACTTGGGTAAGGTAAGCACTCTAATAGCGCATGGCGCTGCACTGGCGGTCACAGCAGTTAGACGCTGCTTCGTGTGTTAAAGCTGTGAGTTCAGCCGGGCGCTAGATTGCAGCCATACACCTTACGCGAACAGTCATACACAAGGGATGGGTTTTTTAAGGAACGACTTGCACTCATCAACACACACACGATAACAATTGTATACTAGCGCATGGCCGTGCGGTCATGCGAAGCTTATATAGCTGCAGCACGTTCAGGACCCTTCAAAGAAGGACCAATGGATTTGCAGCAGTATCTGAGCATGTGACCCTGGATCTCCATTGAGAGATCTTGCCCTGGGCATGCTCAGTGTGAGCAAAGCAGAACTTAGTCCTAGCACGTACAGGACCTTCCTGAGCATGTGACCCTAGATCTCCACTGAGAGATCTTGCCCTGGGCAAGCTCAGTGTGTGCAAAGCAGGACTTAGTCCCAGAAAAGCCTGCTCGCTGCAGATCAGTGCAGGGTACAATAGCTGAGCCTGGAGAGGCAGTAGTAACCCTTAGCACAGTACCAGTCTCAGCAATATGCTGGGAGTGACGTCTCCACTGAGCAGGCTCCACTGTGGCCGATGCAGAATGGGAGACTGCAGCAGACACGGATTGAGATTCCCCCTGTGCAGCAGAGGAAACTCGACTCCTAACACACATCAGGTTTTTGCCGTCAGGCACAATCCGGCGAGTTTTGAAAAAAATGGATCCGTTTTCTTCGCCAGATCCGTTTTTCCGCCGGATCTGTTTTTTTTCCACCGGATCCATTTTTTTCCACCGGATCCGTTTTATTCTGAAGGATCAGTTTTTTCCGCAGGATCCGATTTTTCCGCCAGATCCGTTTTTTCCACCGGATCTGTTTTTTCCGCCGGATCCGTTTTTTCGCTGGATCCGTTTTTTCCACCGGATCCGTTTTTTTTCCACAGGATCCATTTTTTCCACCGAATCCGTTTTTTCCGCCGGATCCGTTTTTTTTTCTGCAGGATTCGTTTTTTTCACCGGATCCGTTTTTTCCACCGCAATGCCAAAAGTGAGACTAGGGACTATTTTTTTACAGCGTCAGAGGAATACAGTGCGTCATTGTATTCCTGGAGCCCCTGGAGAGCAGTCACATCAGCTGATGCTGCCGTTCTCTACGGGAGATCGTTGTGGGACACTCATGGATTTCTGCGGACAGGGAGTATATTGGTTGTTTGTTTTTTCAATCTTTTTTACAGATGACACTGGCTTCGGGAACAAAGTTACAAGTGATGGTGAGTATGTAATCTATGTTTAATGTACTTTATGTCTGTATGTATGTATTATATGTAGTATGTATGTATGTAGTATGTAGTACGTATGTAGTATGTATGTAGTATGTATGTATGTATGTAGTATGTATGTAGTATGTAATATGTATGTAGTATGTATGTAGTATGTATGTATGTAGTATGTATGTAGTATGTAGTATGTATGCGGTATGTATGTAGTATGTTGTATGTATGTAGTATATATGTAGTATGTAATATGTATATATTATGTATGTAGTATGTAGTATGTATTTAGTATGTATGTAGTGTGTAGTATGTAGTATGTATGTAATATGTATGTAGTATTTTTTTTTACATTCAACACATTAGCTGGATGATGGGACTACTACTGTCCCATCATTGGCTAATTTGTCAATCACTGTCACTGTTGCAGGCATCGTCCGATGGGACTTGTAGTTCCTTCGGACGATGCCTGCACAGACCCCCGACAGGCCGCACAGAGCCAAAGCAAGCCGCACAGAGCCCCGGCAGCCCGCACAGAGCCCCGGCAAGCCCGCACAGAGCCCTGGCAAGCCCGCACAGAGCCCCGGCAGGCCACTCAGAGCCCTGGCAAGCCCGCACAGACCCCCGGCAAACCGCACAGAGCCCCGGCAAGCCCGCACAGACCCCCGGCAGCCCACACAGAGCCCCGGCAGGCCATACAGAGCCCTGGCAGGCCGCACAGAGCCCTGGCACACCCGCACAGAGCCCTAGCAGGCCGCACAGAGCTCCAGCAGGCCGCACAGAGCCCCGGCAGCCCACACAGAGCATCGGCCGGCTTGCACAGAGCACCGGTAGGCCCACACAGAGCCCCACGGCAGGCCCACACAGAGCCCCAATAGCCCGCACAGAGCCCCGGCAGGCTACACAGAGTCCCGGCAGGCCCACACAGAGCCCCAGCAGCCCACACAGAGCCCTGGCAGCTCGCACAGAGCCCAGCAGGTCACACAGAGCTCTGGCAGGCCCGCACAGAGCCCCTGCAGGCCGCACAGATCCCCGGCAGGCATGCACAGACCCCCCATGGTTATGCACAGACCTGCACATACACACACGCAGTCTCTGCCCATGCACCGCCCACACTCCATTATAGTGCATCATTGCACTATGGGAACTTTTGATTCCGGTATTCAATATCGCAAAAATATCGGAACTCAGTATCGGAATTCCGATACAGCGAATATCGGCTGATACCCGATATTTGCAGTATCGGAATGCTCAACACTAAATATCACTGATAATCTATGATATTCAAATGGTATCATCCTTGAAGGTCATTCATCGGTCCCACCATGATACAATAATAGGTTATCATGGCAAGCGGGGACCACTGAAAGCCTCTATTGCAGTCACCTTTGTTCTGCTATGAAGCTCAGCATGTGATAAGAGATCTTCAATTTTCTTAAGTACTGCAAGAGAGAGGTATTACAGTATATAGGACATATGATTAATCAGTCAAAGGTTTAAGTCCTCTAGGTAGACAAAAAATCTCTTCGCAATCAAAAAATAAATAAAAAGCATATTTGGTATTGCAATACATTAAAGTGCTATCTATGAAAACATAAAATCATCAAAACATGATATATACTTCAAAATAGTTCCAATAGAAATACCATCTAGCAATACAAAGAACTAGCTCTCAAATAACTGGACAAAATTAAAGCTCAAATATTTTCCCAGACGTGAACTAATTCATGGTTTCCCATGCATGAATTTTTATACAGAAACAGTTACAAATAATCCCAAAATTTTCTTGAATGATCTCACTAAAAGTATTTTTAAACATACAGACTTTAGATACCTATGTTTTATTTATGTATTGTGCAAACTTCTCTTTCTTGCAAAAACTTTTAGCTTCTTACTGTGAACAGTAGCAATTCGCCAACCAATTAGCCATGGCTGTGCTGATTACCTAAAAATTTTCTGCTGTGTTTTCAATGCCTGAATGTTTATGTTTCGAAGCCACTAATCACAGCCACAAGCAAACATTGATTATTTAATTACATACAATCAAAAAAATATTACATTTCTTGACATTTGCTTAAACATCAAAATTCTCTTGATAATTTAAACAACATTTTGTTAACTTGACTGCATATCATTATTTCCTTTATTACCTACTCATATATTATTTTACCCCTGAATGTTTTATGGAGTTATTTCTCATGCTGACTTGAAGCTGACTTCAGTAAAATTGAGGCTAATGGATATGGCGCTGGGCTGTAAAATGCATAATCGCAGCAAATGCCAGTAAACTACAGTCAGTGTTCATTAAGATTGCAAATTAATTACAAATTATAACAGCCTAAAAGTTGGTACAATTAAATTATATTTAAAAAATGTAAAAAGCAACTCACATATAAAGAGATGTGGTAGTCATGTTTTTAGCGAGAATGATAGACGCACAGTAAACATACAACACATTAAAATTTGGAGAAATACAACATCAAAGGTATAAAAAGCAGATAATGACATTTGTTATTTCTGATGCAAGTCCATTTAAAGGGAGTCTGTCAACAGAAAATGACTGTTGAAACCAAGCACAGGTTCAAGTTTGAAATTCCATTAATATAATAATTATCAAGAAAAATCTCTCCTGAAGAATGCGAAATGGAATTGTAACAGCAAGTTAACAAATAGTAATAATAAATATAATTCTTATTTGATGGCTTAAAATTTTAGTGGAAGGGTTTAACTAGTTGGCTGCTACATTTATGTTTCTGAAAACCATTCACATTTTAAACGTGTAACTTTAGGATGAGGTTGGGGTCACACTTAGCGCAGGAAAATAAGGTCCTTTTTTTATTGGTGAGATACGCAGAAAAGTTCCCTAAACAGTGTTCCGTATATAATACGTGGGCAAGGTGTGGCAGCGTATTTTGCACATGTAATCCTGCGTATGTAATTCGTATGGCATCCGTACTGCGTTTTTTTCTTGCAACCCTCCAAAATGGACATTTACCGGTTTTCAGGCCTGAAATTAAATTAAATCATCATCAACAACCCTATTTAAGGCCTCTACAACAGGTGGCAACCTCCAATCTGGGCATTTTGTTGCTGTACTTTTGTTGGTGTGTTGGTGGTTCTTTGGCAACATGTCAGACCTTCTGCATTTCCAACTGAACGGGTGTTATATAACTGGGTATTGTAACGTCACTTTGGCCAGCCATACCCAGTGATAGTGGATCCGCGGTGGAGAAGAATGTGGGTACATCCGCTTTTGAGGGAACGCCTCACTAAAGGCCATTTTCACCGGCTATACGCATCTCTGCAGACACATCCTGAAAAATTTTACCAGTACTGTCGCATGAGTGTATCCACATTTGATATTTTGTTGCAGACCTGGAATTACATATCAGAACACCAGGATGCGGAAATGTTTATCCGCAGAGGATCGTTGTCACATGGTCCTTCTCCGGTATCACAGAATCAACAGAGCAAGAGAAGAGTGAACAATCTCAAGACCTTTATTTAGGCAAAAATATGAAAGGTCCATATACAAGCCACCACACAAAGGATAAAATAGTCCAGATGCCGAATGCAGTTCAGTAAGAGGATAAAAGACCTGGGAGATGAGAGTCCAACAATCCAGCAGACAGAGGATAACAGTCCATATACGCTTCTTTCTCTCTGAGGTGCTGTGTTCACATCATAGTTCCACACACAATCTGAGATTGTGTCTCACCTCACTGATATTTCAAAAGTCCTCCTCCTCATTCACAGGTCAGGGGAGAAGGTTGCAGGGGCTCATTGTTTCAGCAAGCTAGGTAAATATGTCATTAACATATTAGCAAACAATACAGTACCTTGGGGCTTATATCAGATGGCAGCAACAGCCATTCATCAATTAGCAAATAACTCATCCTACAAGAGAACACCATGAAAATAAGTAAAATAGAAATATACACAAAAATGATACCCATATAGCATATCACACCATCACATGCGTCTTCTCCTTACTTTACGGTATGTATTCACCATCCTCATATACTCTATGTTGATGATGTTTTTATAATATAAATGTGTTATTTAGTTTTGCAAAGCAGCTGAAGTAAATTAATTCACATTATATGTAAAAATTTAAATAAAATGTAACTTACAATATGTAGTTAATGTTACATTTCTATAGCCAGTGTAAATTTTGTACTGACATCCTGCCTTTTTAGTTCCACACATTACTTGTGTTGTATATGATTTTTCGTAAGTATTAAAACATTGGTAATAATTGATATTTTTGTCTGTTTTTAGCTTCCTGTCAACTGGAATATCATATGCAGGTCAACTATCTCCGGCATAGTGCGGGCTACGTGTGTGGAAATTTGGTCCAGACTACATGAACTGGTCATGCCTGTGACCAAGATGGAAAATTGGAGGAAGATTGTATGTGGCTTTCAGGAACATGTGATTTCCCAAATTGTATTGGAGCCCTTGATGGGAAACACATCCGTGTGCGTAAGCCGCCGAACTCAGGGTCTCAATTCTACAATTATAAACAGTATTTTTCTGTAGTGCTGTTAGCTGTAATTGACAGTCACTACAGGTTTATAATTGTAGATATTGGGGCCTATGGGAGAACTGGAGACTCTAGAGTGAGTCTTCAATTCTTCCATTATGGGTCGACGGCTGCGCGATAACCAGTTGGACCTACCACCACCACGTCAACTTCCTGGCTCCAATGTAGAACCTGTGCCATATGTCCTTGTGGCAGATGAGTCCTTCCAGTTGACAAGGCATGTCATGAGGCCATATCCCCGTCGAAACCTGGACTACCGGCGGTGGATATTTAACTTGAGGTCACGGGCATGGCGACTGGTGGAGTGTGCCTTTGGCATTCTTTGTGCTAAATGGCGGGTCCTCCAGTCTGCAATTCAGTTGAGTGAAGCAAACATCAATGAAGTTATAAAAGTTTGTGTAGTATTACCTAACTTCACCAGACTACATGAGTGCTCCTCAGCTGAAGGTGTGTTGCCTACACCACATGTCATCCCTCAGCATCATCCACTTTCTGGACTCAAAGTTCGGGAAATTTTCACAAATTATTTTCATCCACCTCAGGGTGCTACTCCCTGGCAACATAATGCTGTATATTTGTTGTAATTTGAACATATATATATGTTCAAATATATGATTATATATATATATATATATATATATAATCTTATGTTCTTACTGTGTGTGTTGAATTTACTTATTTAACAGATGGTTAAGAATCTGTTGATGATTGTTCAAACAAACATAAATTGTTTTTTTACTTTTTTTAAATATATGCAAAAGCCAAATACTTATTTGCAAAAGCCTTATTGCCGTCATATGGCTTTTGTGGGCATTTACATTTGGCCGAACATAACTCACTAACCTTCATTTGCTATCACAACAGATTAACAAATATAGTGTTAGCTTTCTGTTACTCTTTCTTATGTTAACAAGTCGGTTTTGGCCCGTGTCTTAAATCACCCCTAGGATACCCTAAAAACAGTTATTTATGATCCAATTTGTCTCTTACCTCTTACCTTGTTAGGGTTTCTCATCCATGGAAGGATTGATTTTAATATTTTTGTTGTGGCCCCCTGGGCCTTTCATTTGAGAGCATACCCTTAAGTTTCAATATAAAAATATATTGTCAAATGAACCTCAAGAGAATAATATAAACTTAAAAAAGTTGTTATATTATTTGACTATTACTGAAAGGCTTTAGAACACATTTCTTAAATGTAAAAAAAAATACATATATATATTTTATATTATTAATTCTAGTAACATCTATGGTGTTACAGGTCAATTTTGATCCATATCTACCGTATATACTCGAGTATAAGCCGAGATTTTCAGCCCAAATTTTTGGGCTGAAAGTGCCCCCCTCGGCTTATACTCGAGTCACGGTAGCGGTGGGGTCGGCAGGTGAGGGGGTGAGGGCGCTGAGGTATACTTACCTAGTCCCAGCGATCCTCGCGCTGTCCCTGCCGTCCCACGGGCTTCGGCGCTGCAGTTTCTTCCCCTCTTCAGCGGTCACGTGGGACCGCTCATTACAGAAATGAATAAGCGGCTCCACCTCCCATAGGGGCGGAGCCGCTTATTCATTTCTCTAATCAGCGGTGCCGGTGACCGCTGATAGAGAAAGAAGCTGCGGCACCGAAGACAGGAGGGGACAGCGCGAGGATCGCCAGGACTAGGTGAGTATGTTATATTCACCTGTCCTCGTTCCAGCCGCCGGGCGCCGATCCATCTTCCCGGCCGGCGCCTCCATCTTCCCGGCGTCTCTGCTCTCTGACTGTTCAGGCAGAGGGCGCGATGACGCATACAGTGTGCGCGGCGCCCTCTGCCTGATCAGTCAGAGCAGAGACGCCGGGAAGATGGAGGCGCCGGAACGAGACGCCGGGAGCTGCAATCAAGGGAGGTGAGTATGTGTTTTTTTTTCTTTATTGCGGCAGCGGCGGCACAAATTTATGTGGAACATCTATGGGGCACAGTGAACGGTGCAGAGCACCGTATATGGCACAGCACAGCTATGGGGCACAGTGAACGGTGCAGAGCACCGTATATGGCACAGCACAGCTATGGGGCACAGTGAACGGTGCAGAGCACCGTATATGGCACAGCACAGCTATGGGGCACAGTGAACGGTGCAGAGCACCGTATATGGCACAGCACAGCTATGGGGCACAGTGAACGGTGCAGAGCACCGTATAGGGCACAGTGAACGGTGCAGAGCACCGTATAGGGCACAGTGAACGGTGCAGAGCACCGTATATGGCACAGCACAGCTATGTATGGGGCACAGTGAACGGTGCAGAGCACCGTATAGGGCACAGTGAACGGTGCAGAGCACCGTATATGGCACAGCACAGCTATGTATGGGGCACAGTGAACGGTGCAGAGCACCGTATATGGCACAGCTATGGGGCACAGTGAACGGTGCAGAGCACCGTATATGGCACATCTATGGGGCACAATGAACGGTGCAGAGCACCGTATATGGCACAGCTAGGGGGCACAATGAACGGTGCAGAGCACTATATGGTTCACACCTATGGGGAAATATGAACAGTGCAGAGCACTATATGGCACAGCTATGGGGAAATAATGATCTATTTTTATTTTTGAAATTCACCGGTAAATGCTGCATTTCCACCCTAGGCTTATACTCGAGTCAATAAGTTTTCCCAGTATTTTGTGGCAAAATTAGGGGGGTCGGCTTATACTCGGGTCGGCTTATACTCGAGTATATACGGTAACTACTTTATGAAAAAGGCAAAAAACAGATTTTTTTATAGAACTTTAATACAAATAAAAGATGAAAATTATATTAAATTAATAGCAATAATAATAAAAAGTAGCTTTTCTAGGTCAAACAAACAAACAAACAAACAAACAAACAACAATCAATCAAGCAAATCAAATCAACAGAAATCAAGTACTAGTTTTTAGATGCATTAGTATTTAGATGCATGTGTGGTAAAAAGTGACACTTTTTGTGTGTTCTTTGCAGAGGTATTTTTTGCAGGCGAAGCACGATGTGTTTGTCTTTCTGTCCTTATTGCTAGGGCAGACCTGACACCTCTTTCTTTTAGAATCAGGTGGTCTCACTGGGGTTGTGGCTGTTGTGGTTGATGTTGAGGCAGGTCTGGTTGAGGAGGATGCTGGTGATGATGCTCTTTGTGTTGCTGTCGGTGTGGACGAAGCACTTGTTGAGCTCTGGAGTTGTCGGACCAAGGTTGCAGCGGCTGGGCCTCGGAGCACTCGTTCCCTTTGGTCAATGTGCGCCTTGACAAGGGATCTTCCTAATTCCTAAAGAAACATCCTCCGCTTGTTTTTTTCTTTGAATTCCATCCTTGGTGAATGTGGGTCCACAACACAAATGAATTGCATGCTGTCACATCAAGGATGTTGTAAAATACAACCATTAGCCATCTCCTAGTCATTCGCTGGCAAGTGTAGGTGGCAGTCAGCTTGTCCAGGTTGTCCACTCCTCCTTTGTTTTTGTTATAGTCCAGGATGATTCTGGGATTTTTGTCACTTCCTGATGACACAGCTGTATCTTTGTGAAGTGTGGAGTGTGTGGGGCAGTATGAAACAGCAGTGGTGGTGTCTGTAAAAACAAACTTTGAGGAAAGTGGAGCAATTTCCTTCATCTGCAACAATTCAGCGGGCAGCTCCGGTTTGTTTCTTTTCACTGTGCCCACCATGGTGATTTTCCTCCTAAGAAGCTCTTGTCCAAGGTCATAGCTAGTAAAAAAATTGTCACAAGTAATGTTGTGACCCTGCAGTCCAGTAGTCATATCGAGGACTACACGTTTTCCTTGGTTTTTTTCAGGGATGCCGCTTGCAGACTTGCCTGTGTAAATCTGTAGATTCCATGCATAGCTAGTTTTTGCATCACAGGCTGCCCAGATTTTTATGCCGTATTTGCCTGGCTTACTTGGCATGTATTGCTGGAATGGGCATTTTCCGCGGAAAGGGAGAAAACATTCTTCTACTGTCACCTCTGGCCCTGGGTTGAACATCAGTGGAAGGAGCTGCACCCATTTCTCCCAAACATCCCTGATGGGAGCAAGTTTGTCAGATTTTGCTCTGGTATCTCTGTTGTCAAATCTGAGGACTCTTGATATGTTAGGTGTCGAGTTCCCGCCTCTGCACAGGGTGAATCACGAACCATCTCCGCTGCGGTCTCCCATTCTTCTCCAGCCGCAGTGGAGTCTGCTCAGCGGAGATGTCGTTCCCAGCGTCTAGCTCAGGCTAATACTGGATGACTGGTTACTACTGCTCTTCCAGGCTCTGTTCTTGTAGCCAGCAATGTTCAGCAGCGAGCAGGTCTTTCTGGGGACTAAGTCCAGATTTTCACTTTCTGAGCATGCCCACGGGATGGCCTCCCATTGGAGGTCAGGGGTCACATGCTTAGATACTGCAGCTAATCCCATTGGTCCTCTAGGAAGGTCCTAAAGCTGTTCTTCTGTGGCAGACTCCCATTGGTCCTTCTCGGAAGGTCTTGTACTTGCTGCAGCTATAAAAGGTTTGCATGGCCGCACGGCAATGCCCTAGTATACAATTGTTATTATGTGTGTGTTGATGAGTGCAAGTCGTTCCTTAAAAAACCCATCCCTTGTGTATGACTGTTCGCGTAAGGTGTATGGGTGCAATCTAGCGCCCGGCTGAACTCACAGCTTTAACACACAAAACAGCGTCTAACTGCAGTGACCGCCAGTGCAGCGCCGTGCGCTATTAGAGTGCTTACCTTACCCAAGTCTGGGTGGTTAGTGGCGTCCGCTAGTGTGGCACAGCATGCACTTCTGTGCATATTAGTTACCTCTGATACCCCAATTGTGGTGTCGATTTCAAGAGGTCTACACTAACTCTAATTGTGTGTCCTGGGATAGAGTTCTGTGGTCCCTTGCTTGCGCTCTCTGTGCGGTACCGCGACCCTGTGACTTAACAGGGATCGTTTTCTTCATACAGGGTCAAGTTAACCCATGTGTGTATCCTCATTGTACCAACATATAGTCCGTCATTACTTAGTAGCAGGTTCCATCTCTGCACGGTGGACCCCGGGCTGCGAACGCACCTTATTATATCTATTTAGTTATTTGGTGCGTTCCGCTAGCCCTAACATGATATCATTTGGAACTTTTGTAGTGACATTGTTGCCTGGAAAATATAACTGCCTGTCGATGCGTCCCAGAGACTATCAGTGGCCTCATTGCAGGATTTGTACACTCCAGCAAGGAGAAGAACACCAATGTAGGCATCCAGGACATCATCAAGAAGGTCATTCCACATGTTGCCATGAACTTTTTTTCCTTCAAGGTTTGTCATAGCAATAATGACTTCTTTTATTGACAATGGCATAAACAGATCAAAACATGTCTTGATGTCACTTACTCTTGTCACAGCAAACCTTGTGATCCCAGGGGTCATTTTTATGACATATGCAGCATCTGCCCTGCCATGTACATCTGGAGGTACTGAGCTCCAACTGATCTTGCCACTTTTGGATTTGAATCTTTCAGCAGGAGCAGCTTCAGCACCAGTGACCTCCTCATCAGACTGATCAGAACTGTCTGTGTCTTCCGGTTGATACTCCACGTCATCTTCCTCCTCAGAAACCTGTTCATCTGTATCAGTTTGCTGCTGTGTGTCCTCTGATTCATTATCATCTAAGACATAATCCAGAATTTGGCTTACATAAAATCTCTTCATTGTTGCATGTGTAAACTGGAGATGTATACTCTGCAAAGTACCAACTCTAAGCTGATTTGGCCATACATGTCTGGAAATGTCCCTAACTCAAGTTGTTGGAGGTAGAATTGGCTGTGGGCTGTTGTCTGTTTTTTGTTTATGAGTTTTGTTTATGAGTTTTGTTTATGAGTTTTGTTTGTGTTTATGAGTTCAGTTTTGGGACTTATTATTGTTTTTTTACTCTTATATTAGACCTGGGTCGAAATTGACCCCAACAACACAAATGTTATAATTTTAATAAGAGCATTTTACAATTTAGTAAAATAGTTTTATTTTATTACATTTTGTTTAACAATACGTTCCTGAAAAAGTCAAAAAGTCTTGATGCAATAAACAAATGTATGTAGAATTTGTATGCATTTAAAACCTAAAACGGGTCGGTCACGACCCTAACACTAGAGGAAGGTTAATTTAAACAAACAAAATTTAACAAAAAAATCAACTTAAAGCTTGAGATATGTTGGTGGAGGTGATGGCTGCAGTTCGGGTTCTTGGTCTTGCGACCTTTGTTGCCCCAACTGTCCTTCACCCTGTGTGGGTATTCGCTGTTGGCCATGCGTTAAATATTGGCCTTGTTGGTATTGGCCAGTTGCCAAATGGACATAAGTATTGATATTATGGGCCTCAATAGGATGATAGTAGCCACGTGACTCATATCCCCCCCAATATGGCCATTTCATCCAAACCCAGGTTGGGACCAGCCTCCAACACTGGGTTTGTACAAGTGGTCATATTGGGAAGGTTGCTGGTAGGATGGCATTTGGATACGTGGCTGTAATGGTTGGTTTTGGGGGGGAAAGGGTTGAGGTGTAGGCACATGTGGAGAAGGTGCATCAGATCCCTCTTGAGCATGCACTTGTTGGGTTGTTTCAATACGCATGAGGTTACATGGTGACAGCTGCCACCTCTCCAAGTATTCAAATAACTCATAAGGGCTATTTGGGGGGTGCATCAAGAAGGATGAGAAAGCACCCTCTCACACGTAGCCTCACCTCACGGGGTAGGGGACAGAGATACCGGGCCAGGCTGCGAGTATATGCCTCCTCACCCTCATCCTGAGCAGCCCTGGCCAGATAATTTAGGACACCAGTATCCGCATGCCTCCTGCTTTCCAAAAGCTCTCTCCTTCTGAGGCCACGGCTTGAACTAACAGCAGGCTGTGGGGATGTCTCCAGTGGGACAGTCGGGCTGCTGCTGTTCCCAGGATCTTCCTGGATGACTGGAGCTGGTGCAGCTATGGGTGGTGGAGCAGCATCTGGGCCAATTGTTGCTGGAGCATGTGGTGCAGCAAAAGATGGACCAGGAGGGATGGACCTGGAAGGATCCGAACATGGGCCTGCCACCTCTTCACCTTCCCCGATCGGATCAATCACAGCCTCTGAGTCGGACCCGGTCTCCCACTCAGTGAGATTGGACTGAGTTCTATTATGAAAGTATGACAATAATGAAATCAAATTTAATATATGAGCATTCAATACATATGTGTAATGTGGTGTGAGGTTTGAACTTACAATCCCAGATCCATACTGGGATCCAGAAATGTCAAAATAAATATATTTCTTTTTTGAAGGAGCAGATGCACCACTTCTGGCCCGCTGCTGTCTTTCTTGGTGGTACTGGTCCCTAATGCTGCACCATTGTTTCATAACATCTTCCACTGCAACGACAGATAAGAAAATAATGTATAATGCTATTGTGCACAGTGGTACAACAAGGTGTCAGTAATTTTACATATTAATGTAGCCTAGTAAGCTACATTTAGAATAAAATATCTTCAGTAATAACAATAACATTACAAACAGCACAATAGGATTTAAGGGGATAGTGGGAAGACCTGTTAGTTACTGCAGTTTAGAATATTATTTGAGGAACATGAGTGAACTTACTTATTTTCTTCTGTCCCTCACGTGGCCGCTGTTCAAAATCCTGAAAAAGGAGGCCACAGATGCTCCTCCATGCCGCCTCTTTTCTGGCCCCGTTTGAATAGTGGGCATCTCTCTGATCCCAGATTTCTGGCCTCTCATGCACCAGGACCAGCAGCATATCAACATTAATTATGGAAGCCATGCTGCAGGAGACTCCTTGGAGACATGCGGCATACTTCCGGGATGTCTGTCTGGCTTTTTAAGCTAATTAGCATATCTAAGCTTCCTGATTGAGGGCTTGGCACATTTCCTGTCACCTGGAAAAGTCTTGCGTATTTCTCGCAAGTCACATGCATGGTCTGTGTGCAATCCGTATTTTTCTCGCACCCATAGACTATCATTGGCGGATATTTTGCGCAATACGCTGACAAACGCAGCAGGCTGCGATTTTCTCAGCCCATAAAATATGTCTGAGAAATATATGCCAGATAGAAGCTGTCCCATAGAGAAACATTGGTTCGTGTGCAATGCGTTGTTTTTGCGCCTCTCTCTCGTCCATATTCCTCTCTAGTGTGACCCCAGCCTTACATTTACAGTGACTTTATAAATGGAAATCATCTGCTTAAAGGGGGTATTCCACAAGCAAATGTTCATTTTACTTAATAGATCTTGGAATAATAACTTCCATAATCAGATATCTTTAACCCCTTCCCGACCTTTGACGCACCGTATGCGTCATGAAAACCCGTGCCAATCTGACCTGTGATGCAGCATATGCGTCATGGCCGGATTGGGCTCCTGCAGGCCGGGTGAAAGGGTTAACTCCAAATTCACCCGGCCTGCAGGGACAGGAGGAGTTGTACTTTAGCCCAGGGACTACGATCGCTCTGATTGGCTGTTGAAAGTGAAACTGCCAATCAGAGCGATTTGTAATATTTCACCTAAAAAAACTGGTGAAATATTACAATCCAGCCATGGCCGATGCTGCAATATCATCGGCCATGGCTGGAAACAATGATGTGCACCCACCCCACCCCACCGATCGCCCCTCCAGCCCTCCGATCTGTGGTCCGCTCTCCTCCGTCCTGTGCTCCGCTCCCCCATCCTCCTGTCCGCTCCCCCCGTGCTCCAATCCCACCCCCCGTGCTCCAATCCACCCCCCCTTCACTCCGATCCACCCCCCGCACTCCAATCCACACCCCCGTGCTCCAATCCACCCCCCCGTGCTCCGATCCACCCCCCCGTGTTACGATCCACCCCCCCATGCTCCGATCCTCCCCCCCGTGCTCCGACGCCCCCCCGTGCCCTGATCCCCCCCCCTTATACTTACCGAGCATCCCGGGGTCCGTCCGTCTTCTTTCCTGGGCGCTGCCATCTTCCAAAATGGCGGGCCCATGCGCAGTGCGCCCGCCGAATCTGCCGGCCGGCAGATTCGTCCCAGAGTGAATTTTGATCACTGTGATAAAATCTATCACAGTGATCAAAATAAAAAAACAGTAAATGACCCCCACCCCCTTTGTCACCCCCATAGGTAGGGACAATAATAAAATAAAGAATTTTTTTTTTCCACTAAGGTTGGAGTTAGGGTTAGGGCTAGGGTTAGGGTTAGGGTTAGGGATGTGCACACGTATTCTGGTCCTCTGCGGATTTTTCCGCATCAGATTTGATAAATCCGCAGTGCTAAACCGCTGTGGTTTTATCACGGATTTACCGCGGTTTTTCTGCACATTTCACTGCGGTTTTACAACTGCGATTTTCTATTGGAGCAGTTGTAAAACCGCTGCGGAATCCGCAGAAAGAAGTGACATGCTGCGGAATGTAAACCACTACGTTTCTGTGCAGTTGTTCTGCAGCATGTGTACAGCGATTTTTGTTTCCCATAGGTTTATATTGAACTGTAAACTCATGGGAAAATGCTGCGGATCCGCAGCGTTTTCCGCAGCGTGTGCACATACCTTTAGAATTAGGCTATGTGCACACGGTGCGGATTTGGCTGCGGATTTGGCTGCGGATCCGCAGCAGTGTTCCATCAGGTTTACAGTACCATGTAAACATATGGAAAACCAAATCCGCTGTGCCCATGGTGCGGAAAATACCACGCGGAAACGCTGCGTTGTATTTTCTGCAGCATGTCAATTCTTTGTGCGGATTCCGCCGCGTTTTACACCTGTTCCTCAATAGGAATCCGCAGGTGAAATCCGCACAAAAAACACTGGCAATCCACGGTAAATCCGCAGGTAAAATGCAGTGCCTTTTACCCGCGGATTTTTCAAAAATGGTGCTGAAAAATCTCACACGAATCCGCAACGTGGGCACATAGCCTTAGGGTTAGGGTTGGGTTGGAATTAGGGTTGTGGTTAGGGTTAGGGGTGTGTTGGGGTTAGGGTTGTGGTTAGGGGTGTGTTGGGGTTAGGGTTGTGATTAGCGTTATGGCTACAGTTGGGATAAGGGTTAGGGGTGTGTTGGAGTTAGAATTGAGGGGTTTCCACTGTTTAGGCACATCAGGGGGTCTCCAAACGCAACATGGCACCACCATTGATTCCAGCCAATCTTGTATTCAAAAAGTCAAATGGTGCTCCCTCACTTCCGAGCCCCGACGTGTGCCCAAACAGTGGTTTACCCCCATATTTGGGGTACCAGCATACTCAGGACAAACTGCGCAACAATTACTGGGGTCCAATTTCTCCTGTTACCCTTGAGAAAATAAAAAATTGCTTGCTAAAACATCATTTTTGAGGAAAGAAATATTATTTTTTATTTTCACGGCTCTGCGTTGTAAACGTCTGTGAAGCACTTGGGGGTTCAAAGTGCTCACCACATATCTAGATAAGTTCCTTGGGGGGTCTAGTTTACAAAATGGGGTCACTTGTGGGGGGTTTCTACTGTTTAGCCACATCAGGGGCTCTGCAAACGCAATGTGACGCCCGCAGAGCATTCCATCAAAGTCTGCATTTCAAAACGTCACTACTTCACTTCCGAGCCCCAGCATGTGCCCAAACAGTGGTTTACGCCCACATATGGGGTATCAGCGTACTCAGGAGAAACTGGACAACAACTTTTGGGGTCAAATTTCTCCTGTTACCCTTGGGAAAATAAAAAATTGCGGGCTAAAAAATCATTTTTGAGAAAAGAAATTTTTTTTTTATTTTCATGGCTCTGCGTTATAAACTTCTGTGAAGCACTTGAGGGTTCAAAGTGCTCACCACACATCTAGATTAGTTCCTTTGGGGTCTAGTTTCCAAAATGGGGTCATTTGTGGGGGATCTCCAATGTTTATGCACACAGGGGCTCTCCAAATGCGACATGGTGTCCGCTAATGATTGGAGCTAATTTTAAATTTAAAAAGCCAAATGGCGTGCCTTCCCTTCTGAGCCCTGCTGTGCGCCCAAACAGTGGTTTACCCCCACATATGGGGTATCTGCGTACTCAGGACAAACTGGACAACAACATTTTGGTCCAATTTCTGCTATTACCATAGGCAAAATAGGAAATTCCAGGCTAAAAAATCATTTTTGAGGAAAGAAAAATTATTTTTTATTTTCATGGCTCTGCGTTATAAACTTCTGTGAAGCACCTGGGGGTTTAAAGTGCTCAGTATGCATCTAGATAAGTTCTTTGGGGGGTTTAGTTTCCAAAATGGGGTCACTTGTGGGGGAGCTCCAATGCATAGGCACACAGGGGCTCTCCAAACGCGACATGGTGTCCGCTAACAATTGGAGCTAATTTTCCATTCAAAAAGTCAAAAGGCGCGCCTTCCCTTCCGAACCCTGCCGTGTGCCCAAACAGTGGTTTACCCCCACATATGAGGTATCGGCGTACTCGGGAGAAATTGCCCAACAAATTTTAGGATCCATTTTATCCTATTGCCCATGTAAAAATGAAAAAATTGAGGTGAAAAGAAATTTTTTGTGAAAAAAAAAGGACTTTTTCATTTTTACGGATCAAATTGTGAAGCACCTGAGGGTTTAAAGTGCTCACTAGGCATCTAGATAAGTTCCTTGGGGGGTCCAGCTTCCAAAATGGGGTCACTTGTGGGGGAGCTCCAATGTTTAGGCACACATGATCTCTCCAAACGCGACATGGTGTCCGCTAACGATGGAGATAATTTTTCATTCAAAAAGTCAAATGGCACTCCTTCCCTTCCGAGCCTTACCATGTGCCTAAACACTTGTTTACCCCCACATGTGAGGTATCGATGTACTCAGGAGAAATTGCCCAAAAATTTTAGGATCCATTTTATCCTGTTGCCCATGTGAAAATGAAAAAATTGAGGCTAAAAGAATTTTTTTGTGAAAAAAAGTACTTTTTCATTTTTACGGATCAATTTGTGAAGCACCTGGGGGTTTAAAGTGCTCGCTATGCATCTAGATAAGTTCCTTGGGGAGTCTAGTTTCCAAAATGGGGTCACTTGTGGGGAGCTCCAATTTTTAGGCACACGGGGGCTCTCCAAATGTGACATGGTGTCCGATACAGAGTGCAGCCAATTTTTCATTCAAAAAGTCAAATGGCGCTCCTTCCCTTCCAAGCCCTGCCGTGCGCCCAAACAGTGGTTTACCCCCACATATGAGGTATCATCGTACTCAGGACAAATTGGACAACAACGTTCATGGTTCAGTTTCTCCTTTTACCATTGGGAAAATAAAAAAATTGTTGCTGAAAAATAATTTTTGTGACTAAAAAGTTAAATGTTCATTTTTTCCTTCCATGTTGCTTCTGCTGCTGTGAAGCACCTGAAGGGTTAATAAACTTCTGGAATGTGGTTTTGTGCACCTTAAGGGGTGCTGTTTTTAGAATGGTGTCACTTTTGGGTATTTTCAGCCATATAGACCCCTCAAACTGACTTCAAATGTGAGGTGGTCCCTAAAAAAAATGGTTTTGTAAATTTCGTTGTAAAAATGAGAAATCACTAGTCAAATTTTAACCCGTATAACTTCCTAGCAAAAAAAAAAATTGTTTCCAAAATTGTGCTGATGTAAAGTAGACGTGTGGGAAATGTTATTTATTAACTATTTTGTGTCACATAACTCTCTGGTTTAACAGAATAAAAATTCAAAATGTGAAAATTGCGAAATTTTCAAAATTATCGCCAAATTTCCGTTTTTTAATCACAAATAAACACAGAATTTATTGACCTAAATTTACCACTAATATGAAGCCCAATATGTCACAAAAAAACAATCTCAGAACCGCTAGGATCCGTTGAAGCGTTCCTGAGTTATTACCTAATAAAGGGACACTGGTCAGAATTGCAAAAAACGGCAAGGTCTTTAAGGTCAAAATAGGCTGGGTCATGAAGGGGTTAAATTAAATGTTCCTGTGCTGAGATAGTCTTATAAATGTCCACTGACGAATTCACCTCTCCAAAAAAGAACAACAGGTGACCGGCACTGAAACAAGCTGACCACCAATGGAGACTCAGCAACTATGATCTGTTAGGCAGGACGAGCTAGGTTTCCACATGAACGAAGGGAGGTGCTGTGCATATTTAAGAAATAATCCAAAAGCATGAAATGAGAAAGAAAAGAATGCAGCACTCACCCACAGTCTTCATGAAAATGTAGTGTGTCCTTTATTCAGCATAACAAGCTATACTGGACGTAACGCGGCATCGGCAGGAGAGTGTGTTAGGAGTCAAGTTTCCTCTGCTGCACAGGGGGAATCTTGATCCGTGTCTGCTGCGGTCTCCCATTCGGTATCGGCCGCAGTGGGCTCTGCTCAGCGGAGACGTCGCTCCCAGCGTCTCGCTGGGGCTGATTTGGTGCATAGGGTCACTACTGCCTTTTCTGGCTTTCCTATGGTACCCTGCACTGATCTGCGGTGAGCGAGCCTCTCTGGGACTAAGTCCTTGTTTACTCACACTGAGCATGCCCAGGGCAGGGTCTCCCATTGGAGGTCGAGGGCCACATGTTCGGTCACATGCTCAGGTGCTGCAGTACATTCCATTGGTCCTTCTGGAAGGTCCTGAAAGGGCAAAACATGCTCAGGTACTGCATCACTTTCCATTGGTCCTTCTGGAAGGTCCTGAAAGGGCAAAAACTTCATTAGCAGCTTCCTGTGCTGCAACTATATAAACTGCGCATGACCGCACGGCCATGCGCTAGTATCGTCTTTTGCTATATGCTTTGCGCCAATGTGGTCATGTGTTTGTATGTGTTCAGGGACCCGGCTGATATAAGCCCCTAGAATGCTGGCACCTCCGGCGAGGAGATTGTGTATAAGAGTGTTCAGGGACCCGGCTGAAATAAGCCCCTAGAATGCTGGTTCCTCAGGCGAGGAGATTGTGTATGCATGCATGACCACACACTGCTCACATCTGGGTAGTTGGCCTGTGCCTCTGTGAAAGTCTAACAGGGCACAGAGCTCATCTCTCGCGGTTACTATGTGAAGCTAACAGAGTTGGTATATACCGCCATATAGAGCCATTATTTAGTAGCAGATACTTTCCTGCACGGTGGATCCCGGGTTGCGAACGCACTAATTCCTTTTAATAAACAATATATTTGGTGCGTTCCGCCAACCCTAACAGTATACTAGCGCCAGGATCTGGCTAAGTAATGGCGGATGAACAGCGATTGCAGGGGTACATCCAGCTGCTGGAGGGCCGGTTGGCGTCTCTTGAGCGTGCAACCTCGGCGGTGGATGTTACCGCAATAGCTGTTCAGGCTGCTAGCGTGGCTGCAGCAGCTTTACCCACTGCCACCTCTGTTCCGACCCTATCTCACCTTCCTTTGCCTGAGAGATACTCTGGGGACAGTAAGTCCTGTAGGGGTTTCGTGAGCCAATGTGGTATACACCTCGAGCTTCTGGCTGCACGTTTCCCTACTGAGCGGGCAAAGGTGGGATTCATAATCTCTCTCCTGTCGGACAGAGCGTTGGAGTGGGCTACGCCGCTGTGGGAGCGCAACGATCATGTGGTGCGGAGTGTTCCTAGGTTTCTGGACACTCTGAAACAGGTCTTTTTAGGACCTCAAGTCACCCATGATACAGCGCTCCAACTGCTGGCTTTGACTCAGGGTTCAACCATGGTCAGCCATTTTGCTGTTCACTTCCGGACATTAGCGTCTGAGTTGAAATGACCAGATAAAACCCTCATTCCCGTATTTTGGAGGGGGCTGGCTGACGATGTGAAGGACGCTTTGGCCACTAGGGAGATTCCCGCCACACTGGAGGAGCTCATAGCCGTATCTACTCGTATTGACCTCCGTTTTAACGAGCGGAGGTTGGAGCGAGCCCAGTGTAGGCAGAGGTTTCGGCTGGCTCCCACCTTCGCCAAACCTTTGGAATCTCCAGTCCAGGCATCCGAGTCACATGAGGCCTTAGAGGTGACACGAGCGGGATCCAAGTCTCAGTCTGCCCGTGCACATAAGGTCCGTCATGTTTGCCAGCAGTCAGGACACCTTGCCTCCAAGGGTTTTCAGCGGTCGGGGAAACGTCAGCGTCTAGTGGCAGTTGGAGGAGGTACACTAGACACGGCGACGTTTGCCTCAAAGTTGTCCTTCAAGGGGACAATTACCATAGGCCCATCCACTCTTATGGTCGAGCTATGCGTGGATTCTGGGGCAGAGGGTAACTTTATGTCTTCCGCTTTTGCCCAGCGTCACGCAATACCCTTGTTGATGCTCGCCAAGCCGGTAACCGTTCGAGTGGTAAATGGGTCAACACTACCTTCACAGATTACCCACCAAACCATTCCTTTCAAGCTATCTGTGTCTCCATCACATCAGGAGATAATCTCCCTATTAGTCATTCCTGAGGGAATTGATGAGGTCCTGTTGGGGATACCATGGCTTCGCTATCATTCTCCTCATATTGAGTGGTCCTGTGGGAGAATTTTGGGTTGGAGTAAATCTTGCGAGGGTAGATGTCTGAGGGAGTGCGTTCAGGTTGCTACTACACAGGTACCCGCAGATCTTTCCTCTCTCCCCAAGCACTATTGGCCCTATGCAGACGTGTTCTCCAAAAGAGCTGCGGAGACTCTTCCGCCTCACCGCCCCTATGACTGTCCTATTGACCTCTTGCCTGGTGCTGAGCCTCCCCGGGGTCGAGTCTATCCGTTATCTCTCCCGGAGACGGAGGCAATGTACCAGTACATCCAGGAGAATCTGGCAAGAGGATTCATTAGGAAGTCAGTGTCACCGGCAGGGGCAGGGTTCTTCTTTGTACAGAAGAAGACTGGAGACTTACGTCCATGCATAGACTACAGGGGTCTTAACGCCATCACCGTTAAGAACAAGTACCCACTACCCCTGATATCTGAGCTGTTTGATAGGCTACGGGGAGCGAGGGTATTTACAAAGTTAGATCTGCGGGGTGCTTACAACCTGATTCGCATCCGTGAGGGGGATGAATGGAAGACGACTTTTAACACCAGGGATGGGCACTATAAATATCTGGTGATGCCCTTCGGGCTCTGTAATGCCCCAGCCGTTTTCCAAGACTTTGTGAACGACATCTTCCGGGATATGCTCACCACCTCGGTCGTAGTCTATCTGGATGATATTCTCATCTTCTCTCCAGATATTGACTCCCATCGGAGAGATGTTCGCAAAGTCTTCGACCTCTTACGGGCAAACTCCCTCTACGCCAAGTTGGAGAAGTGTGTGTTTGAGCAGGAGTCCTTGCCTTTCCTTGGTTATATTATCTCTGCCCAGGGTTTGGCTATGGATCCTGCCAAGCTACAGGCTGTAATGGACTGGCAGGAACCCCATTCTCTTAAAGCGGTGCAGCGCTTTATGGGGTTCATTAATTACTATCGCCAGTTCATTCCACACTTCTCAACTTTGGTAGCTCCCTTGGTTGCCCTCACCAAGAAGGGAGCAAATCCCAAGTTGTGGTCAGAGGAGGTCTCCAAAGCCTTTCTCTCGATCAAGTCACACTTCGCTAGCGCTCCCATCCTACATCGCCCCGATGTTGATAAACCATTTATCTTGGAGGTGGATGCCTCATCCGTTGGTGCTGGAGCAGTCCTTTTCCAAAAAGATGCTCAAGGTCGGAAGCATCCTTGCTTCTTCTTCTCCAAGACCTTCACACCAGCGGAGAGGAATTATTCCATCGGGGAAAGGGAGTTGCTGGCCATGAAGTTGGCTTTTTCAGAGTGGAAATATCTCTTGGAGGGAGCTCGCTTTCCCTTCCAAGTCTTCACTGACCACAAGAACTTGGTGTATCTGCAAACGGCCCAGCGGCTGAATTCTCGCCAGGCTAGATGGTCCCTGTTCTTCTCCCGGTTCCATTTTACTCTCCATTTCCTCTCCGGGGAGAAGAACGTTCGTGCTGACGCTCTCTCCCGCTCCGTGGTGTCATCGGAGGAGGAGGAGGAGGAGCCTCGGCTTATTGTCCCTTCTGAGAGCCTGAGAACTGTAGCTCCAGTTTCGCTAGAGTCTGTGCCCCCGGGCAAGACTTTCGTACCAGCTAACTTGCGACCGGAGGTTCTCTCTTGGGCTCACTCCTCCAGAGTGGGTGGGCATTTTGGGACCAAGAGGACATCTGAGCTTCTGGCGAGAACATACTGGTGGCCGCATATGGCCCGAGATGTCAAGGACTATATTCAGGCGTGCGTTTCTTGCACCCAGAATCGGTCTCCTCGGCAACGGCCTGCTGGGTTGCTTTACCCTCTACCGGTGGCAGACAGGCCCTGGGAGATGGTCGGGATGGACTTTGTGGTGGGTCTACCCAAGTCGCGTGGCTGCTCCATTATTTGGGTTGTCACCGACCATTTCTCCAAGATGGTGCATTTGGTGCCGCTTCCTCGGTTACCCTCAGCACGGGCCTTGGCGGTGTTGTTCATTAACCACGTTTTCCGTTTGCATGGTATGCCTGATAAGATTGTCAGCGATCGGGGTCCCCAGTTCGCATCTCGGTTTTGGAGAGAGCTCTGCCGTTTACTCAGCATAGAGTTAAACCTCTCCTCTGCATACCATCCCGAGACGAATGGGTTGGTGGAGAGAACCAACCAGACTCTTGTGACATATTTGCGATATTTCGTCTCTGCTAGGCAGGATGACTGGGCATCTTTGCTACCTTGGGCGGAATTTGCCCTGAACAACGCCGTAGCCGATTCCACTGGTCAAACTCCTTTTCTCCTTAATTACGGCCAGCAACCGCGTGTCCCTGTGCCCATGCCCGTGTCATCCACCGATTCTAGGGTGGCAGACTGGGCGGTGGAGGCACGTGACATCTGGGACCGCACACAGGATGCCATCCGGGCCTCCAAGGAGAGAATGAGGGTTTCGGCTGATACACACCGGCGCCCCGCTCCGGTCTTTGCTCCTGGCGACTTAGTGTGGCTCTCCGCCCGTAACGTCAGGCTGCGAGTTGAGTCCACTAAGTTTGCTCCTCGCTACATTGGCCTGTTTAAGGTTCTGGAACAGGTCAACCCTGTGGTCTACCGTTTGACTATTCCTCCACGCCTTGGTATCACCGATACATTCCACGTTTCCCTCTTAAAGCCCGTTCATTTGTCCCGGTTTTCAGAGTCATCTGCTGGGACATCGGGTTCATCCACGGATGAGTTTGAGGTGAATGCTATTGTGGGGTGCAAGGTGGTAAGTGGCAAGAAATTTTATCTGGTGGACTGGAAGGGTCACGGCCCAGAGGATAGAACCTGGGAGCCTGTGGAGCACATTCGGGCTCCGCTGCTTATCGCAGCTTTTGAGCGTAGTGAGGCTCAAGGAGGCGGGGGGCTCTAGGAGGGGGGGGTAATGTTAGGAGTCGAGTTTCCTCCGCTGCACAGGGGGAATCTCGATCCGTGTCTGCTGCGGTCTCCCATTCGGTATCGGCCGCAGTGGGCTCTGCTCAGCGGAGACGTCGCTCCCAGCGTCTCGCTGGGGCTGATTCGGTGCATAGGGTCACTACTGCCTGTTCTGGCTTTCCTATGGTACCCTGCACTGATCTGCGGCGAGCGAGCCTCTCTGGGACTAAGTCCTTGTTTACTCACACTGAGCATGCCCAGGGCAGGGTCTCCCATTGGAGGTCGAGGGCCACATGTTCGGTCACATGCTCAGGTGCTGCAGTACATTCCATTGGTCCTTCTGGAAGGTCCTGAAAGGGCAAAACATGCTCAGGTACTGCAGCACTTTCCATTGGTCCTTCTGGAAGGTCCTGAAAGGGCAAAAACTTCATTAGCAGCTTCCTGTGCTGCAACTATATAAACTGCGCATGACCGCACGGCCATGCGCTAGTATCGTCTTTTGCTATATGCTTTGCGCCAATGTGGTCATGTGTTTGTATGTGTTCAGGGACCCGGCTGAAATAAGCCCCTAGAATGCTGGCACCTCCGGCGAGGAGATTGTGTATAAGAGTGTTCAGGGACCCGGCTGAAATAAGCCCCTAGAATGCTGGCTCCTCCGGCGAGGAGATTGTGTATGCATGCATGACCACACACTGCTCACATCTGGGTAGTTGGCCTGTGCCTCTGTGAAAGTCTAACAGGGCACAGAGCTCATCTCTCGCGGTTACTCTGTGAAGCTAACAGAGTTGGTATATACCGCCATATAGAGCCGCCATTATTTAGCAGCAGGTACTTTCCTGCACGGTGGATCCCGGGTTGCGAACGCACTAATTCCTTTTAATAAACAATATATTTGGTGCGTTCCGCCAACCCTAACAGAGTGTTAGGGAGCAGGAGTGAGGAGAGACTGGACGACGGCCGTTTCGCACTACGGCACTTCTACGGGTCCATGTGAGTAAAACAGGTGATGTCATTTCCTTATATAGGATGAGACTCACCTGGTTATATTAAACAAAATATGTGATTAAAAACAAAACAGTCTCCAAATACAGAACAATACATTACAAAGAGATTAGATGAACACTGCCATGTCAAGTTTATCGTTAAGACCCCCCGGCCCTTGGGCATTTGTTTTTAGAATCCATTTACCCTCGCGCTGCAGGAGTAATCTGTCATGATTACCGCCTTGCTGTGGAAATATAACTATCTCTAGACCTGCAAAGCGTAACTGGCTATGGTCGCCGCTGTGTTCATCTACCATATGCTTCACAAAGCGTACGCGTCCCTTTCCTGTCAGTATTGAGTTGTAATGCTCACGGACACGGACTATTAGAGGTCTAATCGTCTTACCGATATAAAATCGGTGACAGGGGCAGAATATTACATACACTAAAAATCTACTCTTACAGGTTATGAAATCCTTTACGAAATGCTCTATCATACCAACTTGCAGAGGATTATCAATTTTGTGCAGGTGGCATACGCTACAGTTGCCACATTTGAAATTACTTTGCGGCATATTTTTGTTCATCCAATTATTACTTGATGGTAAAAGCCTATTTTTCACAACAAGATCGCCTATATTAACTGAACGTTTGTCTGCGTACAGACGTGAGGACACCGACAAATTTCTAAAATCCACATCTTTTTGCAGAACGTACCAATTTTTCTGTATTGCAGCTTGTATGTCTTTATCTAATGGGCTATGTTTGAATGTAAAGGTGAACCTGCGGTTTTTATTGCGGTTTTCAATCGTATTTTTTACCCTGTTTTTACTTTTTCTACCTTTTTCCAAGAGATGACGTTGAGATAACATAGCCGCCTTAGATTCTGCCTGTTGGAGCACGTGTGCCCGATAACCCCTGTTTAAAAAACGTCTTTTTAATTCTCCAATCTGATTTTTGTAACTATCCTCATTATTATTAATTTTTCTCAGTCTAATCATTTGACTGAACGGGATACTGTGCTTCGTGTGGTTCGGATGAGCACTTTCAAAGTGTAGAATACTATTTGTGGCCGTAATTTTCCTGTGAACCTTTGTCATAATTGTTTCATCCCTAATCTCTACTTTATCATCTAGAAAATCTAACAAGATTGCAGCGTTCTAGTGGCATAGGGAAGCATCGCACAGGGAGGAGGCTACCTGTGTGCTTCCCTGAGACCCTCAGAACAACGTGATGTGATCACATTATTCCAAGGGTCTCCTCCTGTCTTCTCCCTGCAGGCCACTGGATCCAAGATAGCTGCGGGGTCCTTCCAGGTCCTGCAGGGAGGTGGCTTGTCAGTGCGTGCTGAGAGCAGGCACCAGCAAGCCTCCTGTTCTGCCTGTCAGATCGCTGATCCGACACAGTACTCTGCAAAGTGTTAGATCAGCGATCTGACACTATGTAGTGAGGTTCCAAACTGGGACAATGTAAAAAAGTTTAAAAAAATATTCCACTGTGTAAAAATATATATTTTTTAAATTCCTAAATGAAAAAAAAATTATTATTCTTCCAATAAATACATTTCTTTATGTAAATAAAAAACAATAAAAGTACACATATTTAGTATCACCGCATGTGTAACGACCTGACCTATATAACGGTCCCACTAGTTAACCCCTTCAGTGATCACCGTAAAAAAGAAGAGGCAAAAAACAATGCTTTATCATCATACCGCCGAAAAAAAAGTGTAATAACACGCGATCAAAAAGACGGATATAAATAAATATGGTACGGCTGAAAACATCATCTTGTCCAGCAAAAAATGAGCCACACAGCGTCATCAGCAAAAAAATGAAAAAGTTATAGCCCTCAGAATGAAGCGATGCAAAATAATTTTTTTTATATAAAATGGTTTTTATTGTATAATAGCGCCAAAACATATAAAAATGATATAAATGAGGTATCACTGTAATAATAATAATAATAATAATCTATATAGCGCCAACATATTCCGCAGCGCTTTACAGTTTAACAGTTTCAAACACAAAAGTCATAAGTAACAACGTTAACAATACAATAATTAAAGCAAAATAAGCCGCCCCTGCTCGTGAGAGCTTACAATCTACAATGAGGTGGGGGAGATGCAAAGTACAGGTGTGTATTTACAGTGATGTATTTACAATCATGGTCCAGCCATCTTTAGGGGTTGGGGAATAGATGGGTATAGTGAATGGGCTACACACACACACAAACATAAAATGACTTTGATTAGTGAACGTGATAGGCCGCTCTGAACAAATATGTTTTGAGTGAGCGCCTAAAACTATGCAAATTATGGATGGTCCTAATATCTTGGGGTAGAGCATTCCAGAGGATTGGCGCAGCACTGGAGAAGTCTTGGAGTCGGGAGTGGGAGGTACGGATTAGTGCAGAGGTTAATCGAAAGTCATTTGCAGAGCGCAGTGGTCTGTTAGGCTGATAGACAGAAATGAGGGAGGAGATGTAAGGGGGTGCCGCACTGTGGAGAGCTTTGTGGGTGAGAACAAGTACTTTGAATTGTATCCTGTAATGAATGGGTAGCCAGTGTAACGACTGGCAAAGAGCGGACGCGTCCGAGTAACGATTAGCCAGATGGACGACCCTGGCTGCTGCATTAAGGATGGACTGGAGAGGGGAAAGTCGAGTGAGGGGGAGGCCAATTAATAGAGCGTTACAGTAGTCCAGGCGGGAGTGGATCAGAGCGACAGTGAGGGTTTTAGCTGTCTCCATGGTGAGAAAAGGGTGGATTCTAGAGATGTTCTTTAGGTGTAAGCGGCACGAGCGGGCAAGAGATTGTATATGGGAGGTGAAGGAGAGATCGGAGTCAAACATAACACCCAGACAGCGCGCCGGCTGCCGGGGTGTTATTATGGTGCCACCCACGGAGAGGGAAATTTTTAGATTTAGGGAGGTTAGTAGATGGTGGGAGCAGAAGAAGTTCAGTTTTAAAGAGGTTGAGTTTCAGATAGAGAGCGGACATGATGTTGGAGACTGCGGACAGACAGTCAGTGGTGTTCTGTAGTACAGCGGGGGTAAGGTCAGGGGATGATGTATATAGTTGTGTGTCGTCGGCATAAAGATGGTACTGAAAGCCAAATCTGCTGATGGTCTGTCCAATTGGGGCCGTGTAGAGAGAGAACAGAAGGGGGCCAAGGACTGAGCCCTGAGGTACCCCGACAGCGAGAGGAAGAGGAGATGAAGTGGAGCCAGAGAACAGAACACTGAAGGAGCGGTCAGAAAGGTAGGAGGAGAACCAGGAGAGAGCAGTGTCCTTAATGCCTAGTGACTGGAGCCTAGAGAGAAGGAGAGGGTGGTCAACAGTGTCAAAAGCTGGAGAAAGGTCGAGAAGAATGAGCAGAGAGTGGTAACCGTTACGTTTTGCTGTCAGAAGGTCATTGGTTACTTTGATGAGTGCAGTTTCTGTTGAATGTAGGGGGCGGAAACCGGACTGTGAAGGGTCTAGGAGGGAGTGAGTGGAGAGGTAATGGGTAAGGCGGGAGTATATCAGGCGCTCCAAGAGTTTAGAGATGAAGGGGAGATTGGAGACCGGTCTGTAGTTGTTTGTGCAGGATGGGTCGAGGGTGGGTTTCTTTAGTAATGGAGTAATGATAGAGTGCTTGAAGGAGGAGGGGAAAATGCCAGAGGAGAGGGAGAGATTAAAGATTGTAGTTAGGTGACTTGTGACAACTGGAGAGAGAGACTGGAGGAGATGTGAGGGAATTGGGTCGGTAGTGCATGTAGTCGGACGAGAGGAGCTTGGAGACTTCTTCTTCTGTGCTGGGATCGAATGTGGAGAGTGAGCCAGGGGCAATGAAGGGAAGGGATGGGAGTCACTGAACTTAGTTGTTGGGAGCAGATTTCCTGACGGATATTGTCTATTTTCTCTATAAAGTGGGAGGCCAGGTCACCAGCACAAATATCTGTGATAGGGGCTTGTGCTTTTGGCCTGAGGAGGGAGTGAAAGGTGTCAAAAAGTTTCTTGGGGTTGTTGGATAGTGAGGAGATCAGAGTGGTAAAGTAGGTCTGTTTAGCGAAGTGAAGGGCAAAGTTATAGGTCCTTAACATAAATTTGAAGTGTATGAAGTCTTCTGGTGTGCGTGTTTTCCTCCATAAGCGTTCAGCACACCTAGAGCATCGCTGGAGAAATCGGGTTTACGATGTGAGCCAGGGCTGTTTTATTCTGTGTTTGGAGGTTCTGAGGGTGAGGGGAGCTACTTGGTCAAGGGTGCTTCTAAGAGTGTCATTGAAGTGATGTACAGCCAGATCAGGACAGGAAAAGGAAGAGATTGGGGACAATGATGAGCGTAGGGAGTCTGAAAGTGTAAGAGGGTTAATGGCTTGTAGATTTCTGACTGAATGGTATGTAGGAGGGTGCTGGGTTGAGCGAGGATATGTGAGTGTGAAGGAAAGAATGTTGTGGTCAGAGAGGGGAAGCGGTGAGTTATCTAGGTAGGAGATTGAGCAGAGCCGGGCAAAAACCAGGTCCAGGGTGTTACCGTCTTTGTGTGTTTCAGAGGTTGAGAGCTGTGAGAGGCCGAGAGAAGTGGTTAGTGACAGAAGCTGGGATGCAGATGTGGAAGTGGGGCTGTTAATGGGGATGTTGAAGTCTCCCAGGATAAGGGTTGGTAGTTCTGAGGACATGAAGTGCGGCAGCCAGGCAGAGAAATGGTCCAGGAAGTGGGTGGGTGAGCCTGGGTGCCGGTATATGACCACTACTCTGAGGGAGAGGGGACGAAAGAGCCTGATTGTGTGGACCTCAAAAGAAGGGAATGAGAGTGATGGAACTGAGGGGATGACCTGGAAAGTGCATTGTGGGGACAGGAGTATGCCAACTCCACCACCAGGTCTGTTTGTTGGTCTCGGGGAATGGGAGAATTGTAAGCCACCATGGGTAATGGCAGCAGGAGAGACAGTGTCAGAAACCTGAATCCAGGTTTCCGTGAGGGCCAGCAGATTCAGAGAGTTTTTCAGAAAGTAATTGTGTAGGAAAGGAAGCTTGTTACATACAGACCGTGGATTCCAAAGGGCACAATTAAAAGAAGGAGGAGATGAAGGAGTGCAATTAATATTAGTAAGATTATTAAGGTTTCGATGTGAGGTAGGGTAGGGGTTGAGGTTGGTGGATGGTGGACCGGGGTTTGGGGAGATGTCCTCTGATATCAGCAGGAGTAGGAAGATAAAAAGCAAGTAGCTTTTGGGATTGTATGAAGTTTTTTTATGCAGTCTGTTTGGGTAAGATGGACTGAGGTTTTTCAGGAAGGTGAGAAGTGCATGGGAGCTGCACATGGGAGAGGGAAGGAGAGAGGAGCTGATGTATATGAGTTGTGATGGAGGGGGGATTGGGCGGTGAATGTGGATGGCAAGGGAACATAGGAGGATAGGAATAAAGCACATGGATAGAAGCGAGAGCAGAGGGTGGGTTACCTGACTCCTGCCCTGACTAACTGCCATGGAATAACTGCGGTATCAAGACGCTTATCTTCTGTGACGCTTTGCTTATGGGACGCTAGCGTGCACCCCCACTTGCGTGCACCCCTAAGGAAGGTTCTAAATTTATAGCCCAGAAGAGATGGATTGTGGGAACTGGTTGAGGATAATTTGGCAGCTGGCTTGCACACCAGGGGCTTTTTTTTTTCCTTTAAAAGAGGATCAAAGACACTCAGCCTGGTAAAATCTACTTTCACACCTTCCACCAGATAAGATCTACACTGATCCCAGTCATGGATGGTAAGTGGACAGTAAGGATACCGTCACACAGTGCCATTTCGATCGCTACGACGGTACGATTCGTGACGTTCCAGCGATATCGTTACGATATCGCTGTGTCTGACACGCAGCAGCGATCAGGGATCCTGCTGAGAATCGTACGTCGTAGCAGATCGTTTGGAACTTTCTTTCATCGCTGGATCTCCCGCTGTCATCGCTAGATCGGTGTGTGTGACACCGATCTAGCGATGCGTTCGCTTGTAACCAGGGTAAACATCGGGTTACTAAGCGCAGGACCGCGCTTAGTAACCCGATGTTTACCCTGGTTACAAGCGTAAATGTAAAAAAAAAAAAACAGCACATACTTACATTCCGGTGTCCGTCAGGTCCCTTGCCGTCTGCTTTCCCGCACTGACTGACTGCCGGCCGTAAAGTGAAAGCAGAGCAGAGCGGTGACGTCACCGCTGTGCTGTGCTTTCACTTTACGGCCGGCAGTCAGTGAGTGCGGGAAGCAGACGGCAAGGGACAGACACTGGAATGTAAGTATGTGCTGTTTGTTTTTTTTTACGCTGGTAACCAGGGTAAACATCGGGTTACTAAGCGCGGCCCTGCGCTTAGTAACCCGATGTTTACCCTGGTTACCCGGGGACCTCGGCATCGTTGGTCGCTGGAGAGCTGTCTGTGTGACAGCTCCCCAGCGACCACACTACGATTTACCTAAGATCACGACCAGGTCGTATCGCTGGTTGTGATCGTAGGTAAATCGTATAATGTGACGGTACCCTAAGTTTTAAGTGCAATGCAACAAATGAATTATACCAATGAATTAGCAAACACATTAAATTATGTTTCTAGATGGTAAAGCAGCAGATGACAGACAGCAAGCAGAGGGAGTTAATACCATTGGAGTCTATTGCAGCAGATGGGACAGCTATCAGAGGTAGGAAGTTGCACCATTTGATTGTAAAGCAGGAGACAGCAAGCAGAGGGAGTTAATACCTGTGTGAAGAGAGAAGATGGATGTTAGTTCTGTGCCATGGAATAACTGCGGTATCACGACGCTTATCTTCTGTGACGCTTTGCTTATGGGACGCTAGCGTGCACCCCCACTTGCGTGCACCCCTAAGGAAGGTTCTAGTAATCTTACTAACCCGAAGAATAAAACTGCTTTATCAATTTTCAAAAAGGAATATATGGTATCGCGCTACAATTATGGCCCTAACCAATAATATTCACAACTGACCCCAATGGAGAGTGTAGCTTTTAAGCACTGCTAATATGCTGCGAGTGAGTGACACTAAATGCACTATGGACTATATTTACCAAGCCCCTAGATTCTACTATGAATGGATGTTATCACTATATATGCTGTGGTTGTCCCAAATTTATCCATATAGTTTCTGTGCACTCAGTTACACAGCTAATATAACTTAAGTTTGTAGGCAAAATAACTGCAGCAAGGCCAATTTCTTACCTAGCTGGCAAAAAGTTAGATCAGGTATTTGGTCTTTGTGTTCTTCTCAAAGCGCAGGTATTCGCAGATAGTCATGTTCTTCACTCCGGTGTCCGTCTGGTGAATGCACGGTGCCGTGCAGAGCCAGAAATGCCCCGGCCGGCAGCGTCGCTGGATGCTCGGAGAAAAAAAGAGATAGGCGGGGAGGAGGAGCGGCTGCTTACAACATGTGATGTCACTAGGCTAAGAAGCCTCGCTGGAGCCAAAAGAACCAACCAACGCGTTTCGAAGGATCGCGTCCATCTTCCTCAGGGTTACCGCCCCCCCTGTCCTTTCCAAGATATGGGATCCTGAAACACCTTTTCACACCTATTAAGACGTTGTGTGCCAAATTACTCGCAAAGCCTTAGCATATATCTCATTCTATCCATGTATATATAATCCCAAATACATGATATATGTACATACTTAACTAATGCTAAGCGAATAATAACAATGGTGATAGATGTTCATTATATAGCCATAAGGTTATCTAATTATTTTGGTTTGTGTATGCAGTTAAAAACACATGTTATGCTCTATTTTATTGAATTCAACTTAAAATTCTAAAAACATAAATAAATATGTATATCTAAAATGGAATGGAGTTTTTCATACTCTAAAAATACTTCCTAAATTGGCAGCATGCCAGTGCATGCTTTCTAATTCTCCTACATTGGTGTATGGCTTAGCCGACCCAAATACAACTCTGCGTTAATTAAAAACATAACCCACAACACTTTCGGCACAGCATATCAATGGCATTTAGTGGATAGCGAATGCAAACTTCGCAAAAATGCTCAAACAGTAAAAAATTATTTTGAAACTATTTAAACTAAAACCACATTTAAAACGCATAAAGTTCCAACTCCATTGGAATTCTACTCGCGACATTTGTCACGCCACTTTAGGGAGAAACATAATCAGTCCTTAAGGGATGTCTATTTTTGTGGCATCCTGGTTGTTCGACAGAACCCAAGAGGCGGTGATTTCCTTAAACAAATTTTGCGAGTAGACACACAGGTGGCTTCAAGGATGGCCGTTAATGCATTATGGAATGATAGGGACCATAGGTTCCCATTCATTAAGAAGTGGTTTTCAATTAGGAGCCCCCGCCACCCCCCCCCCCAGCAGACTGTAGTAGGGCCAGGAACCTTTTGAAATCTCTGGAAAAATTGCTATTTGTTGAAATGAAAGCTATGTGGGAAGTGGCCACATTAGAGAAGTATATGCAGTCCCAGGTAGTTCCTAAGGGCCTAACAGTGTACAAGAATTTAGCTGGTGACTTTGGTGATCCTAATATCAGGGATAAATGGGGCAAAATGTACGATAATTTCTCTTTGAAGGCTTTAAAATTTATAATTGATAAACGCGTCCTTAATTTGGATAACATCAGCCATCAGATCACCAATATTTTTGATTTGAAAACATGCAACCTCACGCAGGACAATTAAGATCTCGCCGACAATATTCTATATAGATTAAGGGAAAAGGAGAGGGATATCATTGATAAAAAATGAGGAAGTTCAATAGAGACCATATACCCCAATGGTTGCCGGAAGACCTGTTAACTTCAAATTAATCATTAGTCACCTCAATAAGCAGTACACAATCCAAAACAAATCAGCTTGTAATTTTGGATGAATACAATCTAACTCCTAATCAAAATGATAACAATATGTCAATGGAATTTTCTTTTTATGCAAACTCCAATTCTGCTCAATACACCCCCGTCTCTACTAATAGAATGAACAACACAATCAATGAAAACTTGAAAACTCCCCAATAGTATGTACTAGTGAAATAACCCCAAGAGATTTACACACACCAATTAATGTGAACCTAAATTCCCAATCACAGGTAAGCAATCAGGGGGATAGTATTGCCCCTATTCTTTCTAAAAACAGATATATGCATCTTATGCTGAATGTTGGAGAAACAGGTATATCACCAGCAAACGAAAGATCTAAGTCCAGGTTGATTAAACCCAACAATTCAGATCACACTAAGCGAACAGACACAGATTGCCTTGAAGCTGGTAGGAAGTTAGCCAATACATCCCCTAGCAGACATCAACCTCAAATAAACAGGGGAACTAAAACCACTAACCGAATTTCACTTAGTAGGAATACTAATAAGGGGTCTAATCCGATAAATAAACAAGGTACGGGGTTGGGGGGTCGATCACAAATCAACCGGGATTTTTTTCGGGTCACAATGGCAGGACCAAAATGGGTAAAAGAGGGGGGAAATTCTCCAAAAAGAAAGTAAATAAGACAAAAAACGCAACAACAAATACCTCACAGAAAATTTACAACTTGAGTAAATTTAACAGATAACAAAATTTCACTTTTACAAAAAGGACTAAAGTTCGTACCCACTAAAGGAGCTAAACCCTTTAATCTATACATCAGTATGAAGAAATACCTACGAATTTGGCAGTCAAGAAATACTTCATCAAAATAGACCAAATTGCTAGTAGAAGCACGAACCAGGCGGTATTCCATTATATTCACACTGTCTTAGCTAATCCCTCTATATTCAATCCCATACATGAATACTAGAGCGCTTTTCACACTTTTGACATGCTAGTTACAAGGGATATAAGAAAACTTAACTTTAGGAATCCTAAATATGCCCCACACAACTTAAACCCACAAGAGAGAAAAGCAATCAAGGATTTACAATTGAACCATGATATTGTCGTTCGCCTGGCCGACAAAGGTGGTGGCATAGTGATCCTTAGTCAGTCAATCTATCATGAAGAATCTTTCAGACTCCTTGGGCATAGTGTTACAAATAAACAACTAACTGATGATCCAACTATACGATATATTATTATCTCTTTGTCCGTGGGGAGTGTGCATGTTCTGATTGCGGACCCGAGGGATGGTCGGCTGGCGGTTATTTTGGGTATGGTGATGCCGAGTCGTACATATGGACGACCTGACGCTGCCGGCCCCACTACCGCTATCTGACTTCCCATTTCATTTGGGTACCTGTCATCTTGGCATGCGCCGACATTCCCATGGACAAAGATAGTTCGTACATTCTTACTTATGGGTGGTTGCCTCTGTGGCGCGTCTGGTCTCCGTACACGTTGTGCGGAGACTTGGGCGCCTGCGCAGTATTCTTTTTTGAGGATGCTCGTATAAGATGTCCTTCTGCAGTGCTTCTGGTCTCCGTACATTTTGTGCGGAGATTCGGGCGCCTGCGCAGTATATACATATGGATAGAGGAAGTCCGTACACCATCCCTTACAGGAAATCCCTTCGTGGTGCTTCCGGTCTCTATACATTTTGTGCGGAGAATCGGGCGCATGCGCGGTATGGGCTGGTCTTGTTCCCCCTCAGCTGTATGGCGTCTTTTTCTAATATAGCCCAATGAACGGCGGACTTTATGGTATATATACCGGCAAGCCCCCTGCCCTGACGCGCCTCCAGAAGAAGCGAACGCGAAACTCGCATCGGGGCAGAGGGACGCCGGGGCACTCACCCAGCACTCATAACAGGTATTTAGCCTATTACACCCACTACATATGCATTGTATAGATTGGAGTAACCATTGTTTAAGAGCATAACCACAATTGGCTATCCCCATTGGGTGATTTATTCATCTTAGTAAGCACTATTGTATTGCTTTACATAGCTCTTAACAATGGGGACTCTCGTATTGGCTTAGGCTGGTTTTGTAGATGGTCCATTATGATTGTATATGTCAGTGCTCATTTGGGTTTTTGAGGTTGACTATGGCAGTTTAGTCCCTTCTTTTGTGGATCCTGCACCTTTCTTGGCTTGTAGTGTAATGTATTTTTACATGTTTTATATTTGACCTTAATAAAATTGTTATTTTACATCAAGTACCATAGTGGTGATCATTTTACTCCTGTGGTCACGCTGTTTGTGAGGGATATACAATATATTAGTCAGCTTAATGTTTTAGCCCAAACAGGCAAATCTTTGAGTATTGTTAATAAGAAGGAATTGTTAGGGCTAGCGGAACGCACCAAATAATAGATAGATTAAGGTGCGTTCGCAGCCTGGGGTCCACCGTGCAGAGATGGAACCTGCTGCCAAGTAATGATGGACTATATGGCGGTACAATGTGAATACACACATGGGTTAACTTCACCCTGTGTGAAGGAAGCGAACCCTGCTGAGTCACAGGGCCGCTGTACCGCACACAAGAGCCAAGCAAAGAGTCACCAAGCTCAGTCCCAAGACTTGGGATCCGAGTCCGACTAGACTACTTGCGCTCGACACCGCTAAGGGGGTGTCAGCGTAACCAAAGTAAATAATAACAGATGCACGAGAGTGCATGTGGTGCCGCACTGGCGGATGCCACTAACCACCCAGGCTTGGGTCAGGAAAGCGCTGTGAAAGCGCACAGCACCGCACTGGCAGTCACAGCAATTAGACACTGTATGGAGTAACGTGCTGGTAGCTAAGTCGGGCGCTAGATAGCAATCACCCACCTTCTGCAAACAGTCATACAATAGGGAGGGGACTTTAATGAACGACTTTCACTCACAACACACACACGTTTCCAAATGTACACTAGCGCATGGCCGTGCGGTCATGCGCAGCTTAAATAGCTGCAGCACGTTCAGGGCCTTCCAATAAAGGACCAATGGGAACCGCTGCAGCATCTGAGCATGTGACCCTCGATCTCCAATGGGAGATCTCACCCTGGGCATGCTCAGAAGGGAAAAAGCAGGACTTTGATCCCAAAAGTGTCTGCTTACCGCTGCCCAGCACTGGCTTCAATGGCAGAAGCAGGCAAAGCAGCAGTAATCCTATGCACAGAGTGAGACTGAGTAAGACGCTGGGAACGACGTCTCCGCTGAGCATCCTCCACTGTGGCTGGAGAAGAATGGGAGACCGCAGCAGAGATGGTTCGAGATTCCCCCTGTGCAGAGGCGGGAACTCGACACCTAACAGGAATTTCAGTACATTATGAACAAAAATCCCAGCAGAGCCATATTTTACCACATCCCGAATTTGCACAAAAATACATCATGCCCACGAGGCAGACCAATAATATTGGGCATTAATAGTCTGACGGCGAATCGGTCTCGATACATTGATGTGCACCTACAAAAATGTATGGCACTTATACCATCATACCTCAACGATACAGGGCACAGTTTACAAGTATTGAACACAATAAAATGGAGCAATAACTACAAACGCCGGCTCATGGAGCGTATGAAAGAACATTTTAAAAACATCCAAAAAGGTTTTGTGGGTCACCCCCTATCATGCCACTTTAGGGAGAAACATAATCAGTCCTTAATAGTGTTGAGCATTCCGATACCGCAAGTATCGGGTATCGGCCGATACTTGCGGTATCGGAATTCCGATACCGAGATCCGATATTTTTGTGATATCGGGTATCGGTATCGGAAGTGTAAAATAAAGAATTAAAATAAAAAATATTGTTATATTCACCTCTCCGGCGGCCCCTGGACATCTGCGCGAGGAACCGGCGTCCGGCACGGCTTCTTTCTTCAAAATGCGCGCCTTTAGGACCTGTGGTATGACGTCCCGGCTTCTGATTGGTCGCGTGCCGCCCATGTGACCGCCACGCGACCAATCAGAAGCCGCGACGTCATTCCTCAGCTAAAGTCCTAGAATGAGCGCCTTTTAGGACCTTTTAGGACAATATTTTTTATTTTAATTCTTTATTTTACACTTTAATATGGATCCCAGGGCCTGAAGGAGAGTTTCCTCTCCTTCAGACCCTGGGATCCATGAGGATACATTCCGATACTTGATGTCCCATTGACTTGTAATGGTGTCGGATATCGGTATCGGCGATATCCGATATTTTTCGGGTATCGGCCGATACTATCCGATACCGATACTTTCAAGTATCGGACGGTATCGCTCAACACTAGTCCTTAAGGCATCCATGTTGTTCGACAGAAACCAAGAAGCGGTGATTTCCTTAAACAAATGTCGCAAGTAGAATCCCAATAGATTTTTACTCCAGACAGTCTGGCCCCTAAGGGCCTAAATCAGGAGCTGGACCTTTATGCGTTTTAAGTGTGGTTTTAGTTTACAGTAAATAGTTTTAAAATATTTTTTTTGCATGGTATCATTAAGTTTTTTATTCAGCATTTTTGTGATGTTTGCATTTGCTATCCACTAAAAGTCATTGATATGCTGTGTCGAAAGTGTTGTGGGTTAACGCAGAGTTGTATTTGGGTTGGCTAAGCCATACACCAATATAGGTTAGGAAGCATGCACTGGCATGCTGCCAATTTAGGAAGTATTTTTAGAGTATGAAAAATTCCATTTTAGATATACATATTTATTTATGTTTTTAGATTTTTTGGTTGAATGAAATAAAATAGAGTATAACATGTGTTTTTAACTGCATACACAAACCCAAATAATTAGATAACCTTATGGCTATATGATGAACGTCTATCACCATTGTTATTATTCTCATAGCATTAGTTAAGTATGTATATATATCATGTACTTGGATTTATATACACATGGATAGAATGAGCTATATGCTAAGGCTTTGCCAGTAATTCCGCACACATGGTGTTAATAGGTGTGAGAAGGTTTTGGAGATCCTATATCTTGGGAAGTATAGGAGGGGGCGGTAACCCTGAGGAAGAAGGATGCAATCCTTTGAAACGCGTTGGTTGGTTCTTTTGGCTCCAGCGAGGCTTCTTAGCCTAGTGACGTCACACGCTGTAAGCGGCCGCTCCTCTTCCCCACCTTTCTCTTTATTTTCTCCGAGCATCCAGCGACGACGCCGGCGGGGGTGTTTCTGGCACTGCACGGCACCGTGTTTTCATCAGACGGACACCGGAGTGAGGAACATGACTATCTGCGCACTAACTGCGCTTTGAGAAGAACACGCAAAGACCGAATACCTGATATAACTTTTTGCAAACTAGGTAAGAAATTTGCCTTGCTGCAATTATTTTGCCTACAAACTTAAGTTATATTAGCTGTGTAACTGAGTGCACAGAAACTATATGGATATATTTGTGACAACCACAGCACTATATAGTGATAACATCCATTCATAGTAGAATCTAGTGGGTTGGTAAATATAGTCCATAGTGCATTTAATGTCGCTCACTCGCAGCACATTAGCAGTGCTTAACAGTAGTGTTGAGCATTCCGATACCGAGATCCGATACTTTTGTGGTATCGGGTATCGGTATCGGATCAATAGGGATGTGTAAAATAAAGAATTAAAATAAAAAATATTGATATGCTCACCTCTCCGGCGGCCCCTGGACATCATGTTGGTAACCGGCCGGCTTCTTTGTTTAAAATGAGCGCGTTTAGGGCCTGCGAATGACGTCGCGGCTTCTGATTGGTCGCGTGCCGCTTATGTGACCGCCACGCGACCAATCAGAAGCCGCGACGTCTTTCGCAGGTCCTAAATTCCTAGAATTAGGAGTTTAGTGAATGAGAATGACGTCGCGGCTTCTGATTGGTTGCGTGGCGGTCACATGAGCGGCACGCGACCAATCAGAAGCCGCGACGCCATTCGCAGGTCCTAAAGGCGCTCATTTTAAACAAAGAAGCCGGCCGGTTACCAGCGTGATGTCCAGGGGCCGCCGGAGAGGTGAATATATCAATATTTTTTATTTTAATTCTTTATTTTACACCTCACTATGGATCCCAGGGCCTGAAGGAGAGTTTCCTCTCCTTCAGACCCTGGGAACCATCAGGATACATTCCGATACTTGATGTCCCATTGACTTGTATTGGTATCGGATATCGGTATCGGCGATATCCGATATTTTTTGGGTATCGGCCGATACTATCCGATACCGATACTTTCAAGTATCGGACAGTGTCGCTCAACACTACTTAACAGCTACACTCTCCATTGGGGTCAATTGTGAATATTATTGGTTTGGGCCATAATTGTAGCGCGATAACATATTTTACTTTTTGATCTTTACATGACCTTCTGGTTTTGACATGGCTGGCAGAGTGCTTGTCCTGGTATCAGCGGCTTCAAAACTCTTTTTAGTGCAGTTGTGCCCTTGTTGTTGTTGTGGCTTTAGCAATTTTACCAAACGCGGAAAGGTACAAACACCCCCCGAAGAAATTCATGAATTCCTGGCTTTTGTTCATTCTGCCTAACAAAAATCTGAATTTAAAGCGATCAAAAAATGTCATGTGCCCGAAAATGGTACCAATAAAAATGTCAACTCGTTCCACAAAAAACAAGACATCACATGACTCTGTGGATCAAAATATGGAAAAATTATAGCTCTCAAAATATGGTGACGCCAAAACCCCCCCACTATAAATAGTAAATAAAACCCACCTTTATCAACGCCTCAGCCTGGTTTCACACTAGCATTTTGAGGAGCTGAGGAGGGCTGCGGACTTCCTCCATGAAGCCCTGCCCTCGGCCACACTTTCACTGCTAGCTCCGCCTACTTCTGCATGTGGCCAGCATACGGCCTGCATGCGGCCTGCGTACCTATCTTTAACATTAGGTACGCAGGTCATGCCACTGTATGCGGATACTTCCACATGCATTGACGATGCGGCGACCAGCGTAGGATGCAGCAGGTAGCAATTTCTTTTTTTCTCCGCATCGTCAAAATGACGCATGCGGATGCGTCCGCATACAGCCGCACAACCTGCGTACCTAATGTTAAAGATAGGTACGCAGGCCGCATGCAGAAGTCGGCGAAGCTAGAGGCGGAGGTGCGGCCGAGGGCGGGGCTTCACGGAGGAAGTCTGCAGCCCTCCGCAGCTCCTCAAAACACTAGTGTGAAACTAGCCATAATTACGAAAAAATAATAAGATGAAAAAAGTAATTATTTCCATTTTCCCATTAGGGTTAGCGTTAGTGTTGGGGCTGAAGTTAGGGTTAGGGTTGGGGCTAAAGTTAGGCTTAGGGTTGGGGCTAGAGTTGGGGATAGAGTTTGGATTACGTTAACGGTTGGGCTAGGGGTGCGTCAGGTTTAGGGGTGTGGTTAGGGTTATGGTTATGATTAGGGTTAGGGGTTTGTTGGGGTTTGGGGTGTGTTGGGGTGGGGATTAGGGCTAGGGATGTGTTGAGGTTAGGGTTGGAGTTAGAATTGGGGGGTTTCCACTGTTTAGGCACATCAGGGGCTCTGCAAATGCAACATGACATCCGATCGCAATTCCATCCAACTCTGCGTTGAAAAACTAAAACAGTGCTCCTTCCCTTCCTAGCTCTGCCAAGCGCCCAGTGGTTTACCCCCATATATGGGGTATCAGCGTACTCAGGACAAATTGGAAAGCAACTTTCAGGGTCCAATTTCTCCTGTTACCCTTAGGAAAATAAAAATTTGGGGGCTAATAAATCATTTTTTTTGGAAAAAAATATTTTTTATTTTCACAGCTCCGTGTTATAAACTTTAGTGAAACACTTGGGGGTTCAAAGTTCTCACAACACATCTAGATAAGTTCCTTGGGGGTCTAGTTTCCAATATGGGGTCACTTGTGAGAGGTATCTACTGTTTAGGTACATCATGGGCTCTGCAAACGCAACGTGCCCGCAGACCATTCCATCAAAGTCTGCATTTCAAAACGGCACTCCTTCCCTTCCGAGCTCTGCCATGTGCCCAAAAGGTGGTTTCCCCCACATATGGGGTATCAGCTTACTCAGGACAAATTGCACAACAGTTTTTGGGGTCCAATTTCTCCAGATACCTTTTGGAAAATATAAAATTGGATGCTAAAAGTTCATTTTTGTGGAAAAAAAATGATTTTCTAATTTTCACGGCTCCACATAATAAACTTTAGTGAAACAATTGGGGGTTCAAAGTGTACACCACACATCTATATAAGTTCATTAGGTGGTCTAGTTTCCAAAATGGGGTCACTTTTAGGGGGTGTACTTTCCAAAATGGTGTCATTTGTGGGGGATTTCCACTGTTTAGGCACATCAGAGGCTCTCGAAATGCGACATGGCTTCCTTTCTCAATTCTAGCCAATTTTGCATTGAAAAGTCAAATGGCGCTCCTTCTCTTCGGAGCTCTGCCATGCGCCCAAACAGTGGTTTAGCCCTACATATTGATGTACTCAGGAAAAATTGTACAACAACTTTTGACGTCCAATTTCTCCTGTTACCCTTGGTAAAATAAAACAAATTGGATATGAAGCAATTTTTTTGTGAAAAAAAGTTAAATGTTCATTTTTTATAAACATTGCAAAAATTCCTGTGAAGTACTTGAATGGTTAATAAACTTTTTAAATAGGCTTTTGAGAACCTTGAGGGGTGAAGTTTTTATAATGGTTTAACTTTTTGGTATTTTCTATCACATAGGCCCCACAAAGTGACTTCAAATGTGATGTGGTCCCTAAAAATGGTGCTATAAAAATGAGAAATCGCTGGTCAACTTTTAACCCTTACAACTCCCTAACAAAAAAAAGGTTGGTTCAAAAATTGTACTGATGTAAAGTAGACATGTGGGAAATGTTACTTATTAAGTATTTTGTGTAACATACAGTGGGGCAAAAAAGTATTTAGTCAGTCAGCAATAGTGCAAGTTCCACCACTTAAAAAGATGAGAGGCGTCTGTAATTTACATCATAGGTAGACCTCAACTATGGGAGACAAACTGAGAAAAAAAAATCCAGAAAATCACATTGTCTGTTTTTTTAACAATTTATTTGCATATTATGGTGGAAAATAAGTATTTGGTCAGAAACAAACAATCAAGATTTCTGGCTCTCACAGACCTGTAACTTCTTCTTTAAGAGTCTCCTCTTTCCTCCACTCATTACCTGTAGTAATGGCACCTGTTTAAACTTGTTATCAGTATAAAAAGACACCTGTGCACACCCTCAAATAGTCTGACTCCAAACTCCACTATGGTGAAGACCAAAGAGCTGTCAAAGGACACCAGAAACAAAATTGTAGCCCTGCACCAGGCTGGGAAGACTGAATCTGCAATAGCCAACCAGCTTGGAGTGAAGAAATCAACAGTGGGAGCAATAATTAGAAAATGGAAGACATACAAGACCACTGATAATCTCCCTCGATCTGGGGCTCCGCGCAAAATCCCACCCCGTGGGGTCAGAATGATCACAAGAACGGTGAGCAAATATCCCAGAACCACGCGGGGGGACCTAGTGAATGAACTGCAGAGAGCTGGGACCAATGTAACAAGGCCTACCATAAGTAACACACTACACCACCATGGACTCAGATCCTGCAGTGCCAGACGTGTCCCACTGCTTAAGCCAGTACATGTCCGGGCCCGTCTGAAGTTTGCTAGAGAGCATTTGGATGATCCAGAGGAGTTTTCGGAGAATGTCCTATGGTCTGATGAAACCAAACTGGAACTGTTTGGTAGAAACACAACTTGTCGTGTTTGAAGGAAAAAGAATACTGAGTTGCATCCATCAAACACCATACCTACTGTAAAGCATGGTGGTGGAAACATCATGCTTTGGGGCTATTTCTCTGCAAAGGGGCCAGGACGACTGATCCGGGTACATGAAAGAATGAATGGGGCCATGTATCGTGAGATTTTGAGTGCAAACCTCCTTCCATCAGCAAGGGCATTGAAGATGAAACGTGGCTGGGTCTTTCAAAATGACAATGATCCAAAGCACACCGCCAGGGCAACGAAGAAGTGGCTTCGTAAGAAGCATTTCAAGGTCCTGGAGTGGCCTAGCCAGTCTCCAGATCTCAACCCTATAGAAAACCTTTGGAGGGAGTTGAAAGTCCGTGTTGCCAAGCGAAAAGCCAAAAACATCACTGCTCTAGAGGAGATCTGCATGGAGGAATGGGCCAACATACCAACAACAGTGTGTGGCAACCTTGTGAAGACTTACAGAAAACGTTTGACCTCTGTCATTGCCAACAAAGGATATATTACAAAGTATTGAGATGAAATTTTGTTTCTGACCAAATACTTATTTTCCACCATAATATGCAAATAAATTGTTAAAAAAACAGACAATGTGATTTTCTGGATTTTTTTTTCTCAGTTTGTCTCCCATAGTTGAGGTCTACCTATGATGTAAATTACAGACGCCTCTCATCTTTTTAAGTGGTGGAACTTGCACTATTGCTGACTGACTAAATACTTTTTTGCCCCACTGTATCTCTGTGATTTAAAGGAATGAAAATTCAAAGTTGGAAAATTGCATAAGTTTTTGCACAAATAAACGCAAATAATATCAAACAAATGTTACCACTGTCATGAAGTGCAATATGTCTTGAGAAAACAGTGTAAGAATCACCAGGATCCATTGAAGCATTCCAGAGTTATAACCTCATAAAAGGACAGTGGTCATTAACGTGCAAACCACCCTTGGGAGTAAAGGGTTAAGCAGAAGATTTCCATTCATAAAACAAAATAATCACAGAGAACAAAGAAAAGGCAGAGATATTAAGCAGGCACTTTTCATCCATGCTCACCAATGAAATGACTGAGGGATCATTCAACAAGGCAAAAATCAAAATTCACAACCTGATATAACTAGTTTAACACAAAAAGAAGTGCATTTATGTCTGAGCAATTTAAACATTGACAAATCCCACGGCCTAGATGGCATTCATCCACGGTTACTGAGGGAATTGAGCTCAGTAATTGACAGACTACTGTATCTCATATTCTTAAACTCTCTTGTAACAGGAGTGGTGCCACAAGATAGTGGGATGGCTCATGTGGTACCAAAATTTAAGAAAGGTAAGAAGGTGGATCCGGGCAGCTACCGTCCGGTAAGCCTGACATCAGTAGCATGCAAAATTTTTGAGGGCATTATAAGAGATGACCTGCAGAAATATATTGCAGAGAATAATATAATAACTGACAACCAGCATGGATTCATGAAAAATAATTTGTGTCTAACTAATATGTTGAGTTTCATTGAGGAGGTAAGTACAAATTTCGATGTAGGTAATGCGGCTGGTGGGATTTATCTGGACTTTGCAAAGGCTTTTGACTTCACAAATCTCGCGAGACTTCAGCACTATCTTCAACTGAACATGGTGACCCGCTTCACTGCGCAGGCACCAGATTCATAACACACTGCGGGCGGGATCTGGGGCCTCGGCTACACAAAGGTTCCATGACGTCATGACTAGTGTTGAGCGATACCGTCCGATACTTGAAAGTATCGGTATCGGAAAGTATCGGCCGATACCCGAAAAGTATCGGATATCGCCGATACCAATATCCGATACCAATACAAGTCAATGGGACACCAAGTATCGGAAGGTATCCTCATGGTTCCCAGGGTCTGAAGGAGAGGAAACTCTCCTTCAGGCCCTGGGATCCATATTAATGTGTAAAATAAAGAATTAAAATAAAAAATATTCATATGCTCACCTCTCCGGCGGCCCCTGGACATCACGCTGGTAACCGGCCGGCTTCTTTGTTTAAAATGAGCGCCTTTAGGACCTGCGAATGACGTCGCCGATTCTGATTGGTCGCGTGCCGCTCATGTGACCGCCACGCGACCAATCAGAAGCCACGACATCATTCGCAGGTCCTCAATTCCTAGAATTAGGAGTTTAGTGAATGAGAATGACGTCGCGGCTTCTGATTGGTCGCGTGGCGGTCACATGGGCGGCACGCGACCAATCAGAATCCGCGACGTCATTCGCAGGTCCTAAAGGCGCTCATTTTAAACAAAGAAGCCGGCCCGTTACCAGCGTGATGTCCAGGGGCCGCCGGAGAGGTGAGCATATCAATATTTTTTATTTTAATTCTTTATTTTACACATCTCTATGGATCCGATACCGATACCCGATACCACAAAAGTATCGGATCTCAGTATCGGAATTCCGATACCGCAAGTATCGGCTGATACCCGATACTTGCGGTATCGGAATGCTCAACACTAGTCAGGACAGAGAAAAGGCGGCACCCGATGGGATAATGGACGGCTGCAAGGCGCTGGAGTCAGGGAGAAATCATACCTCCCGGACTCAATAGAAGTATGGCATCAAATTTATAAAAGGGATTAATTCAGCATTCCTAGGGATTGTAAATATAAGAGCCACCTTCACAGAATCCAGCCTTAATGCTGCTGAAGATGGCTCTTTTACTTAAAACCTCCCTGGGGGGGTGACAGGTTCCCTTTAAGTTATTTTATCTGATGAAGCCCCCTATAGACATAAAAGGATCTTGTGTCATTTTTTAACAATTTTGTGGAATAATAATTGTGTTTGTAATGATTTTGTGCCACCCAGTAAATGTTGTAATCGGGTTTATATTGGTACCTCAGCTACAGACATATGTAAGGAGGTGGCAGGGACCCTCATCTGCCCCCTCTCCCTTGTCTCATGCGGTGCAAGGATGGTCTATCTGTATGTTTTTATATTGCCCGGTAATGTATTATGTCTGTTATTGTATTGCTGTGCAACCAATGCTATGTGTAATGTTCCTTTGTTTATATATTATGTAAACTGTATGTTAGAGTCAGGGATAGCAAGAGTAAATTTGGTGGGCTGAACTTGTAGCCTCAAAGGGACAGGAAGTTCCTGTCTCCTGAGCAGAGCCCGGGCAAAATTACCCGAGGCAGGACGTGTGTCTCCGTCTGTGACAGAAGGGACCCCCATCTGGGTAATATGTGTCCGTTTGGGACAAAAAGGATTGCCACAGGAATGTCAAGCAATAAGAACGGCACTAGAACTAAGGAGGTGCCCTCCAAGACATTGTTAGCTCCCAGGAGCCAATTCGGAGAAGATGCTTTTACTGCTGCTGTTGCCGATGGAGCAGCATCTTTGAATAGGGACAGCTCAGGAATTGTTATCTTCTACTCTACTTCATCTTCATTAAACAAGTTGCCACTGTTGGGCCCTTAAAAGTTTGACGCGTGGTGCATCCAGAGGATGCCGTTCTCACATGAAGAGCAGCGGTGCGACAGAAGTAACCAACTGTGACCTAGGGCTGGGACTAGAACTGTCTTTTCATGTGCACGGGGCTGTTCTGCTCACTGACTGTGACCTAGTGGACTCGCCCATGACTACCACCCCATGCCACCTTGTTACACATACACTATCTATATTTTTTTTGCTACTGTTATTTTTTTGTTACCCATAAATAATATACCCATAATCTCATGGTTTGAGAAACTGTCCAGAAAAAACATGAGGTTCTCAATGGGGACCAAGTATACTTGCCTGCTATGAGATTTGAATCTGTTTCCACTAATTATTATTATTATTCATTTTTAGAGCGCCATTTATTCCATGGCACTTTACATGTGAAAAAAGGGGCATACATAGACAAGTACAATAAACATGAGCAATACAAGGCACACACAAGAACAGAAGGAGAGAGGACCCTGCCCCCGAGGGCTCACAGTCTACAGGGGATGGGTGAGGATATATTAGGAGAGGGTAGAGCTAGTTGTGCGGCGGTTCAGTAGACTGAGGATCACTGCAGGTTGTAAGCTTGTCGGAATAGGTAGGTCTTGGATATGTGGCTTGAAAGAGAGGACAGAGTTGAGGATCACCCCGAGGCACCGAGCGTGCGGGACTGGGGAAAGTGAGCAGCCACTATTACAAAGCAATAAAAATATTTTGCTAAAGCAAACATTTAACTCAAAAATAGTTTATTCTTTTCAGCTGTCATTTGTCTAAAACTAGATTTGTTGATGCATGTATTTGCCAAATTGCAGTTCACAGCTTTCGACAATGGCTGATCTTTTACACAAACTTAAAAAGCTCTTCATTCAATTTTTATGGTTGCACATGAATTTAGTAAAAATCAAAAATATAACATCTAATGTATTACAATTACATGGCATAAATGTGATCTGCATTCAAAATGAAAACTATTTGTTGACAACAGTTTACAACTGTTTGTTTGCAATCCATAGCAATAGGTATAACAGTACCGAGAGGGCCTTTAGGAATACTGTGCTTTCTGAAAACATATGTTCTAATTTACAACAGCAGATGTTAAAAGTGCATTGTATTGCAGACAATATTTTATGCAAACATGAAAACATTACTGGGATGGGATGAGGTTCACATAACGCTTAGAAATATTAGTATTTGATTAGTTGTTCCTCTAAGCATAAATTAATGAACCTCTGAAAGGTATCTAGTTTATCTTGTTCCTCATCATTTTCTATATTTTCTTTTCCTTTAAGCGTGAAAAGACTTAAGAGGTATTAGCTCCTTTATTTGAGATTGACGTCATAAGACCTCTGTGACAACAACATAGTTTGTATGCATTTCTGTCTTCTAAATTGAGTTTGTTTTTGCTTTTAATCCATTTTAGGATTTCATGTGATTTGACCTTTCCTTATATATTGTTGTTTTGTACAAAAGCAGTAAAAATGAAAAGTTATTATTCTACTAAACCCGTGGCTAAAGTAATTGATCCAAACAAATTTAAGCCTTTTGTAAAAAGCATTATAAACCCTTTTGTCCTCCTGGTAAATCCTTGAAAATCTCTAATAACAAAGGAATCTTAAGCCAACCAATTAGTTCATGAACAATATAAAAAGGTATTCTAAGTTAGTCTTGAATCCTGTGTAATGATTCCTGGAGTGTTACTATTTTTCTGTGCAGAATAACACTGAAAATAGCAAACATTCACTTTACTTTAAATACCTTATTGGACTTTTCAGTATAAGTTTTTAATATTTTCATATAAACAGCACAAGAATAATCACAGACTATAAAATGTACATCACAGAATATTATTACAAAATGAGATGGACCACTTATCACAGTCTACCCAAAGAGGAATTCTGGAGTAAACCTTTTCATTTAAAAAGTAAGCTAAAGCAGTTCTAAGAAGATCATCAATATAACACCGCTTGCCCTCTTTAGATGTACATGATGTGACATACATGTGACACGTGATCTTTAATTGGCTTTCTCCACCAATGACATATGTGTCATGAGTCATGACTAATTACGTTGCGCATTCAGACTGATATAGAAGGGTTAATAGTTTGCCTTTAAGTGCCTTTTGCCTTTAATTGTTAGAATTTCTAGAATCTGTTGTTGTAGTAGTCTGCTAGTCTCCTTTCCACTTCTTATCATGTAGGTTCTCAATAGTCAGTCACAACATGCTCTGGGTATGTGAGAGAATAAAGGTCAGTATGACCCTGGGTGAAGGTGGGGGCTACATGAATTGCATTGAGAGTTACATTTGTTGTAAATGGTATAAAATATTGCTTCTTGCTCTATTACTTCAGATAAAAGTGACTTGCTCACAAAATGTGTGAGTTGTCTTTTTGTCTCCAAGCGCGCTTGTAAAATGACGGGCGTAATTGCACAATTTGGCCTCACTGGTGATCTGTCAGCTGACATTGGGTCAGAACGAAAACAGCTACGACAGTTTTGGCGCCATTCCGGGGCCGTGTAACCAGCCTATTCGGAATCCGTATGTGGGAGCTTTCTGGGAGATTGGACATGCAAAACACCAGCTGCAGCAAGGTGAGAAATTTTATTCTTACACTCTGTTTTGCACTTGCAATCTCTCATCTGGATCTCTCCATACCTCTGGGTAAAAGGCTGCGAGCAAGGTTCAAAGAATCCACATCACCAGTGAGTTTTGTATTTTGTCTGTTTATGTCCGTATGAGAATTGAATAATAGAGTAATAATTGTGATAATTGTTATCTGTATTATTTGTCAATATCCTAATTGGTTATGTATTTGTTTAAGTGTGTGTGCCTAATACAGAGCTGGGATAGACTCTGTGCAGTGTTGTTATTTTGGTTATTTTGGATTGGCAGTACACCATATGAAGCTGTAATTTCAGGGCCGTGGTTTTTGTTGTTTGGCCTTTAGTGTTTTCAGAGTGTCTGTGGACACTGCTGCAGTTTTTTTTTTATATAGAGTTGTGTTAATTCCAAAGTGCAAAATAGGCAGGCTGTGTGAACCTTGTATGTCTATGAGAACCTTTGAATGAGATGAGAGGTGAGTAAATGAGTATAAGGGATAAATAGAGAAATCCCTGATTGATGAGGGGTTCCGTTAGGTGTGGTCCTCTTTATGTGACAAAAGACATTATTCAACTCAGTTTGAGCTGAATTAGGTGGAGTGATTGAGATAAGGGATTTTCTTCTTGAAAAAATCAACTGAAAAGTGAAAGAAAAGGAAAAAACAATCCCTGAATGAGCACGTATGAATGAATGATCACATAAGTATCATTACTTATCTAACTGTTGTTGATTGTCCAGGATGAATGAGTTGTGGATATTTTTAATGTACATTTTATTTACATCTGAGATTCAGTGAAACCTGTGTTATATATGGTTTGACATTGGATAGGTTTCTATATTTGTTTTGGCCGGACACGGTCGGAATCAGCTTATTCAAGTTGTGCAGTGATCTGCCTGTATAGAGAAACTGTTTTTTATTCCGAGAGGATGAATGTTTTGTAGAGATTAAGTCTGAAAACTGCTGCATTCTGTTTCTGTGTGTAAGACAACAATCTCTTATCTGTGTTTATACCTGATGGGAGGGGTGAGTTGAAACCATGCGCAAATTGCTTGTGATTTCTCCTCTCTGTGCTGTGGGCCAGAGGAAGGGGGGCATGCAGCTGCGCTGAAGAATATTATGTCGTTGGTGTAGTACGCGCTGTGAGATTTGAGTTTAAAGCAATAGTACTGTATGTATGGAATTTGAAAGTAAAAGAACTGTGCCTATTTTAAAAATTAGCTCCAATCGTTAGCGGACACCATGTCACGTTTGGATAGCTCCTGAGTGCCTAAGCAATGGAGATCCCCCACAAGCGACCCCATTTTAGAAACTAGACCTCCCAAGGAACTTATCTAGATGCATGGTGAGCACTTTAAACCTAGGTGCTTCACAAATTGATCGGTAAAAATAAAAAAGTAGGATAAAATGGATCCTAAAATTTATTAGGCAATTTCTCCTTAATACACTGATACTTCACATGTGGGGGTAAACCACTGTTAGGCCAATTTCTCCTGAGTACACTGATACCTCACATGTGGGGGTAAACCACTGTTTGGGCACATGGCAGGGCTCGGAAGGGAAGGAGTGCCATTTGACTTTTTGAATGAAAAATTAGCTCCAATCGTTAGTGGACACCATGTCACATTTGAAGAGCCCATGTGTGCCTAAACTGTGGAGCTCCCCCACAAGTGACCCCATTTTTTAAACTAGACCTCCCAAGGAACTAATCTAGATGTGCGATGACCACTTTAAACCCCCAAGTGCTTCACAGAAGTTTACATCGCAGAGCTGTGAAAATAAAAAATCATTTTTCTTTCCTCAAAAATTATGTTTTAGCAAACAATTTTTTAGTTTCACAAAGGTAACAGGAGAAATTTGATAACAATATTTGTTGAACAGTTTGTCCTGAGTGCGCTGATACCCCATATGTGGGGGTAAACCACTTTTTGGGCACACGTCGGGGCTCGGAAGGGAAGTAGTGACGTTCTAAAATGCAGACTTTGATGGAATGGTCTGTGGGTGTCACGTTGCGTTTGCAGAGCCCCTGATGTGCTTAAACAGTAGAAACCCCACACAAGTGACCACATTTTGGAAACTAGACACCCCAAGGAACTTATATAGATATGTGGTGAGCACTTTGAACCCCCAAGTGCTTCACAGAAGTTTAAAACGCAGAGCCGTGAAAATAAAAAATAATTTTTCTTTCCTCAAAAACTATATTTTAGCAAACAATTTTTTATTTTCACAAGGGTAACAGGAGAAATTGGACCCCAATATTTGTTTCCCAGTATGTCCTGAGTACGCTGATACCCCATATGTGGGGGTAAACTACTGTTTGGGCACACATCAGGGCTCGGAAGGGATGTAGTGACGTTTTGAAATGCAGACTTTGATGGATTGGTTGGCGGGCGTCACGTTACGTTTGCAGAGCCCCTGATGTGCCTAAACAGTAGAAACCCCCCACAATTGACCACATTTTGGAAACTAGACCCCCAAGGATCTTATCTAGATATGTGGTGAGCACTTTGAACCCCCAAGTGGTTCACAGAAGTTTACAACACAGAGCCGTGAAAATAAAAAATCATTTTTCTTTCCTCAAAAATTATGTTTTAGCAAGTAATTTTTTTTGTTTCACAAGGGTAACAGGAGAAATTGGACCCCAATATTTGTTGCCCAGTTTGTCCTGAGTACGCTGATACTCCATATGTGGGTGTAAACCACTGTTTGGGCACACACCAGGGCTCGGAAGGGAAGTAGTGACATTTTGAAATGCAGACTTTGATGGATTGGTTTGCGGGCATCACGTTACGTTTGCAGAACCCCTGATGTGCCTAAACAGTAGAAACTCCCCACAAGTGACCCCATTTTGGAATCTAGACCTCCCAAGAAACTTATATAGATATGTGGTGAGCACTTTGAACCTCCAAATGCTTCACAGAAGTTTACAAAGTAGAGTCGGGAAAATAAAAAATCATTTTTCGTTCCTCAAAAATTATGTTTTAGCAAGCAATTTTTTATTTTCGCAAGGGTAACAGGAGAAATTGGACCCAGATAGTTGTTGCCCAGTTTGACCAGGGTATGCTGGAACCCCATATGTGGGAGTAAACCTCAAAAATGGGGCTCGGAAGGGACGGAGCACCATTTGATTTTTTGAACGCAAGATTGGCTGGAATCAATGGTGGCGCCATATTGCGTTCTAACTCCAACACTAACCCCAACACACCCCTAACCCTAATCCCAACTCTTGCCATAACCCTAATCACAACCCTAACTCCAACACACCCCTAACTACAACCCTAAACCCAACACACCCCTAACCCTAATCCCAACCCTAACTCTAATCCCAACCCTAAACCTAATCCCAACCCTAACCACAACCCTAACCCTAGCCCTAAGGCTATGTGCCCGCGTTGCGGATTTATGTGAGATTTTTCCACACCATTTTTGAAAATCCACAGGTAAAAGTCACTGCGTTTTTTCCTGTGGATTTACTGCCGATTTCCAGTGCTTTTTGTGCTGATTTCACCTGTGGATTCCAAGTGAGAAACAGGTGTAAAACGCTACGGAATCCGCACAAAGAATTGACATGCTGCAGAAAATACAACGCAGCGTTTCCACGCGGTATTTTCCGCACCATGGGCACAGCGGATTTGGTTTTCCATAGGTTTACATGGTCCTGTAAACCTGATAGAAAACTGCTATAAATCCGCAGCGGCCAATCCGCTGTGGATCCGCAGCCAAATCTGCACCGTGTGCCCATAGCCTAATTCTAACCCTAACCCTAGTTCTAACCCTAATTCTAACCCTAACCCTAGCCCTTACCCTAACCCTATCCCTAACCCTAACCCTAACCCTAGTGGAAAAATAAAAGTAAATACATTTTCTTTATTTTATTATTGTCCCTACCTATGGGGGTGATAAAGGGGGGTTCATTTACTATATTTTTATTTTGACCACTGTGATAGGTTTTATCACAATGATCAAAATGTACCTCTAACGAATCTGCCGGCCGGCAGATATGGCGGACGCACTTCCATTTTGGAAGATGGCGGCGCCCATGGACAAGACGGATGGACATCGGGAGGCTCGGTAAGTATTAGGGGGTGGGATCGGAGCACGGGGTGGATCAGAGCATGGGGGAGCGGACATGAGGACAGAGGGGAACGGAGCACAGCACGGGACAGGATGGAGGACTGGGGAGGAGATCGGTGGCGGTGGTGTTTCGGGGCAAATCAGGGTTTCCAGCCATGGCTGATGGTATCGCAGCGTCGGCCATGGCTGTATTGTAATGTTTCACCACTTTTCATAGGTGAAATATTACAAATTGCTCTGATTGGCTGTTTCACTTTCAACAGCCAATCAGAGCGATCGTAGCCACGGGGGGTGAAGCCACCCCCCTGGGCTGAAGTACTACTCCCCCTGTCCCTGTAGGTCAGGTGAAATTGGAGTTAACCCTTTCACCCGACCTGCAGGGACGCGATCATTCTGTGACATAGCATATGCGTCACAGGTCGGATTGGCACCGACTTTCATGACGCATACGCTGTGTGTGTCACAGGTCCAGAAGGGGTTAAAGTGCTTTGTGTAAAATTACATTGGGCTAACCCCTTCCCGACCTGTGACGCCATGTAGGCTTCTTGAAAGTCGGTGCCAATTCGATCTGTGATGCCAGATGTGCCTTTTCTGGGGTGGCTGGGGGCACATGTTTTTAGCCAGGGGGGCCAATAACCGTGGACCCTCTCCAGGCTATTAATATCTGCCCTCAGTCACTGGCTTTACTACTCTGGCGGAGAAAATTGTGCGGGAGCCCACGCCAATTTTTTCCGCCATTTAACCCCTTAATTTACCAGCTAGAATGGCCAAATTTTGCATAGACACACTACTGACATTAGTAGTGTGGATTATGCAAAAAAAATGGGGATATGAGATGGTTTACTGTATGTAAACCAGGTCTCATATCATGTCGGGTTTAGGAAGGAGAAAGCAAAAGCCGGCAATTGAATTACCGGCTTTTCTCTCTAACAGCGCTGGATGAAATATTAATATATATACAGTTAGGGCCAGAAATATTTGGACAGTGACAAAAGTTTTGTTATTTTAGCTGTTTACAAAAACATGTTCAGAAATACAATTATATATGTAATATGGGCTGAAAGTGCACACTCCCAGCTGCAATATGATAGTTTCCACATCCAAATCGGAGAAAGGGTTTAGGAATCATAGCTCTGTAATGCATAGCGTCCTCTTTTTCAAGGGACCAAAAGTAATTGGACAATGGACTCTAAGGGCTGCAATTAACTCTGAAGGCATCTCCCTCGTTAACCTGTAATCAATGAAGTAGTTAAAAGGTCAGGGGTGGATTCCAGGTGTGTGGTTTTGCATTTGGAAGCTGTTGCTGTGAGCAGACAACATGCGGTCAGAGGAACTCTCAATTGAGGTGAAGCAGAACATCCTGAGGCTGAAAAAAAAGAAAAAATCCATCAGAGAGATAGCAGACATGCTTGGAGTAGCAAAATCAACAGTTGGGTACATTCTGAGAAAAAAGGAATTGACTGGTGAGCTTGGGAACTCAAAAAGGCCTGGGCGTCCACGGATGACAACAGTGGTGGATGATCGCCGCATACTTAATTTGGTGAAGAAGAACCCGTTCACAACATCAACTGAAGTCCAGAACACTCTCAGTGAAGTAGGTGTATCTGTCTCTAAGTCAACAGTAAAGAGAAGACTCCATGACAGTAAATACAAAGGGTTCACATCTAGATGCAAACCATTCATCAATACCAAAAATAGACAGGCCAGAGTTAAATTTGCAGAAAAACACCTCAAGAAGCCAGCTCAGTTCTGGAAAAGTATTCTATGGACAGATGAGACAAAGATCAACCTGTACCAGAATGATGGGAAGAAAAAAGTTTGGAGAAGAAAGGGAACGGCACATGATCCAAGGCACACCACATCCTCTGTAAAACATGGTGGAGGCAACGTGATGGCATGGGCATGCATGGCTTTCAATGGCACTGGGTCACTTGTGTTTATTGATGACATAAGAGCAGACAAGAGTAGCCGGATGAATTCTGAAGTGTACCGGGATATACTTTCAGCCCAGATTCAGCCAAATGCTGCAAAGTTGATTGGACGGCGCTTCATAGTACAGATGGACAATGACCCCAAGCATACAACCAAAGCTACCCAGGAGTTCATGAGTGCCAAAAAGTGGAACATTCTGCAATGGCCAAGTCAATCTCCAGATCTAAACCCAATTGAGCATGCATTTCACTTGCTCAAATCCAGACTTAAGACGGAAAGACCCACAAACAAGCAAGACCTGAAGGCTGCGGCTGTAAAGGCCTGGCAAAGCATTAAGAAGGAGGAAACCCAGCGTTTGGTGATGTCCATGGGTTCCAGACTTAAGGCAGTGATTGCCTCCAAAGGATTTGCAACAAAATATTGAAAATAAAAATATTTTGTTTGGGTTATGTTTATTTGTCCAATTACTTTTGACCTCCTAAAATGTGGAGTGTTTGTAAAGAAATGTGTACAATTCCTACATTTTCTATCAGATATTTTTGTTCATCCCTTCAAATTAAACGTTACAATCTGCACTTGAATTCTGTTGTAGAGGTTTCATTTCAAATCCAATGTGGTGGCATGCAGAGCCCAACTCGCGAAAATTGTGTCACTGTCCAAATATTTCTGGCCCTAACTGTACATATATGTGTCTCAATGACATATATATATATATATATATATATATATATATATATATACCTATTCTATGTGTACACATTTATTCTACCTATTCTACTGGAAGCTGTCAGTGTGATTTTACTGTACACCGCAATTGAATTACCGGCTTTTCTCGCTAACACCGCTGCGTATTCCTCGCAAGTCACACTGCTGGTCCGTGTGTAATCCGTATTTTTGGGGCTTCCATAGACTTTCATTGACGTTTTATACGGTGACAAACGCAGCATGCTGCGATTTTCTACGGCCGTAGAAAGCCGTATAATACGGATCAGTTTAATACGGCAGATAGGAGCAGGGGCATAGAGAATAATTGTGCCGTATTTTTTGCGAGTTTTACGGACGTAGTTTCTGCGCTCTTACGTCCGTAAAACTCGCAAATGTGACGCCGGCCTTAGGGTTAGGGTTTTGAATAAGGGTTAGGGTTAGAATTAGGGTTAGGGTTGGAATTAGGCTACATGTGCACACGATGCAGATTTGGCTGTGGATTCGCAGCAGTTTTCAATGTGGTGTACAGTACCATGTAAATCTATGGAAAGCCAAATCTGCAGTGCCTGTTGTGTGGAAAATACCGCGTGGAAATGCTGCGTTGTATTTTCTGCAGCATGTCAATTCTTTGTGCTTTACACCTGCTCCTCAATAATAATCTGCAGGTGTAAAAACACAGGTGAAATCCGCACAAAAAAAAGCAGGAAATCCGCAGTAAATCTGCAGTTACAACACAGTGCGTTTTACCTTCTGATTTTTCAAAAATGGTGCGGAAAAATTCGCACATGAATCCGCAACGTGGTCACATAGCCTTAGAGTTAGGGTAGGAATTAGAGTTAGGGTTGGGATTAGAGTTGGGGTTGGAATTAGGGTTAAGATTAGGGTTAGGGGTGTGTTGGGGTTAGGGGTAGGCTTGTGGTTAGTGTTATGGTTAGGGTTGGGATTAGGGTTAGGGGTGTGTTGGGGTTAGGGTTGTGGTTAGGGTTATGGTAAGGGTTGGGATTAGGGTTAGGAGTGTGTTGGGGTTAGGGTTGTGATTAGGGTTATGGTTAGCATTGGGATAAGGGGTGTGTTGGGGTTAGTATTTGAGTTATAATTGAGGGGTTTCCACTGTTTAGGCACATCAGGGGGTCCCAAACGTGACATGGTGCCATCATTGATTCCAGCCAATCTTGCGTTCAAAATGTCAAATGGTGCTCCCTCCCTTTCGAGCCCCGACGTGCGCTCAAACAGTGGTTCACCCAAACATATGGGGCATAAGCGTACTCAGGAAAAATTGCACAACATCTTTGGGGGTCTAAATTCTCCTGTTAACCTTTGGAAAATTAAAAAATGTATTTTTGTGGGAAAAAAAGATTTTTTTATTTTCACGCTCTGCGTTATAAACTTCTGTGAAGCATTTGGGGGGGAAAAGTGCTCATCACACATCAAGATTAGTTTCTTTGAAGTTCTAGTTTCCAAAATGGGGTCACTTGTGGGGGAGCTCCAATGTTTAGGTACACAGGGGCTCTCCAAACGCGACATGGAGTCTGATAACGATTGGAGCTAATTTTCCATTCAAAAGTCAAATGGCGCTCCCCTTCCGAACCCTGCCGTGCGCTGAAACAGTGGTTTACCCCCACATATAAGGTATCGGTGTACTCAGGAAAAATTGCCCAATCAATTTTTGGATCCATTTTATCCTGTTGCCCATGTGAAAATGAAAAAATTGAGGCTAAAATAAAATTTTTGTGAAAAAAAAAGTACTTTTTCATTTTTACAGATCAATTTTTGAAGCACCAGCAGGTTTAAAGTTCTCACTATGCATCTAGATAAGTTCCTTGTGGGGCCTAGTTTCCAAAATGTGGTCACTTGTGTGGGTACTCCAATGTTTAGGCACACAGGAGCTCTCCAAACGCGACATGGTGTCAGCTAACGATTGGAGCAAATGTTTCATTCAAAAAGTCAAATGGAGCTCCTTCACTTCCGAGCCCTGCCGTGCGCTCAAACAGTGGCTCCTCCCACATATGAGGTTTCAGTGTGCTCAGGATAAATTGGACAACATCTTTCGGGGTCCACTTTCTCCTTTTACCCTTGGGAAAATAAAAAAAATTGTTGCTAAAAGATCATTTTTGTAACTAAAATGTTAAATGTTCATTTTTTCCTTCTATGTTGCTTCTGCTGCTGTGAAACACCTGAAGGGTTAGTAAACTTCTTAAATGTGGTTTTGAGCACCTTGAGGGGTGCAGTTTTTAGAATGGTGTCATTTTTGAGTATTTTCAGCCATACTGACCCCTCAAACTGACTTCAAATGTGAGGTGGTCCCTAAAAAAATGGTTTTGTACATTTTGTTGCAAAAATGAGAAATTGCTGGTCAAATTTTAACCCTTATAACTTCCTAGCAAAAAATTTGTTTTCCAAAATTGAACTGATGTGAAGTAGACATGTGGGAAATGTTATTTATTATCTATTTTGTGTCACATATCTCTCTGGTTTAACAGAATAAAAATTCAAAATTTGAAAATTGCAAAATTTACAACATTTTTGCCAAATTTCCGATTTTTTTCACAAATAAACACAAATATTATCGACCTAATTTTACTACTACCATGAAGGCCAATATGTCACAAAAAAACAGTCTGAGAATCGCTAGGATATGTTTAAGCGTTCCTGAGTTATTAACTCATAAAGGGACACTGGTCAGAATTGCAAAAAATGGCCAGGTCATTAAGGTGAAATTGGGCTGGGTCATGAAGGGGTTAAAATAAAAAAAACACTTTGCCTGGTACAGTTAACAAAATATTTATGTTCCAAAAATTGACTATTTCATATATTCTAAATAGTTCATAGGGACACTGATAATAAGACAAATAAGGAAGGGACAATATAATTAACATAATTCAGAGTATAGTCTTAATAAAGTGAAGATATGGTAAGAAAAAACTCCTAAAATAGCTACTAAACAAAAAAGAGTGGAGTGCTGACTTCATAAACTAAACATAATTTTATTAACACAATAATACATAGTGTAATAAATCAGAGCATAAACATAGAGGTTGATAGAGGTAGGATCCACAATTAGTGTCCCAGGAATGAAGGGTATGGTTATGGAAAAACACTTCTGCTATATATATATTAGTATCTAATATAAACAACAGGTCTCACTGTGCAAATATTAAAGTTTAATGTAGAACCATATGATACAATTCACATAAAGTGATTGTGTTGAGAGATAGAGTTGAGCGACTTTTACTTTTCTAGGATCGAGTCGGGTTTCGCGAAACCCGACTTTGTCAAAAGTCGGGTCGGGTGAAATCGGCCGATTATTGCAAAAAGTCGGGGGCCGACCGAAACACGAAACCCAATGCAGGTCAATGGGGAATCAAAGTCGGCAGTGAATGGAGGACAGGAAAACACCTACAGTGTCTATTTTAATGCCAAACACATCAATTCTTATTTCTTACGCTTGTCAATCTTAATTTACTTTATAAAAATAGTTAGGCATTGAAAACAGGGGGTCATTTGGCTAAAGTTGTGCAAATGCTGTGATCCTGAGCAAGCAGGGGGGCCCACTCATTGGCACTTGGCACTGGCACAGGGCCCCTCATATTACAGTGATGTGTTTGATGGCGGGTGGCGCTTCCCACTTCATTGTACTATGAGGGACCCTGTGAAAGTGCTGTCGTCCAAGAGTGGGTGCACCCACCTGTCCAGGCAAACGGCACTTGCACGGGTGCTTGCGCCAGGTGGTGACCACGACCCTGTGGGGAGGAGTCAGCCCATTTTGGGAGTTATAAAAATGGCCTATGGTGGACATTCCGCAGCTGCAAATGGCGGAATTGGAGAAGTCAGTAAGAGGAGGCCAAAAGCAAGACATTTTTCTGGCAAGTTACGTGTCAGCAGGAGAAGGTGGGGCAAAATATTTTAAATCCATGATTGGTTCATTTTAATGAAGATTAGATCATCAACATTCTGGGTAGCCAGATGTGTCCTGTTTTCAGTCAGTATTGAACCAGCAGCACTGAAGACTCTTTCTGATGGTACACTAGAAGCAGGGCAAGAAAGCTCCTGTAATGCATATTCTGCCAATTCAGGCCAGGTGTCTATTTTAGATGCCCAGTAATCAAAGGGGAATGACCTGTGAGTGAGAGCATCGATAAGTGATGAAAAGTAGTTTGTAACCATACTGGACAAATGCTGTTTCCTGTCACTTTGAATCGATGCAGTACTACCTGTTGTGTCAGCGGTCATTGCAAAATCACTCCACAACCTGGTCATAAAACCCCTCTGTCCAACGCCACTTCGGATTTGTGCACCTCTAACACCTCTGCCATGTTGCCCCATAAGGCTCGTGTGAGAACCATCACCGCCGCTGTGTGCTGGGAATGCCTGAACCAAACGGTCTACAAGAGTTGCTTGTTTGGTAGCCAATATTTGCTCAAGGTTCTCATGTGGCATGATATTTTGTAATTTTCCTTTATATCGTGGAAAGGGTTGAGCGAATCGGATCGGACAAATTCAAAAATCGCTGACTTTCGGCAAAGTCGGGTTTCATGAAACCCGTCTCGATCCTAGTGTGGGATTGGCGATCTTCGTGCCAAAGTCGCGTTTTGTATGACGTGTTCAGCGCCATTTTTCAGCCAATGAAGGAGGATGCAGAGTGTTTGCAGCGTGATGACATAGGTCTCGGTCCCCACCATCTTAGAGAAGGGCATGACAGTGATTGGCTTGCTTTCTGCAGCGTCACAGGGGCTGAAAAGGGGCGTGCACGCCGACCGCCATCTAACTTCTGCCGATCGTAGCATAGGGAAAGGTTGCCGCAGCTTCATCAGAAGAGGGGATATAGTTAGGGAGGGAAGATTAAGCCCCGAAACTGCTTGTGCTGTAGCGATTTTCACTGTCCAACACCACCATTTGTTTGCAGGGACAGTGGAGGCTACATTTTTTTGTGCATCAGCTCTGTATCTTATTAGGCTGCCTTATAAGATTCCCTGATAGCTGCACTGCTGTTTGGACGCTGATGTGCAAACCAACTGCTTTTTTAAAAGCAAAAATCCAGTTTCTCCTTTCTGCACAGTTATCTTGTTTATTTGTCCACACTTTTGTGTGCAGCAGTCCTTTTTATTGCTGCCATACTTTTCCTGAGATCATTGTAGGTAGATTGAAATTGTACTACAGTCCTTGTATTTTTTCATCTATCTTCCAGCCACTTTCTGCCACTTAGATTGTGTTGTATTATACACTGGGCCTAAGTTGTGGTTCAGTCTCCCAAAAAAAAGGGGAGATTCAAATTGTCACAAAGTGGATATACTTCTGTCCTGTTAGTTTGTCATATATCAGCCAGCCACTTTCTGCCACTTAGATTGTGTTGTATTATACACTGGGCCTAAGTTGTGGTTCAGTCTCCCAAAAAAAGGGGAGATTCAAATTCTCACAAAGTGGATATACTTCTGTCCTGTTAGTCTGTCGTATATCAACCAGTCACTTTCTGCCACTTAGTATGCGTTGTTACATATACTGGGCCTAAGTTGTGGTTCAGTCTCCCAAAAAAAATGGGAGATTCAAATTGTCACAAAGTGGATATACTTCTGTCCTGTTAGTTTGTCGTATATCAGCCAGCCACTTTCAGCCACTTAGATTGCATTGTTACTGTATATACACTGGGCCTAAGTTGTGGTTCAGTCTCCCCCAAAAAAGGGGAGATTGAAATTCTCACAAAGTGGATATACTTCTGTCCGGTTAGTTTGTCGTACTGTATATCAGCCAGCCACTTTCTGCCTGTTTAGTCCTGTTACCAATTTTGAACTGCATTTAGCCTACTGTTTTATTTTGGGCCTACTAACTGTGTCTGTGCCACTCATTACAATTGTACTCCACTGAACAAAGCTATGCCACTCGTTTAGTCCTGTTACCATTTTTGACCTGCTTTTAGCCTGCTTTTGTATTTGGGCCTACTAACTGTGTCTGCGCCACTCATTACAATTGTCCTCCACAGAACAAAGCTTTGCCGCCTGTTTAGTCCTGTTACCAATTTTGAACTGCATTTAGCCTACTTTTTTATTTTGGGCCTACTAACTGTGTCTGCGCCACTCATTACAATTGTCCTCCACTGAACAAAGCTATGCCGCCTGTTTAGTCCTCTGTTACCAATTTTGAACTGCATTTAGCCTACTTTTTTATTTTGGGCCTACTAACTGTGTCTGCGCCACTCATTACAATTGTCCTCCACTGAACAAAGCTTTGCCGCCTGTTTACTCCTGTTACCAATTTTGAACTGCATTTAGCCTTTTTTATTTTGGGCCTACTAACTGTGTCTGCGCCACTCATTACAATTGTCCTCCACTGAACAAAGCTATGCCGCCTGTTTAGTCCTGTTACCAATTTTGAACTGCATTTAGCCTACTTTTGTATTTGGGCCTATATCTGTGTTTCCTCCTCATCCTGCCCATTGCCCAGCCACTGCTAGAGGAGTCTGCTGGTACATTGACACAGACCACTACATTCCCCTTGCACTCTACACAGCCTGAATCTGACCCTGCTGAATGTCAGGTTCCCCTTCCGGCATACCATACCACCTTACATGGGGACAAAGAGGAAGGTGCAGATGAAAGTGCAGGTTCCTTCATCAGGTGGGGGGGCATACTCGTTGGCACTGGCACAGGGCCCCTCATAGTATGCAAAAGTGTCTCTGGCAGTGGGAAGCGCCACATGCCGTCAAACACAACGCCATACTATGAGGGGCCCTGTGCCCCCCAGCTTGCTCAGGATCACAGCACTTGCAAAGTTGAAATATTTACATCTCCCTGCTCCACTGCCGTGACGTATTCCGCAGTTTCCTGGGCCCACGAAAATTTTGAGCCAGCCCTACCCCCCACAACTTTAGCCAAATGACCCCCTGTTTTCAATGCCTAACTATTATTATGAAGTAATTAAGATTAACAAGCTTAAGAAATAAGAATTTATGTTTTTGGCATTAAAATGGGCACTGTAGGTGTTTTCCTGTCCTCCACTCACTGCTGACTTTGATTCCCCATTGACTTGCATTGGGTTTCGTGTTTCGGTCGGCCCCCGACTTTTCGCAATAATCGGCCGATTTCACATGACGCGACTTTTGAAAAGTCGGGTTTCGCGAAACCCGACTCGATCCTAAAAAAGTAAAAGTCGCTCAATTCTAATCGTGGATCCAGGAGGCAGGCCAACCAGTAATAGTCATCGGTCATCATTTTGATAATGCGGGGATCCCTTTTTAGGATACGCAAGGCATACTCAGCCATGTGGGCCAATGTTCCAGGTGTCAATTCACTGCTTGCCCTGGGTTGAGGAGCACTTTCTTGCAAATCAACATCACTTGTGTCCCGCAAAAACCCTGTACCTGACCTTGCAACGCCACCAGTTTCTATTGCCACCCTTTGAAGCATCCTCCTCCCATAAATATTCATCCCCATCATCCTCCTCCTCTTCGTCCACCACCTCGTCCAGGAGAGTTCTCTGGGCAGACAATGGCTGACTGTCATCAAGGCTTCCCTCCTCCTTGGCTGCAGATGCCAGCTCCTTAATGTGCGTCAAACTTTGCATCAGCAGACATATTAGTGGGATGCTCATGCTTATGATGGCGTCATCTGCACTTACCAGCCATGTGCATTCCTCAAAACATCGAAGGACTTGACAGAGGTCTTGGAGCTTTGACCACTGCACACCAGACAACTCCATGTCTGCCATCTAACTGCCTGCCCGTGTATGTGTATCCTCCCACAAATTAATTACAGCACTCCTCTGTTCGCACAGCCTCTGAACCATGTGCAGTGTGAAGTTCCACCTTGTTGCAACGTCGATTATTAGGCAGTGCTGGGGAAGATTCAGCGATCGCTGATGGTTCAGCATACGGCTGAAGTGTACAGGTGACCGTCGGATGTGCGAGCAAAGTCTTCGCACCTTCAGGAGCAGTGCTGGTAACTCCGGATAATTTTTGAGGAAGCACTGCACCACCAGGTTCAAGGTGTGAGCCAGGCAAGGTATGTGTTTAAGTTCTGAAAGGGCTATGGCAGCCATAAAATTCCTTCCGTTATCACTGACTACCTTGCCTGCCTCAAGATGTACAATCCCCAGCCATGACTGAGTTTGTTGCTACAGGTACTCGGCCAGTACTTCTGCGGTGTGTCTGTTGTCTCCCAAACACTTCAATTCTAACACAGCCTGCTGACGCTTACCACTAGCTGTTCGATAATGGGACACCTCATGTGCAATACTGGCAGCTGCAGATGGAATGGTCGTGCGACTGTGCTCTGTGGATGTGCTTTCGCTTCTGGAGGAGGAGGAGGAGGAGGAGGGGTGGTGAACGCCTACAGCAAACTGTTTCCTTGACCATGGGATAGGCAGAACTGTCCCACTATGACAGTCCCCTGTGGACCCTGCATCCACCACATTAACCCAGTGTGCCGTGATGGACACGTAACGTCCTTGGCCATGCCTACTGTTCCATGCATCTGTTGTGAGGTGCACCTTTCTACTGACTGATTGCCTCAGTGCATGGACAATGCGGTCTTTGACATGCTGGTGGAGGGCTCGGATGGCTTTTCTCACAAAGAAGTGTTGACTGGGTAGGTCATAGCGTGGTACTGCGTAGGCCATCAGGGCTTTGAAAGCTTCACTTTCAACCAACCGGTAGGGCATCATCTCTAACTAGATTAGTCTAGCAATGTGGGTGTTCAAACCCTGTGTACGCAGATGAGAGGATGAGTACTTTCTTTTCCTAACAAGAGTCTCTTGTAGGGTGAGCTGGACTGGAGAGGTGCATATAGTGGAACTAGCGGTGGTGGTGGTGGTGGACATGGCGGATTGAGAGAGGTTTGGTGATGGTATTCTCGAAAGTGGCTGGCTGATATATGACAAACTAACAGGACAGAAGTATATCCACTTTGCAAGAATTTGAATCTCCCCTTTTTTGGGGGAGACTGAACCACAACTTAGGCCCAGTGTATATAACAACGCAATCTAAGTGGCAGAAAGTGGCTGGCTGATATATGACAAACTAATAGGACAGAAGTATATCCACTTTGTGAGAATTTGAATCTCCCCTTTTTTTGGGGAGACTGAACCACAACTTAGGCCCAGTGTATATAACAACGCAATCTAAGTGTCAGAAAGTGGCTGGCTGATATACGACAAACTAACAGGACAGAAGTATATCCACTTTGTGAGAATTTGAATCTCCCCTTTTTTTGGGGAAGACTGAACCACAACTTAGGCCCAGTGTATATAACAACGCAATCTAAGTGTCAGAAAGTGGCTGGCTGATATACGACAAACTAATAGGACAGAAGTATATCCACTTTGTGAGAATTTGAATCTCCCCTTTTTTTGGGGAGACTGAACCACAACATAGGCCCAGTGTATATAACAACGCAATCTAAGTGTCAGAAAGTGGCTGGCTGATATACGACAAACTAACAGGACAGAAGTATATCCACTTTGTGAGAATTTGAATCTCCCCTTTTTTGGGAGGAGACTGAACCACAACTTAGGCCCAGTGTATATAACAACACAATGTAAGTGGCAGGCTGGCTGATATACCACAAACTATCAGGACTGAAATATATCCACTTTGTGATAATTTGAATCTCACTTTTTTGGGGGGGAGACAAAACCGAACCTCAGGCCCTGTGCATAAAGCAACACAATGTAAGTGGCAGAAAGTGGCTGGCTGACATACCACAAACTAACAGGACTGAAATATATCCACTTTGTGATAATTTGAATCTCACTTTTTTTTTTTTGGGGGGGACTAATCCAAACCTCAGGCCCTGTGCATAAAACAACACAATGTAAGTGGCAGAAAGTGGCTGGCTGATATACTACAAACTAACCGGACTGAAATATATACACTTTGTGATAATTTGAAACTCACTTTTTTTGGGGGGGAGACTAAACCAAACCTCAGGCCCTGTGCATAAAACAACACAATGTAAGTGGCAGAAAGTGGCTGGATGATATATGAAAAAATACAAGGACTGTAGTACAATTTCAATCTCCCTACAATGATCTCAGGACAAGTATGGCAGCAATAAACAGGACTACTGCACACAAAAGTGTGGACAAATAAACAAGATAACTGTGCAGAAAGGAGAAACTGGAATTTTGCTTTTAAAAAAGCAGTTGGTTTGCACAGCGGCGTGCAAACACCAATGCAGCTATCAGGGAGCCTTATAAGGCAGCCTAATAAGCTACAGAGCTGATGCACAAACATATAGCCTCCACTGTCCCTGCAAACAAATTGTGGTGTTGGACAGTGGAAATTGCTACAGCACAAGCAGTTTCGGGGCTTAATCTTCCCTCCTTTACTATATCCCTTCTTCTGATGAAGCTGCGGCAACCTCTCCCTATGCTACGATCGGCAGAAGTAAGATGGCGGTCGGCGTGCACGCCCCTTTATAGCCCCTGTGATGCCGCAGAAAGCAAGCCAATCACTGTCATGCCCTTCTCTAAGATGGTGGGGACCGAGACCTATGTCATCACGCTGCCCACACTGCGTCCTCCTTCATTGGCTGAAAAATGGCACTGAAAGCGTCATACGAAATGCGACTTTGGCGCGAAGATTGCCGACCTCATGGCCGATCCCACACTAGGATCAGGTCGGGTTTCATAAAACCCGACTTTGCCGAAAGTCGGCGATTTTTGAATTTGTCCGATCTATTTTGCTCAACCCTATTGAGAGGTATTGCTGTTATGAGGCAGATTAGTAAGTGGAAAAGAAGGGAACAAATCAACATGCATATCTGTACCTGACTGACTCATATCAAGAACACTTACCCATGATGTAATGTGCTGGTGCCTGGACTGAAGAAGGATTCCCGGGACGACCCCAGACTCACGTTTCGCATAAGCTTTTTCAACGGGGAAATTCCCCAAATTTGCCAGAGCTTCTGGGCAATGTACTCCAAGTCAGCAGCCATTTCCGCAACAGCTACAGCTGTCTCCACTGTGCCAGTGCTGCAGCAGCACATGCAAGTGGCAGCTTACCGACTGGTATGTGAAGTGACTAGGCACTGGAACTCCACACTGCACATGCTGGCAAGGCTGTGTAAGCAGTAGAGGACAATTGTGGAATACCAGCTCCAACATGCCCATCAGTAATCTGGTCAGACTCCCCACATTAACACCTGGAGAGTTGGTATGGATGTCTGAAATTTGTGTGGTTCTCCAAGACTTTGGAGGTTGTGAGCGGTGATGACGCCATCATCAGCGCAATTATCCCACTTCTTGCCTCATTTGGTTACACTAAGGTATTTATGGATAATTACTGCATCAAACTTACATTATGGTACTTTTACACAATACAGACATTGATCTAGGTCAGATGGGATGTTGCAATAATAGAATATTGGCAGCATCTTTGTATTTACATTGATGTTATGTTTGTATTAACATGGGTTAAAATTAGTGTGTGATCCCTGTACACACGTACAATTTTTGCATACGTGCATATTTTATTCCTTTTTCATCTTTTCCTGTATCTAATCTTTTTGAATAAAGTTTTTTGTATGTTAAATTATTATTTGGGTTGTTGTATCCATCCTTTTTTCCTTTTTGTTTTTGACAATTAAATATGAAGTTTTTCATGCGGACCAGGTTAAAAAAAAACCAGTGTTAACTACTTCCTCCTTCTCCGCCTCTTCCACCTACGCCAACACCTCCTCCTCAATCTGCTGCTCCACTTGGACCTCCGCCGCTCCACTTGGACCTCCGCCTCCTGGTTCAAGATTATATATTTTTACTTTTTTTATGTTATTTTAAGTCATATTCCTATCCAGATTTGACTTCATTTTGCAGCCACCTAACCCTTACTATGATCATTTCACAGTCATTTTAAAGCACCTAAAATGCCCATTTTCTTGTGTTTGGGTTTGGGTCCTGGGTCAATTTCAGTCACAAACCGAACTATTCACTGTAGGTTGGTTGAACCATCCAATCCCAAACAGTCACAGGTGCGCTCAACACTAGTTAAGAAAGTTTTGCATATTATGTCGACCTTACATACAGTATATGGCCATTATATGTTTGTGTCTTCACTATGGTCCTGGAGATACTTATGCTTGCTCTCATAAATACAAATACGTTCCCTATAATATTATCTTTGGCAATGTATGTCTATTGTGCAGTAGATAATGCGTAAGAGATTCCAAGGCAGAATGTGGGTATTTTTACATACATTATGAATACCCTTGAGGGCTAGAATTAATTAAGGCAAGTCATATAGTCAATCTGTGTGAAATCTATTGATGAGCGAGTGTGCTCGTCACTATTTTTTACTCACTTGAGCATCAGTGTACTTGGGATGCTCGTTACTCAGTGAGCATGTTTGGTGCCAAGTAGACAGCCAATGAACATGTGGCGATTACCTGACTGTCATTCTTATGCCATAGCCATCTTGTTTGTGGCACTACTGTGATTGGCTGGCCGCATATCGTCATCAGGTCTATATAAGACCTGTGATGCCATGCTCGGCATACTGTACTCCTGACACAGGCAGCCTAGGAAGAGATGCTGATGAGCGTTGTAGAATTGTAGCTGCGTATTAGACAGGGAATCAACCATATTTCTTTTGAGTACAACAGTCCTTCTTATAGCTAATTCTAATCTATACTAATATTGCTGTTAGCATCACTTACAGAGAGACTGTGTGTCTAGGACAGGATTGGTTTGAATTTCATGGACTTTATACTACAGCCTGCAATTGATGCCAATACCTTTTTTCAGGCCTAATAATATTATTTTTGCTCTTAGTCCTGAAAATTGTTCTGAGCAGGGAAATATACACCATTTTTACTGCAGCAGTAGTGCATCAAAAGCATACAGCCAGACGTAGTTGGACCTCAATAGCATTGCTACTGTATATTGATACTGAAGTCTCATACGTCCATCTCAATTGGGCAAATTTGCCTGGCAATGTAATATTGCAAATTTTTGAGCAGTGAAATTTTATACGCCATTTAGCATGCTACAGTTGGGTTTCAAACCCCCCCCCAAAAAAAAATTGCTAAAAAAAAATCACATTGCTATTTTTATACATGCATTCTTGTAAGTCTGTCTGAGGTGTGCAAATTTGGCTGCAATTGTAATACAGCCTTTTACTGAGCTGTCACATTTTATATTGCATTTATCATGCTAGAGTTGGGCCTCAAAACACACAAAAAACTTTGGTTTCAAACAGCATTGCTATGCTAATATTACAGTCTTATACGTCCATCTGTAGTTGGCAAATTTAGATGGCATTGTAATAATCTCTGCAATCTTTTCAAAACAGGGATATATCATACGTAATTTAGAATAGGTCAGACACATAGTAAGAGGTGGGGAAGTAGATGTAATGCTGATGGTGAGCGCAGAGGCCGAGGATGTGGGCAAGGTGAAACTGTGTCTACCGTGGGAGCACAACAAACAATAACACCATGTCGATCTAACTTCCTATCCCACTTTGTAAGGGGAAAAGAACACCTTTCTTGAAATCAGACCAGTGTTAAAGGGTTGTTGGATGGATAGTAGAAAATGCTTCCAGTCACTTTGCTAGAACTACCCTGTCTACAACACAGTCCAGTCTCAGTAGCCGTGATTTTGGACTACACAATCTTCACACTGATCCTTCTTCCTCCCACCATGCTGAGTGCCTGGAGACAATTTATCCCACACTTGGAAACTCGGAAGAGCTGTTTACGTTACCATTTATAGATTCTGGCCTCTTGCCCTGCCCGTTCCAACCAGGACATGAGATCACATGTAGCAATGCTCAAATTTTTCACTAGCCATGCTCTCAAGAAGGCGGCGATTGTTAAATGCAATTACTGTCACAAGAGCTGGATGATAATGAAACACAATTGCCAGCAAGTGGTGTTGTTACGTCAGCAAATCAGGAGGAGGACCATGCACCCAGGAAAAGCCAGAAGGGTAGCCAGAAGACACAAGGCGGGCAACTGTTCCCCAGAGCACCAACATGGGTGAAGTTGCCAGGCCAAGGGTTAGTTGTTGCGAGTCTGGCACTTTTTTAAAGATGGTCCAGTTAATCAAAAAAATCCATTTGCAACATCTGCCATGCCAGCATCAGCAGGGGTAGCAGAACTACCAGCCTGACCACCACCAGCATGCTCAGGCATGTGCAAGCAAAAAACCCGACTACTTAGGCCGAACACAGAAACAGTGTCTGCTTGTGAGACCACTGCTTCTCCCCCTGTTATACAGGCACTCCAATCCCCTATCCATGATGTAGACAAAGATGCCTTCCACCCTGCACCTGTCTTCACAAACTTGCTACCACCATTCTCAACTACATCCATGTCCTTGTACCAGCTCAGGGTTCAGCTGTTCCTACCCCTAGTTTGCTCTCCTCAAGTAATGCGTACCTGAGCATTTTAGTACTCACTCATCACTAATGAAATCCTTATAAGTAAATTTAAAAAAATAGCTTGAGAAAGGCTCATCCAGAGCGGAAATGTTGTCCAGACATGTGGGTTGATTAAATCCTGCACGTTTAACACTAAGAAAATGGAGTGCTGCCTACTTCTTTAAATTTATGTGAAGTTTGGACAATCGTTGGACAGATTGCCTGGGGGCCTTGCTCCCGAAGATAAGTAGAGTATTGTGTTGTTCCTGTTTTTTATTACTAATGAAATCCTTAGAAATGCACAGGCTCGTGAATGTCCTGGTTGAATTTACTCGGAACAGACAAACGTCTGCCTGGGTATTTTTTTCTACACCATGCAAAATGTTAGAAAAAATGCAAAAGAAACACCCAAATCCAAGGTAAGGCTATAGATAAATATTATAAATACTTATATAATGAAATTAGCTCCCCACGGTGTCTTAAGCAAAAAGAAAAAGTGGCAACCACTCACAACCAAGAAACAAACCAACCACCAGATCCAAGGATGCACCAGGAAGACCAGACTGGATCATAAGAAATAATATCTTTATTAATTAATTAATTAGCAGCAATATAAAAATATAAAATCAATAACTTTAACAAAAAAATACAAAAAGTGTGCAAAATAGGATGGCATATAAAAAATAAATGAAGGGAGACCCATAAGCACAATTAATATGATAATCACTTATATAGTTTTGAAAGGTAAACAATTCCCAGAATCGGGGTATAATTCCCTGAAAATATATATATAAAAATTTATAGAAAAAAACAATTATATCCTAATAAAAAACTCTCATAGTAATGTGCAATTAATGCAAAAAGTGCTAAAGTGCAATTAAATTAGGGAACTGATCCATTTATACTGTATATATACAACAGCTTTTCCTCAGATCCTACACAGTGCCAAACAGAAACAAAGTGCTAGGTGCTAAAAGTGAATAGTCCAGGGATGATATTAGTAATCGTTACCTTGGGGCACCACGCCGTCCTGAGTACACGCACACACCCGACACGCATTTCGGAACTAAATTCCTTCGTCAGGGAGCGGCGTTCAGGCATGGTAAGTGAGTTTATATAATGCGCACTGTTGTGAATTCTGTTGTCGGGCTCCCTCCTGTGGTCATGAATGGTACTTCAGCTGGTTCTGTCCATGGACTTCCTCTGGTGGGTGTTTCTGAGTTTCACAGGTGACGAGGTTAATTCGTTAGCTGCTGCTCTATTTAACTCCACTTAGATATTTGCTCCATGTCACCTGTCAATGTTCCAGTATTGGTCTAGTTCACTCCTGGATCGTTCTTGTGACCTGTCTTCCCATCAGAAGCTAAGTTCCAGCTTGTATTTCTTGGGTTTGCTATTTTTGTGTCCAGCTTGCTATTTAATTTTTTGTCTTGCTTGCTGGAAGCTCTGGGACGCAAAGGGAGCGCCTCCGCACCGTGAGTCGGTGCGGAGGGTCTCTTTGCGCCATCTGCGTGGTCTTTTTGTAGGTTTTTGTGCTGACCGCAAAGTAACCTTTCCTATCCTCGGTCTGTTCAGTAAGTCGGGCCTCACTTTGCTAAATCTATTTCATCTCTGTGTTTGTATTTTCATCTTTACTCACCGTCATTATATGTGGGGGGCTGCCTTTTCCTTTCGGGAATTTCTCTGAGGCAAGGTAGGCTTTATTTTTCTATCTTCAGGGCTAGCTAGTTTCTTAGGCTGTGCCGAGTTGCATAGGGAGCGTTAGGCGCAATCCACGGCTATTTCTAGTGTGTTTGATAGGTTTAGGGATTGCGGTCAGCAGAGTTCCCACATCCCAGAGCTCGTCCTTATTATCAGTAACTATCAGGTCATTCCGTGTGCTCTTAACCACCAGGTCCATTATTGTCCTGACCACCAGGTCATAACAGTACAGGTGGCCCAAAGTACTAATGCATCTCAATAGAGGGATAAGAGAAGTTTTGAGACCATTTTTTTTTCTTTGCAGTGTGTTTTGTCTCTATTTTCCCCTTTACCTCTGGGTGGTTCAGGACACTGGTGTAAACATGGACATTCAAGGTCTGTCCTCTTGGATGGATACTACAAGGATACAAAACATTCAAGATTTTGTGGTTCAGAATCCTATGTCAGAGCCTAGGATTCCAATTCCTGATTTGTTTTTTGGTGATAGATCTAAGTTCTTGAATTTCAAAAATAATTGTAAATTGTTTCTTGCCTTAAAACCTCGCTCCTCAGGTGACCCTGTTCAATAAGTGAAGATCATTATTTCTTTGTTACGTGGTGACCCTCAAGACTGGGCATTTTCCCTTGCGCCAGGAGATCCGGCATTGCGTGATGTTGATGCGTTTTTCCTGGCGCTTGGATTGCTTTATGACGAACCTAATTCAGTGGATCAGGCAGAGAAAATCTTGCTGGCTCTGTGTCAGGGTCAGGATGAAGCAGAGATATATTGTAAGAAGTTTAGAAAGTGGTCTGTGCTCACTCAGTGGAATGAATGTGCCCTGGCAGCAATCTTCAGAAAGGGTCTCTCTGAAGCCCTTAAGGATGTCATGGTGGGGTTTCCCATGCCTGCTGGTCTGAATGAGTCTATGTGCTTGGCCATTCAGATCGATCGACGCTTGCGTGAGCGTAAAGCTGTGCACCATTTGGCGGTACTATCTGAGCATGGGCCTGAGCCTATGCAATGTGATAGGACTTTGACCAGAGCTGAACGGCAAGAACACAGACGTCAGAATGGGCTATGTTTTTACTGTGGTGATTCCACTCATGCTATCTCCGATTGTCCTAAGCGCACTAAGCGGTTCGCTAGGTCTGCCACCATTGGTACGGTACAGTCTAAATTTCTATTGTCTGTTACTCTGATTTGCTCTTTGTCATCCTATTCTGTCATGGCATTTGTGGATTCAGGCGCTGCCCTGAATTTGATGGACTTGGAGTATGCTAGGCGCTGTGGTTTTTTCTTGGAGCCCTTGCAGTATCCTATTCCATTGAGAGGAATTGATACTACGCCTTTGGCCAAGAATAAGCCTCAGTATTGGACCCAATTGACCATGTGCATGGCTCCTGCACATCAGGAGGATATCTGCTTTCTGGTGTTGCATAATCTGCATGATGTGGTCGTTTTGGGGTTGCCATGGCTACAGGGTCATAATCCAGTATTGGACTGGAAATCTATGTCTGTGTCCAGCTGGGGTTGCCAGGGGGTACATGGTGATGTTCCATTTTTGTCTATTTCGTCTTCCACTCCTTCTGAAGTTCCAGAGTTTTTGTCGGATTATCGGGATGTATTTGATGAGCCCAAAGCCAGTGCCCTACCTCCTCATAGGGATTGCGATTGTGCAATTAATTTGTTTCCTGGTAGTAAGTTTCCTAAGGGCCGATTATTCAATTTATCTGTGCCAGAACACGCCGCTATGCGGAGTTATATAAAGGAATCCTTAGAGAAAGGCCATATTCGCCCGTCGTCATCACCGTTAGGAGCAGGGTTCTTTTTTGTGGCCAAGAAGGATGGCTCTTTGAGACCTTGTATTGATTACCGCCTTCCTAATAAAATTACAGTCAAATTTCAGTATCCTTTGCCGTTGCTGTCTGATTTGTTTGCTCGTATTAAAGGGGCTAGTTGGTTCACCAAGATAGATCTTCGAGGGGCGTATAATCTTGTGCGTATTAAACAAGGCGATGAATGGAAAACAGCATTTAATACGCCTGAGGGCCATTTTGAGTACCTGGTTATGCCATTCGGGCTTTCCAATGCTCCATCAGTATTTCAGTCCTTTATGCATGACATCTTCCGAGAGTACCTGGATAAATTCCTGATTGTGTATTTGGATGATATTTTGGTCTTTTCGGATGATTGGGAGTCTCATGTGAAGCAGGTCAGAATGGTGTTCCAGGTCCTTCGTGCGAATTCCTTGTTTGTGAAGGGGTCAAAGTGTCCCTTTGGAGTTCAGAAGGTTTCATTTTTGGGGTTCATTTTTTCCCCTTCTACTATCGAGATGGACCCTGTTAAAGTCCAGGCCATTTACAATTGGACTCAGCCGACATCTGTGAAGAGCCTGCAAAAGTTCCTGGGCTTTGCTAATTTTTATCGGCACTTCATCGCTAATTTTTCTACTGTTGCTAAACCGTTGACTGATTTGACCAAGAAGGGTGCTGATGTGGTCAATTGGTCTTCTGCGGCTGTAGAGGCTTTTCAGGAGTTGAAGCGTCGTTTTTCTTCTGCCCCTGTGTTGTGCCAGCCAGATGTTTCGCTTCCGTTTCAGGTTGAGGTTGATGCTTCTGAGATTGGAGCAGGGGCTGTTTTGTCGCAGAGAAGTTCTGATGGCTCGGTGATGAAGCCATGTGCTTTCTTTTCCAGAAAGTTTTTGCCTGCTGAGCGTAACTATGATGTTGGTAATCGTGAATTGTTGGCCATGAAGTGGGCATTCGAGGAGTGGCATCATTGGCTGGAAGGTGTAAGGTTTTAGACGATTTGCTATATCTGCTGTTATTTTTTGTAGAACCTAGTTTTTCCTGTCGACCATTTTGCTTTCTGTTCTGCTGTATCTACTTTGCCCTTAACCTGCATGGAGTTCTCAGTTTCAATGTTTCCGCCCTGTTCTCTGCCACTTGCCCTTTTAAGCAGCATCAGCTGTATAATCAGTGCTTCAGAATCAAGTCTGCAGTTTGCTTGACACCTTGCTCCTGGAAGACTTGGACTTCTTATCCTACCACCTTCTACTTCAGATCTTTGGACATGTGTGGACTCAGGAATCTCTCAGCTTACCATCAACATTGGCAAGGTAAGTAGAGAGAGAAGCTTTAACCTGTTTCTGTAACTAAATGGACTTAAGGTTTATTCCTGCCTGTCTTGTATCCTGCCTGCAACTGTGTTAACCCTTACTTGTATGAAGTAATACAAGAACTACTTAAACAAGCCTGTGTCTTCTGTGTTTCCTGGCACCCACGCACAAGACTCTATACAGACTGTATTTTACATTTGACAAGATTCTGAAGCCAACGTTAGAGTCTGCTGTGGACTGTGAATGCCAGATATCCAGTTATACCTTCTGTGATGATAGTGGTTGTGACTTCTCACAACCATTTCAGCATTTCTATCTTAAAGGATCTGGGAAGATATTAATTTATACATTCTGTGACGACAGTGGTTGTGACTTCTCACAACCATTTCAGGTGAGCGCATTCCCTTTTTTCAGCCAGGTGTGTTAGCACAGGTAAACACTATTGTGCGCTCTTTCCTCTTTTCCAGCTTTTCTGCCGTAAAATATCTGGGAAGATGGAGGCTCGTGTAAAAGATTTATTTGGAGTTACTGATAAGATTCTTGCGGATATTCAGGCTTTAAAGACCAGCTTTGCAAGCCAGCAAGATCTTAATAATCACAACTTGCAAGTTTTCGGACAAAATACGCAGCAATTGCGAAACAGGATTGAGCCTCTGGAGGAACGAGTCCTGGCACCATCCACATCCCCGGGTTCTGGGTTTCCAAAGTTGCCACCTTTCCGTTTTGGCGGTGAACGGGAAAAATTTTGGGGATTTATTAATCAATGCAAACTGTTTTTCTCTGCTCATGCTTCACAATTTCTCTCCGAACGATCCAAGGTGCTAACCATAATCAAGCTGCTCTCCAACAAAGCTCTGATGTGGGCAAACCCCCTGATTGAGACTGAGGATGAATGTCTAAATAATCTTGAAGCTTTCATTTCAGCTATGGGGCAGGTTTTTGATGACCCAAACCGAGGTGCAACAGCTGAAGCAGCCATGTTGGCTTTGCGCCAAGGTAAGCGCTCAGTAGCTGAATATGCCTTGGATTTCAGGAGATGGGCTCTTGATACCACTTGGGACAGTTCCACGAAGAAATCAATTTTCCGTAAAGGGTTGTCTCCTATGATTAAAGACGAACTTGCTCGTGCCGACCCTCCCACCGCGTTGGGAGACTTTATTAACTACTGCATCCGTATTGATGCCCGTCTTACTGAACGCAGACAGGAGAGATGGTCTGAAATTAATCATCCTAATCATTTCCTGCCTTCCTCCCCAGCTAAGGAGTCTGTGAGCCGGAGCACACGGGAACCAGAACCTGAACCAATGCAGGTGGACTCCTTACAGAGATGGGTGAGTGATGCCCGCAAGGAACATCGACTAAAAGAAAATCTATGTTTCTATTGTGGTAAGTCAGGGCACTTCATTACAAGCTGCCCCAACCGTTCTCGTAAGACTGCTGCAGCAGTCATACACTGTGAGTGCTGCGAAAGGGGATCTGTCAAATCCGAATCTCAAGTTCTAGGGAGATCTGCAGCTATAGATACTGACTTCTCGGACTTAAACTCCATTATTTCAGAGCCTGATGATTGTATAAATGCAGCAATTTTTCAAGTTTCCCCAACAGTATCCCAGTTGAGCTGTAAGAAGAACAACTCTCATTGCTCCCTCTCCATCAAACTCTGGGTTGACTCGGTATGGGTGTGTAGCTCTGCCATGATTGACTCAGGGACAAGTGGCAATTTTATGGACATCTCTTTTGCCCAGAAATATGGGATACGTCCCGTGAAGAGAGCTACTCCTGTACAGATGGAGACTGTGGATGGTTCCCTGTTAAACTCTGGACCAGTGGATCAGGAGATGGAACCCTTGAAGGTGTTCATGGGTAAAGATCATCAAGAGAGATTGTCTTTTATGCTTATTGCTTCTCCCCATTTTCCCATCATTTTAGGGCTGCCATGGCTGCAGGCTCAGAACCCTACAATTAACTGGGAGACCAAGGAGCTGCACTTCCCGGAGAAACAGATAGGTCCAGAAGTTGCAGTTTGTGCTGTTCCTGAGGGATCCTCCACGCTTTCAGAGCTACCAGCTATGTACCATGAGTATGCCGACGTATGTGACAAGAGGAACGCTGATCAGCTTCCCCCTCATCGTCCATATGATTGTCCAATTGAACTCTTGCCAGGAGCAGGTATACCCTTTGGTAAGATCTACCCTTTGGCAGGGCCCGAGCTAAAGGCTTTGAAGGACTATATTGATGAGAATTTAGCCAAAGGCTTCATACGCCACTCCTCATCTCCTGCAGGTGCACCCATCTTCTTTGTGAAGAAGAAAGATGGATCTCTTAGACCCTGCATAGATTACCGGGAGCTTAATAAGGTTACTATCAGAAACCGTTACCCACTGCCTTTGATCCCTGAGTTATTGGAGAGAGTACGGCATGCCAAGATTTTTTCTAAACTGGATCTCCGTGGGGCCTATAATTTGGTCCGTATTAGACCTGGGGATGAATGGAAGACCGCATTCAAATCACGTTATGGACATTTCGAATACTTAGTCATGCCGTTCGGTCTATGTAATGCCCCAGCAACTTTCCAACATTTAGTGAACGACATTTTCAGGGATCTTTTGGATACTTTTGTAGTGATTTATTTAGACGATATTTTGATTTTTTCTAACTCTACAGAGGAACATCATGGACACATGAAGATGGTCTTAGAACGCCTACGACAGAATCATCTTTATATCAAACTTGAAAAATGCGAATTCCATCAGACCGAGATTCAATTTTTGGGGTATGTAATGTCATCATGAGGAATTTGTATGGATGAGAGTAAGACCCAAGCCATCAAGAACTGGCCAGTTCCGAAGAATGTGAAGGAAGTACAGCGCTTCATCGGGTTTGCTAATTTCTACAGGTGTTTTATTAGGAACTTTTCTGAGGTAGTGTCACCTATCACGCAACTTACCCGTAAAAGATCTACCTTCACCTGGACTCCTCAAGCCCAAGAAGCATTTTCTCACCTGAAGAGTAAATTTACCACAGCACCTATCCTAGTGCATCCCAACCCTGAACTGGCCTTCATAGTAGAGGTGGATGCCTCTGACTGTGCCATCGGAGCTATAATCTCCCAGAAAACAGGTGAGAAGAATGTTTTGCATCCCTGTGCTTTTTTTTCACAGCGGTTGTCTGCAGCAGAAAAGAACTACGACGTGGGCAATAGAGAATTGTTGGCCATCATTGCTGCCTTCAAGGAATGGAGACATCATCTTCAGGGAACTGCACAGCAGATAGTCATCCTGACCGACCATCATAATCTTGAATTTATCAGATCAGCTAAGTGCCTGACTCGTCGCCAGGCTCGTTGGAGTCTGTTCTTGAATCAATTCAATTTTGTAATCTCTTATAGGCCAGGGTCGTGCAATGGAAAAGCAGACGCACTCTCTAGGATCCATTCAACTGAGACCTCTCCACTCACTACTTCTAAGACTATTCTTCCCGATTCCAGGTTCCTGGGAGTGATTCACAATCAAGACCTACTTAATGACATCAAGGAGGCATACCATTTGGATTCCTTTCTGGCTCAACTTCCTAGGGATGTAAGTCTTGTTTATAAGAATGTTGTGTGGTTTCAAGGCCAACGTTTGTATATACCTGAAATGGTCAGACTGAGAGTACGACAACTCATCCACGACTCCAAGATAGCGGGACATAGAGGAGTCCTAAAGACTCAAGAATTCCTTTCTCGTTTCTTTTGGTGGCCCACTTATAGAAAAGATGTTCTAAATTATGTCTCTTCATGCGAAGTGTGTGCGAGATGCAAGACACCACGTTCTTCACCGACGGGTCTATTACAACCCCTACCCACCCCATCCCGTCCATGGGGATCCATTTCCATGGATTTCATTGTGGAGTTGCCAACCTCGCAAGGGAAAAACACCATTTTGGTGGTGGCGGATCGTTTGACAAAGGCAGCTCACTTTATTCCCTGTAGCGGCTTACCCACTGCTAAACAGACCGCAGATTTAATAATTCAAGAGGTGTTTCATTTGCATGGACTACCGGTTGAGGTCATTTCTGATCGAGGGGTGCAATTCACTTCAAGGTTTTGGCAGAACTTCTGTGCCGCATTGGACATTAAAGTAAATCTTTCTTCTGCCTTTCATCCTCAGACAAATGGCCAGACAGAACGGACCAACCAGACCCTGGAGCAGTATCTCCGCTGCTTTATCTGCCACCTACAGGATGATTGGGTGGATTTACTTCCTTTGGCTGAATTTTCTTATAATAACGCTCAGAGTGCCTCCACTAAGCAGTCTCCTTTTTATGCTAATCTAGGTTATCATCCTAACGTACTTCCTCGATTTCCTATAGATACGCCTCTGTCAGCTGTGACCGACAGAATTGCTTCCTTACAACGGAATGTTGATCTTCTAAAAGAGAATCTGGAATCGGCTCAGGAGAAATATAAAAGAGCAGCTGATAAATTTCGTAAACCCGCACCAGCCTTCAAGGTAGGAGACTTGGTCTGGCTGTCAACTAAGAACCTTAAGTTAAGGATTCCATCATCCAAATTGGGACATAAGTACATTGGTCCCTACAGGATCAATAAAATTGTAAGTGCCGTGGCTTGTCGTCTTCGTCTGCCCAGAACCATGAGAATTCACCCTGTTTTTCACGCTTCCCTACTAAAGGCAGCAGTACCCAATATGTTTCCTGGACGTTCTTCTCCTCATCCTGACCCAGTGCTGATTGATGGTCAGGAGGAATTTGTAGTGGAAAGGATTCTGGATTCTAGGTTGCATAGAAATCAGCTACAATACCTGATTAAGTGGCAAGGCTACTCAGTTGAAGACAACTCATGGGAACCGGTTGATAACAATAATGCTCCTCGCTTACTTCGCCAGTTCCATCAGAGGTACCCAGACAAGCCGGGTCTGGGGTCATCCGGAGACTGTCCCTAAGAGGGGAGTAATGTAAGGTTTTAGACGATTTGCTATATCTGCTGTTATTTTTTGTAGAACCTAGTTTTTCCTGTCGGCCGTTTTGCTTTCTGTTCTGCTGTATCTACTTTGCCCTTAACCTGCATGGAGTTCTCAGTTTCAATGTTTCCGCCCTGTTCTCTGCCACTTGCCCTTTTAAGCAGCATCAGCTGTATAATCAGTGCTTCAGAATCAAGTCTGCAGTTTACTTGACACCTTGCTCCTGGAAGACTTGGACTTCTTATCCTACCACCTTCTACTTCAGATCCTTGGACATGTGTGGACTCAGGAATCTCTCAGCTTACCATCAACATTGGCAAGGTAAGTAGAGAGAGAAGCTTTAACCTGTTTCTGTAACTAAATGGACTTAAGGTTTATTCCTGCCTGTCTTGTATCCTGCCTGCAACTGTGTTAACCCTTACTTGTATGAAGTAATACAAGAACTACTTAAACAAGCCTGTGTCTTCTGTGTTTCCTGGCACCCACGCACAAGACTCTATACAGACTGTATTTTACATTTGACAGAAGGAGCCAAGCATCGCGTGGTGGTCTCGACAGATCACAAGAATTTGACTTATCTTGAGTCTGCCAAACGGTTGAATCCGAGACAGGCTCGATGGTCGTTAGTTTTCTCCCGTTTTGATTTTGTGGTTTCGTACCTTCCGGGCTCTAAGAATGTGAAGGCTGATGCCCTGTCAAGGAGTTTTGTGCCTGACTCTCCGGGTGTTCCTGAAACGGCGGGTATTCTCAAAGAGGGGGCTGATAGACCTGACCGTTGCCCAGCGGAGAAACTGTTTGTCCCTGATAGATGGACTAGTAGAGTTATCTCTGAGATTCCTTGTTCAGTGTTGGCTGGGCATCCTGGAATCTTTGGTACCAGAGATTTGGTGGCTAGATCCTTCTGGTGGCCGTCTTTGTCGTGGGATGTGCGTTCTTTTGTGCAGTCCTGTGGGACTTGTGCTCGGGCTAAGCCCTGCTGTTCTCGTGCCAGTGGGTTGCTTTTGTCCTTGCCGGTCCCGAAGAGGCCCTGGACGCATATTTCAATGGATTTTATTTCGGATCTCCCCGTCTCTCAAAAGATGTTGGTCATTTGGGTGGTTTGTGATCGCTTTTCTAAGATGGTCCATTTGGTACCTTTGTCTAAATTGCCTTCCTCCTCTGATTTGGTGCCATTATTTTTCCAGCATGTGGTTCGTTTACATGATATCCCGGAGAACATCGTTTCTGACAGAGGTTCCCAGTTTGTTTCAAGGTTTTGGCGATCCTTTTGTGCTAGGATGGGCATTGATTTGTCTTCTTCCTCGGCTTTCCATCCTCAGACAAATGGCCAAACCGAACGAACTAATCAAACTTTGGAAACATATCTGAGATGCTTTGTTTCTGCTGATCAGGATGATTGGGTGTCCTTTTTGCCGTTGGCTGAGTTCGCCCTTAATAATCGGGCCAGCTCGGCTACTTTGGTTTCGCCGTTTTTCTGCAATTCTGGTTTCCATCCTCGTTTCTCTTCAGGGCAGGTTGAGTCTTCAGACTGTCCTGGTGTAGATACTGTGGTGGATAGGTTGCAGCAGATTTGGACTCATGTGGTGGACAATTTGACATTGTCCCAGGAGAAGGCTCAACGTTTCACTAACCGCCGGCGCTGTGTGGGTCCCCGACTTCGTGTTGGGGATTTGGTTTGGTTGTCGTCTCGTTATGTTCCTATGAAGGTTTCCTCTCCTAAGTTTAAGCCTCGTTTCATTGGTCCATATAAGATTTCTGAGGTTATCAATCCTGTGTCATTTCGTTTGGCCCTTCCTGCTTCTTTTGCCATCCATAATGTGTTCCATAGGTCGTTATTGCGGAGATACGTGGCACCTGAGGTTCCATCCGTTGATCCTCCTGCCCCGGTGTTAGTTGAGGGGGAGTTGGAGTATGTGGTGGAGAAGATTTTGGATTCTCGTGTTTCGAGACGGAAACTCCAGTACCTGGTCAAGTGGAAGGGTTATGGTCAGGAAGATAATTCCTGGGTTTTTGCCTCTGATGTTCATGCTGCCGATCTGGTTCGTGCCTTTCATTTGGCTCATCTTGGTCGGCCTGGGGGCTCTGGTGAGGGTTCGGTGACTCCTCCTCAAGGGGGGGGTACTGTTGTGAATTCTGTTGTCGGTCTCCCTCCTGTGGTCATGAATGGTACTTCAGCTGGTTCTGTCCATGGACTTCCTCTGGTGGGTGTTTCTGAGTTTCACAGGTGATGAGGTTAATTCGTTAGCTGCTGCTCTATTTAACTCCACTTAGATCTTTGCTCCATGCCACCTGTCAATGTTCCAGTATTGGTCTAGTTCACTCCTGGATCGTTCTTGTGACCTGTCTGCCCATCAGAAGCTAAGTTCCAGCTTGTATTTCTTGGGTTTGCTATTTTTCTGTCCAGCTTGCTATTTAATTTGTTGTCTTGCTTGCTGGAAGCTCTGGGACGCAGAGGGAGCGCCTCCGCACCGTGAGTCGGTGCGGAGTGTCTTTTTGCGCCTTCTGCGTGGTCTTTTTGTAGGTTTTTGTGCTGTCTGCAAAGTAACCTTTCCTATCCTCGGTCTGTTCAGTAAGTCGGGCCTCACTTTGCTAAATCTATTTAATCTCTGTGTTTGTATTTTCATCTTTACTCACCGTCATTATATGTGGGGGGCTGCCTTTTCCTTTGGGGAATTTCTCTGAGGCAAGGTAGGCTTTATTTTTCTATCTTCAGGGCTAGCTAGTTTCTTAGGCTGTGCCGAGTTGCATAGGGAGCGTTAGGCGCAATCCACGGCTATTTCTAGTGTGTTTGATAGGTTTAGGGATTGCGGTCAGCAGAGTTCCCACGTCCCAGAGCTCGTCCTTATTATCAGTAACTATCAGGTCATTCCGTGTGCTCTTAACCACCAGGTCCATTATTGTCCTGACCACCAGGTCATAACAGCGCACGCCGAAAATATCCCAATAGGAGCCGGAACATTTCCGGGTCAGTATCGGCACGTGCGCAGAAGAACTCCTTCACATATTGTGTGTCGCCGATGATGTCGGCCTGGGCACTGTCGGCACATGCGCGGCCAAGTGAATCCGGAGTCCCCCATCACCGCAACGGACGTACAGGATAGTCACCCGATGTTGCCAAGGTAATCGTGATGCAAGAGGCAGGAGACACCGACCACAGGCCACGCATGCGCACTGACCGAGCCATACGCCATGAGCGGCACAAAGCGAAAGTGAGCTCTATAACTTCAAAAAATGGGGGCAAAATACATGTAACACAAATTTGGCAAATCTATACAATTAAGGCAACATTAAAAGGGGGAACAAAGGATAAATAATAATAAATGGAGAGAGAGTGCAAAAACACCCAAAACAAAATATAATATAATAAAGACAAAAATAAAATTAATCCACCATATATCAGATGGGGTGAATACATAATTGCTCCCAAGTATTGTCTGATGCAAATACAAATATAAATAAATAAACATATAAATAATAAGAAATCTATATGAGGTTTAACAATGATAAATGTAAGGTTATACACATGGGAAGAAGGAATCAATGTCACCATTACACACTGAATGGGAAACCACTGGGTAAATCTGACAGGGAGAAGGACTTGGGGATCCTAGTTAATGATAAACTTACCTGGAGCAGCCAGTGCCAGGCAGCAGCTGCCAAGGCAAACAGGATCATGGGGTGCATTAAAAGAGGTCTGGATACACATGATGAGAGCATTATACTGCCTCTGTACAAATCCCTAGTTAGACCGCACATGGAGTACTGTGTCCAGTTTTGGGCACCGGTGCTCAGGAAGGATATAATGGAACTAGAGAGAGTACAAAGGAGGGCAACAAAATTAATAAAGGGGATGGGAGAACTACAATACCCAGATAGATTAGCGAAATTAGGATTATTTAGTCTAGAAAAAAGACGACTGAGGGGCGATCTAATAACCATGTATAAGTATATAAGGGGACAATACAAATATCTCGCTGAGGATCTGTTTATACCAAGGAAGGTGACGGGCACAAGGGGGCATTCTTTGCGTCTGGAGGAGAGAAGGTTTTTCCACCAACATAGAAGAGGATTCTTTACTGTTAGGGCAGTGAGAATCTGGAATTGCTTGCCTGAGGAGGTGGTGATGGCGAACTCAGTCGAGGGGTTCAAGAGAGGCCTGGATGTCTTCCTGGAGCAGAACAATATTGTATCATACAATTATTAGGTTCTGTAGAAGGACGTAGATCTGGGTATTTATTATGATGGAATATAGGCTGAACTGGATGGACAAATGTCTTTTTTCGGCCTTACTAACTATGTTACTATGTTACTATGTTACTATATGCATCAGACCGCCCTGGCTGTGTGAGTGCAAAAAACATGAAAACATAAATTAATATGGAGAAATCTAATAAATAAAAAATAGAAAATAATCCATTATACAGCAGACAGAGTAATACATCGTGTTTTCCAAATTATTGTCTGATGCAATAGATAAACATATAAATAATTAAAAAATATATATATGCATCAGACCGCACTGGCTGTGTCATTGCTAAAAAGCAAAAAATATAAACAAAACACAATATATAATTCTTAAGTGAATATACACAACACCTAGTGAATACAATAAATATTCCCGTTTAGGCCATAGGAACAGGAGGCACTAGCAACTCTGAACGAATTGGCACAAGAACATGATGAAACTCAGGGAAGTAAGGTCCCCAAATGTATTCAGCCACGATCTCACAAATTTCCACCCTTGTCAGCCTGCCATACGATCGATGTATTTGTCAAGACAGTCACTAGGGACTTTGAGAACATCCCTCGTTATCCCAAATTTGATAATTTGAATAAAAAAGAAAAATCTGGACTTAAAAGACTGCAAGAACTTGATGATGTGTTATTTAAATCGGCTGACAAGGGTGGAAATGTGGTGATCTGGCCAAAAGCGCTATATGAAACGGAAGCTTTTAGGCAATTGAGGGATAAGGTATGTTACCGTAAATTGACTTTCAATCCCCTTGAGAAATTCAGGTCAGAACTCTTAATTATCCTTAAGGATGCTATGGAAACAGAAGTAATAACTAAGGAACTGTTTACGGCACTTCAGATGCCGGAACCTGTGGTATCAACGCTGTACTTGTTGCCTAAGGTACACAAGAATAGTGAAAACCCCCCTGGGAGACCAATTATCTCAGGATGTGGCAACTATCTGGAAAATGTTATATTATATAAACTCACAAACCATGCCTGAACGCCACCCCCTGACGAAGGAATTTAGTTCCGAAACGCGCGTGATAAGTGATTATCATATTAATTGTGCTTATGGGTCTCCCTTCATTTATTTTTTTATACGCCGTCCTATTTTGCACACTTTTTGTATTTTTTTGTTACAGTTATTGATTTTATATTTTCATATCGCTGCTAATTAATTAATTAATAAAGATATTATTTCTTATGATCCAGTCTGGTCTTCCTGGTGCATCCTTGGATCTGGTGGTTGGTTTGTACCATGCAAAATGTGCCTACATCCTTACTAAATCCATAATTTCAAAAAAATAGCCTTACATATGATCATTCTTCATGCTTCCAAAACATCAGTACAAGAACAAGAACCACCTCTGCACTTGCTCCCTAATATATTCCACTCCTTATTAGATGACAGGTTTATTACACACCGTGAAATTGTTTACTTGTTTCACATATTTGTATTTATCCATTAGCAAGAATGTTATCAGGGTTATTTAATTCAGACATTTTCACACATCGCATAACTCCACAGAAGCTTCAGTAAATGCACTACGGATATTGTTGAAAACAAAAGGCTGGTAAGGAATAAATATGAATTGTAAAACATATGTTTCAGTAAACATAAAGGAAATATCATGGCATAGATCCAATGGGAGAGGTGAAACTCTTTTATGAAATCCAAGTTTTTTTAACCCTGCTGCTGTCTTCGGTCTGGGGAGACCTATTTTGAACTTTGGTATTTTTTGGGGTGTTCAAGATGCGGTTTATGAAACTTGTGGTTGATTGACTTAAATGAGGATGGGTCGGTCGGCCACAGGTTTCAGAGCCGCATCTTGAATATTTTAAAGAATATTGAAGTTTAATTAGAAATTGTATATTGATGATGACAAATTATGGTATATAACCTACACAGATGAACAATATTTACTATATTTTCAAGTTTCGAGCTATGCAAAAAGAAATAATTAGAAAAGAAGAACACAGAAAATCACAACAAATATTTAGTTGTGGGTTGCTTCCTCAAAATTGTTGTCTCAATAACTCACTGCTCTGATCCTTAGGAAAGACTTCACACTATTTAAACCCCCGATCCCTGCTTCCAGTTACCAGTTTAGCATGTCCCTTATTCAGTACTATTACCCAGCTACCTTGATTACTCATGTATTATTCTGCTGCTGACCTTGAGTTGTTCTGCTCTGCTGATGATTCTGTCTTGATTTTCTCTTCTCTCTGGTGTTGTCCCAGCTTATGCAACCCTTCATCCCTCTGTCAACTTACTCCACTTGCCAGCAGCCACTCCAGAGACATAATTCACTGGAACTTGATCCCTGTATAGGGATTTGAAGTGAAAGGCCAGCATTGTTATGGGTCCTAATAAGGGGAGAAGTTAGTGCAAAGTCTGTGGAAGCCTTATTAAGAGTTGTCATCCTTCAATGTTCAGAGCTCCATAACAATGTGTAATTATTAACATGATGTACTACTTGGAAGAGATGGATCATTGAATTATGCTATCTAGTTACATAGTGTTTTGGACCTGACAAACAAGCCTCTGCCTTATTCACACATCAATATGCACCTAAGACCCACCATTGGTAATTTATTCTTGGATCACATTTGGTAGGTTCTATTCACTGCTTATTGGGTACAATCCAAAAGACCTTGTGTGTTCAAGAGGCCTTGACCCAGTCCTTCAAGAACTGACTGTTTTCTTAATAACTAATATATACCACCCATTGAAAGGTGACATTGTTTTTAGAGAATGAATGTTATTTAATTCACTCATCAGTTGCTTGAATGTTATAGCTAATTAGTGCATATAATCATGGGTGAAAACAAGGCTTACTGTATTCATGTGGGGGGTACGTTTTTTATTATTTACTAACAATGTTAAAATCTGTCAAAATTTGATTTGCCAGTTTCACTCAAATCTTAAAATTTCACTTGTGCCAAATTAATATAATGTAATTGAAGTTGCTATTAAAATCCAGTTTGTATGCTTTGAAGTTTCTCCAGATCACAAGGGAGACAATAAAAAATATACTCACTTCACCACTAATCTGATCTGGCTATTCAACTTCCTGCCTGCTACACAACTTGCTTTCATTCACCCTACAAGTCAACTTTACTTTTCTGTCTTAGTCTTCCTCTTTCTTCGGCATATCCAGCGTTCAGATGGCCACAAGCAATATCACGATATAACTTCAGGACTAGTCAGCAGCACCAGACGCACGAAACAGCAAAGCTAGAAGGGAAGACTGGATGGAGTGAAGCGAGCCATTGACTGACCGAACAGAAAGTTATTTCACAGTGGCAGGTGAAGGGCAAGTTAGGTATCATGCATTTTTTACCCTCCTTCATGACCTTAAAATGAATCAAACAAAAAGATGGACAAGAGGCAACCATTGTTGCTGGATTCAAGCAAACTAAATCACCAAAAAAAAGTTTGTGTTTTGGCTATTCCAATTTTTTTTATAACACCAAAAAGAACCTAAATCCCAAAAATGTATGTGCAAAGAAAAGGGGATAATGCAGAACACACACTAAGATGAAGCAAACTTTTCAATGATGGACTAAAAAATATATTTTTATTTCAACAAAGCGAAAATACAAATTTAATTCATGATTACATTTGTATTTTAACTTTGTTGCAATAAAAATATATTTTTTAGCCCATCATTGAAAAGTGTGATTCATCTTAGTGTTTATTCCAATTATTTTGTGGAATTTAAATTGACTTGAGACAAATTCAGTTTATCTCTATTATTTACATTTTATTTTTATACTTTTTACTATACTATGCTGCCTTTAAGGTGTCAGACATCTGTGAGGCAGTCAATATGTATAGTTTTTTTTTCTAAATTTTGCATTTGAGCCTGGGGAAAACATTCCTCTATGGTCATTTCGGTTACTGGTAGACTTGCTCCAAACAAGTTTAGAATGGTAAACTGGATTCTATCTGGTTTACTTCAGACAAATCTTTATTATGTTTTTTGTTGTGTTTTTTATAATTTCATGATTTCTTAAACTATAAGACATTTCATTTATATCCACACCCTCCAGTTGGGTCTTTTGCAGAATCACCACCAATCAAGGTTAGGTAAATGATGGGATCTCTTGTGCTCTTTTACGTCCATTTTCTGTGTCCTATATGGTTTTTCATACCCATTATGTTGGGAGAAACCACACAGCATGTCTTACCACTTGAATGCAGTGTGCTTCTGTATCTTTTGTTTTGGCTTGCCTCTGCTTGTATTTTCTTACATTCCATCTAGTAATGCCTAGTTTGAATTTATTTATCACTTTCTAAGATTAATGACAAAGGAAAAGCACAATGCAGATATCTACGATGGTTCAGAATTTTTATTTTAAGTGAGATACAATTGTTTAATAAAACAGACATACTAGAGTGCTGAGAGATTATTTTTAAGTACACTGGTGACAAATCAATAAAATCAATTACAATTTTCTGAAGCGTTAAATAAAATGCTATTGAGTAGAAAGTGACTATTGGAATGTGTTGACATTATTTTAATTTGAAACAAAATGTAATGTGTTGAGGTAACAAAAAATGTTTAAAGTAAAGAAAAATGAATCCTTATATTATATGCCTCATGTGCAGTAGGCAGCATGTCAATTGAGGCTATTTACACACGTTGCGGATTGTATGCTTTTTTGCAGTGTTTTTTCGCCGTGAAAATGCATGCACAACACAGCCTATTGAATTCAATGGAATTCTGCAATGCTGTGTAAATGCTACGTATTTTTCTGCGGCGGATTCGCATCGCGTAAAAATACGCAGCATGCTTATTCTTTGTGCAGAATCAGGGTGATTCCGCACACATAGGAATGCATTGAAATGCTCACTTTACACATGTGGCTATGCCCACCATGCGTAAAGTGAGCGCTTCATGTGCGGTGGTACCCGGGTCTGGAAGAGAGGAGACTCTCCTCCAGGCCTTTGGGAACCATTTTTCTGTTAAAAAAATAATTAAAATAAAAAATATTGATATGCTTACTGTTATGACCTGGTGGTTAGGAGCACCTGGAACGACCTGATGGATAAACTCACACAGGACAAGCTCTGGGAAGTGGGAGCTCTGCCGACCGCAACCCCTAATCCTATCCCACACACTAGAAATAGCCGTGGAGCGTACCTAACACGACCTAGACGCCTCTTCACAGCCTAAGAGCTAACTAGCCCTAAAGATAGAAAATAAAGCTTACCTTGCCTCAGAGAAATTCCCCAAAGGAAAAGGCAGCCCCCCACATATATTGACTGTGAGATAAGATGAAAGTCACAAACACAGAAATGAAACAGGTTTTAGCAAAGGGAGGCCAGACTTACTAAACAGACTGAGGATAGGAAAGGTAACTTTGCGGTCAGCACAAAACCCTACAAAAAGACCACGCAGAGTGTGCAAAAAGACCTCCGCACCGACTCACGGTGCGGAGGTGCCACTCTGCATCCCAGAGCTTCCAGCTAGCAGGGCAAGATCATGATAGCCAGCTGGACAAGGAAACAATGAACAAATAAATAACTAGCAGGAACTTAGCTTCTGCTGGAGTAAACAGTTCACCAGAAAGATCCAAGAGCGAACTGAACCAGTACAAGAACATTGCCAGCTGGCAAGGAGTAACGATCTGAGTGGAGTTAAATATAACAGCCAGCCAAAGAATAAACTACGTCACCTGTGGAAGGAACCTCAGAAGCAGCAGCTCCACTCACAGCCACCAGAGGGAGTCCATGGACAGAACTCGCCGAAGTACCATTCATGCCACAGGAGGGAGTTCGATAACAGAATTCACAACAGTACCCCCCCTTGAGGAGGGGTCACCGATCCCTCACCAGAGCCCCCAGGCCGATCAGGACGAGCCAAACCAAATGAAAGGCACGAACTAGATCGGCAGCATGAACATCAGAGGCAAAAACCCAGGAATTATCTTCCTGACCATAACCCTTCCACTTGACCAGGTACTGGAGTTTCCGTCTCGAAATACAAGAATCCAAAATCTTCTCCACCACATACTCCAACTCCCCCTCGACCAACACCGGGGCAGGAGGATCAACGGAGGGAACCATAGGCGCCACGTATCTCCGCAATAACGACCTATGGAACACATTATGGATGGCAAAAGAAGCTGGAAGGGCCAAACGAAATGACACAGGATTGAGAACTTCAGAAATCTTATACGGACCAATGAAACGAGGCTTAAACTTAGGAGAGGAAACCTTCATAGGAACATGACGAGATGACAACCAAACCAAATCCCCAACACGAAGTCGGGGACCAACACAGCGCCGGTGGTTAGCGAAACGTTGAGCCTTCTCCTGGGACAATGTCAAATTGTCCACCACATGAGTCCAAATCTGCTGCAACCTGTCCACCACCGTATCCACACCAGGACAGTCCGAAGGCTCAACCTGCCCTGAAGAGAAACGAGGATGGAAACCAGAATTACAGAAAAAAGGCGAAACCAAAGTAGCCGAGCTGGCCCGATTATTAAGGGCGAACTCAGCCAAAGGCAAGAAGGACACCCAATCATCCTGATCAGCAGAAACAAAGCATCTCAGATATGTTTCCAAAGTCTGATTAGTTCGTTCGGTTTGGCCATTTGTCTGAGGATGGAAAGCCGAAGAAAAAGACAAATCAATGCCCATCTTAGCACAAAAGGACCGCCAAAACCTCGAAACAAACTGGGAACCTCTGGCCGAGACGATGTTCTCCGGAATGCCATGCAAACGAACCACATGCTGGAAAAACAATGGCACCAAATCAGAAGAGGAAGGCAATTTAGACAAGGGTACCAAATGGACCATCTTAGAGAAGCGATCACAAACCACCCAAATGATCGACATCCTTTGAGAGACAGGGAGATCTGAAATAAAATCCATGGAAATATGCGTCCAGGGCCTCTTCGGGACTGGCAAGGACAAAAGCAACCCACTGGCACGAGAACAGCAGGGCTTAGCCCGAGCACAAGTCCCACAGGACTGCACAAAAGAACGCACATCCCGTGACAAAGAAGGCCACCAAAAGGATCTAGCCACCAAATCTCTGGTACCAAAGATTCCAGGATGAGCCGCCAACACCGAACAATTAACCTCAGAGATAACTCTACTAGTCCATCTATCAGGGACAAACAGTTTCTCCGCTGGACAACGGTCAGGTCTATCAGCCTGAAACTTCTGCAGCACGCGCCGCAAATCAGGGGAGATGGCAGACAAAATTACCCCCTCTTTGAGAATACCCGCCGGCTCAGGAACACCCGGAGACTCAGGCACAAAACTCCTTGACAGAGCATCAGCCTTCACATTCTTAGAGCCCGGAAGGTACGAAACCACAAAATCAAAACGGGAGAAAAACAGCGACCATCGAGCCTGTGTAGGATTCAACCGTTTGGCAGACTCGAGATAAGTCAAATTCTTGTGATCCGTCAAGACCACCACGCGATGTTTGGCTCCGTCAAGCCAATGTCGCCACTCCTCGAATGCCCACTTCATGGCCAACAACTCTCGATTGCCAACATCATAATTGCGCTCAGCAGGTGAGAATTTTCTAGAAAAGAAGGCACATGGTTTCATCACCAAGCCATCATAACTTCTTTGCGACAAAACAGCCCCTGCTCCAATCTCAGAAGCATCAACCTCGACCTGAAACGGGAGCAAAACATCTGGCTGGCACAACACAGGGGCAGAAGAAAAACGACGCTTCAACTCCTGAAAAGCCTCTACTGCCGCAGAAGACCAATTGACCACATCAGCACCTTTCTTGGTCAAATCAGTCAACGGTTTAGCAACACTAGAAAAATTAGCGATGAAGCGACGATAAAAATTAGCAAAGCCCAGGAACTTCTGCAGGCTCTTCACAGATGTCGGCTGAGCCCAATCATAAATGGCCTGAACTTTAACAGGGTCCATCTCGATAGTAGAAGGGGAAAAAATGAAACCCAAAAATGAAACCTTCTGAACCCCAAAGAGACATTTCGACCCCTTCACAAACAAGGAATTCGCACGAAGGACCTGGAACACCATTCTGACCTGCTTCACATGAGACTCCCAATCATCCGAAAAGACCAAAATATCATCCAAATATACAATCATGAATCTATCCAGGTACTCTCGGAAGATGTCATGCATAAAGGACTGAAACACAGATGGAGCATTAGAAAGCCCGAATGGCATAACCAGGTACTCAAAATGGCCCTCGGGCATATTAAATGCTGTTTTCCATTCATCGCCCTGTTTAATTCGCACAAGATTATACGCCCCTCGAAGATCTATCTTGGTGAACCAACTAGCCCCCTTAATCCGAGCAAACAAATCAGACAGCAGCGGCAAAGGGTACTGAAATTTGACTATGATCTTATTAAGAAGGCGGTAATCAATACAAGGTCTCAAAGAGCCATCCTTCTTGGCCACAAAAAAGAACCCTGCTCCCAACGGTGATGACGACGGGCGAATATAACCTTTCTCCAAGGATTCCCTTATATAACTCCGCATAGCGGCGTGCTCTGGCACAGATAAATTAAACAGTCGGCCCTTAGGAAGCTTACTACCAGGAATCAAATTAATAGCACAATCGCAATCCCTATGAGGAGGTAAGGCACCGGATTTGGGCTCTTCAAATACATCCCGGTAATCTGACAAAAACTCAGGGACTTCAGAAGGAGTGGAAGGCGAAATTGACAGCAATGGAACATCACCATGTACCCCCTGACAACCCCAGCCGGACACAGACATAGATTTCCAATCCAATACTGGATTATGGACCTGTAGCCATGGCAACCCCAAAACGACCACATCATGCAGATTATGCAAAACCAAAAAGCGAATATCCTCCTGATGTGCAGGAGCCATGCACATGGTCAATTGAGTCCAGTACTGAGACTTATTCTTGGCCAAAGGCGTAGCATTAATTCCTCTCAATGGAATAGGATACTGCAAGGGCTCCAAGAAAAAACCACAGCGCCTAGCAAACTCCAAGTCCATCAAATTCAGGGCAGCGCCTGAATCCACAAATGCCATAACAGAATAGGACAACAGAGAGCAAATCAGAGTAACGGACAAAAGAAATTTAGACTGTACCGTACTAATGGTGGCAGACCTAGTGAACCGCTTAGTGCGCTTAGGACAATCGGAGATAGCATGAGTGGAATCACCACAGTAAAAACACAGCCCATTCCGACGTCTGTGTTCTTGCCGTTCAGCTCTAGTCAAAGTCCTATCACACTGCATAGGCTCAGGCCTATGCTCAGAGAATACCGCCAAATGGTGCACAGCTTTGCGCTCACGCAAGCGCCGATCGATCTGAATGGCCAAGGACATAGACTCATTCAGACCAGCAGGTGTGGGAAATCCCACCATGACATCCTTAAGGGCTTCAGAAAGACCCTTTCTGAAAATTGCCGCCAGGGCACACTCATTCCACTGAGTAAGCACAGACCACTTTCTAAACTTCTGACAGTACACCTCCGCTTCATTCTGACCCTGACACAAAGCCAGCAAAATCTTCTCTGCCTGATCCACTGAATTTGGTTCATTATAAAGCAATCCAAGCGCCAGAAAAAACGCATCTACATCACGCAATGCAGGATCTCCTGGCGCAAGGGAAAATGCCCAGTCTTGAGGGTCACCACGCAACAAAGAAATAATGATTTTTACTTGTTGAACGGGGTCACCAGAGGAGCGGGGTTTCAAAGCTAGAAACAGTTTACAATTATTTTTGAAATTCAGGAACTTAGATCTATCCCCAGAAAACAAATCAGGAATTGGAATTCTAGGCTCTAACATCGGATTCTGAACCACAAAATCTTGAATGTTTTGTTCCCTTGCAGTGAGATGATCCACACAAGAGGACATACCTTGAATATCCATATCTACACCTGTGTCCTGAACCACCCAGAGGCTTAGGGGAAAAGAAAGACAAAAAACACTGCAAAGAAAAAAAAATGGTCTCAGAACTTCTCTTATCCCTCTATTGAGATGCATTAATACTTTGGGCCAGCTGTACTGTTATGACCTGGTGGTTAGGAGCACCTGGAACGACCTGATGGTTAAACTCACACAGGACAAGCTCTGGGAAGTGGGAGCTCTGCCGACCGCAACCCCTAATCCTATCACACAACTAGAAATAGCCATGGAGCGTACCTAAAACGACCTAGACGCCTCTTCACAGCCTAAGAGCTAACTAGCCCTAAAGATAGAAAATAAAGCCTACCTTGCCTCAGAGAAATTCCCCAAAGGAAAAGGCAGCCCCCCACATATATTGACTGTGAGATAAGATGAAAGTCACAAACACAGAAATGAAACAGGTTTTAGCAAAGGGAGGCCAGACTTACTAAACAGAGTGAGGATAGGAAAGGTAACTTTGCGGTCAGCACAAAACCTTACAAAAAGACCACGCAGAGTGTGCAAAAAGACCTCCGCACCGACTCACGGTGCGGAGGTGTCACTCTGCATCCCAGAGCTTCCAGCTAGCAGGGAAAGATCATGATAGCCAGCTGGACAAGGAAACAATGAACAAATAAATAACTAGCAGGAACTTAGCTTCTGCTGGAGTAGACAGGTCACCAGAAAGATCCAAGAGCGAACTGAACCAGTACAAGAACATTGCCAGCTGGCAAGGAGTAACGATCTGAGTGGAGTTAAATAGAACAGCCAGCCAAAGAATAAACTACGTCACCTGTGGAAGGAACCTCAGAAGCAGCAGCTCCACTCACAGCCACCAGAGGGAGTCCATGGACAGAACTCGCCGAAGTACCATTCATGACCACAGGAGGGAGTTCATAGTAACATAGTAACATAGTAACATAGTTAGTAAGGCCGAAAAAAGACATTTGTCCATCCAATTCAGCCTATATTCCATCATAATAAATCCCCAGATCTACGTCCTTCTACAGAACCTAATTGTATGATACAATATTGTTCTGCTCCAGGAAGACATCCAGGCCTCTCTTGAACCCCTTGACTGAGTTCGCCATCACCACCTCCTCAGGCAAGCAATTCCAGATTCTCACTGCCCTAACAGTAAAGAATCCTCTTCTATGTTGGTGGAAAAACCTTCTCTCCTCAAGACGCAAAGAATGCCCCCTTGTGCCCGTCACCTTCCTTGGTATAAACAGATCCTCAGCGAGATATTTGTATTGTCCCCTTATATACTTATACATGGTTATTAGATCGCCCCTCAGTCATCTTTTTTCTAGACTAAATAATCCTAATTTCGCTAATCTATCTGGGTATTGTAGTTCTCCCATCCCCTTTATTAATTTTGTTGCCCTCCTTTGTACTCTCTCTAGTTCCATTATATCCTTCCTGAGCACCGGTGCCCAAAACTGGACACAGTACTCCATGTGCGGTCTAACTAGGGATTTGTACAGAGGCAGTATAATGCTCTCATCATGTGTATCCAGACCTCTTTTAATGCACCCCATGATCCTGTTTGCCTTGGCAGCTGCTGCCTGGAACTGGCTGCTCCAGGTAAGTTTATCATTAACTAGGATCCCCAAGTCCTTCTCCCTGTCAGATTTACCCAGTGGTTTCCCGTTCAGTGTGTAATGGTGATATTGATTCCTTCTTCCCATGTGTATAACCTTACATTTATCATTGTTAAACCTCATCTGCCACCTTTCAGCCCAAGTTTCCAACTTATCCAGATCCATCTGTAGCAGAATACTATCTTCTCTTGTATTAACTGCTTTACATAGTTTTGTATCATCTGCAAATATCGATATTTTACTGTGTAAACCTTCTACCAGATCATTAATGAATATGTTGAAGAGAACAGGTCCCAATACTGACCCCTGCGGTACCCCACTGGTCACAGCGACCCAGTTAGAGACTATACCATTTATAACCACCCTCTGCTTTCTATCACTAAGCCAGTTACTAACCCATTTACACACATTTTCCCCCAGACCAAGCATTCTCATTTTGTGTACCAACCTCTTGTGCGGCACGGTATCAAACGCTTTGGAAAAATCTAGATATACCACGTCCAATGACTCACCGTGGTCCAGCCTATAGCTTACCTCTTCATAAAAACTGATTAGATTGGTTTGACAGGAGCGACTTCTCATAAACCCATGCTGATATGGAGTTAAACAGTTATTCTCATTGAGATAATCCAGAATAACATCCCTCAGAAACCCTTCAAATATTTTACCAACAATAGAGGTTAGACTTACTGGCCTATAATTTCCAGGTTCACTTTTAGAGCCCTTTTTGAATATTGGCACCACATTTGCTATGCGCCAATCCTGCGGAACAGACCCTGTCGCTATAGAGTCCCTAAAAATAAGAAATAATGGTTTATCTATTACATTACTTAGTTCTCTTAGTACTCGTGGGTGTATGCCATCCGGACCCGGAGATTTATCTATTTTAATCTTATTTAGCCGGTTTCGCACCTCTTCTTGTGTTCGATAACAGAATTCACAACAGAGTCCTCCCGCCTCTCAGCAGTGAACGCGGCGGCTTCGGTTTCCAGGAATGCATTGCGCAAAGGACCTGGGATGATGTCACGGTCACGTGACCGTGACATCACAAAGGTCCTTCGTGCAATGCATCCCTGGGAACGGAAGCCGCCGGGAGCACCGCTGAGGAGATCGGGGGCCGTCGGAAGGTTGGAATAACCATTTTTTAATTATTTTTTATTATTTTTAACAATCTATCTTTTACTATTGATGCTGCATAGTAATATGGTCATAGTAAGGGCTAGAGGGCTGAAAAAGGAAGCAAAATGGGGTAAGAGCAGGCCAATTACCCTGCAAACCAATGTGGATAGGAAAATGACTTAAAATAACCTAGAATAAAAAATTTAAATAATAATCTTGAACCAGAAGAAAGAGATCCAAGTGGAGAAGTAGAGAATTGCCTTGCAAGTGTATTTTACTTTACTTTTTAATAAAATAAATACTTTACTTTTTAATAAATAAATGAATAAAAAATCTACCTGCTGGGGGCTGGTCTTATTATGCTGGGAAAGAGCCAATATCCATGGACCTTCCCAGCCTATTAATATCAGCGGCAGGTTTCTGCTTTGCCTTTGCTGGTTAATAAAAATGGGGGATCTTAAAGAAAATGATGTGGGACTACTTACAGATGGGGCTGAATTTAATAGGCTAGGAAGGTCCATAGATATTGTAGCTTTCCCAGTCAAATAAGACCATCCCTCAGTCACCCCAAAAATGGCACCAATTCTGGTTCTTAGCCTCGGCTCTTCCCAATTGCCCTGGTGCGTTGGCAAGCGAGGTAATGGCTTTGGAGTTAATGTCAGCTGTGTACTGTCCACTGACATCAAGTCCAGGGGCTAGTAATGGAGAGGCACCTAACAGTAACACAAATGTATGGAAAGAAGTCTGTGTTCGGTGTCCGATACGAAACCCGAACCTTACAGTTCGCATTCACTCATCGCTAAAAATAATAAGTAAAGGCACACTTTACCTAGAAATATAGAGTGTCTAAACTTCCCTAGCAATTAGTTTGTGATAGTTCTGATGTCTAAGGCTATGTGCACACATTGCAGAATTGCCACGGAAATTCTGCAACTTCCTGTACAGCCAACAACGCCAAAGAACAATTAATTAGTATCTCATGTGTGGCTATCTATATATATAATTGTCTAAGGGTCACTTCCGTCTTTCTGTCTGTCCTTCTGTCTGTCACGGATATTCATTGGTCGCGGCCTCTGTCTATCATGGAAATCCAAGTCGCTGATTGGTCGCAGCAAAACAGCCACGACCAATCAGCGACGGGCACAGTCCGGTGGCAACATGGCCGCTCCTTCCTCCCCACAGTCAGTGCCCCTTCCATACTCCCCTCCGGTCACTGCTCACACAGGGTTAATGGCAGCGTTAACCGACCGCGCTATGCCAGGGTGTAACGTACTCGGTTAACACTGCTATTAACCCTGTGTGACCAATGTTTTACTATTGATGCTGCCTATGCGGCATCAATAGTAAAAAGATCTAATGTTAAAAATAATTAAAAAAATAAAAAATTGTTATTTACTCACCGTCTATCGGCCCCTCGGATCCACAACAGGCCTTTCCCGCTCGCGACGCTCCAGTAACCGATCAATGCTGCGATCTCGCGAGATGATGACGTAGCGGTTTCACGAGACCGCTACATCATCATCTCGCAAGACCGCAATGCACTCTTCAGACCGGAGCGCGCGAGGACTCAGCGTCGGTAACTGCATCGCTTGGATCCGGGGGCTCCGGAAGATGAGTATATAACTATTTTTTATTTTAATTCTTTTTTTTTAAAAAGGGCAATATACTAAGTGGCTATACTATGTGACTGGGCAATATACTAAGTGGCTGGGCAATATACTACGTGACTGGGCAATATACTACGCGGCTGGGCAATACACTACATGGCTGAGCAATATACTACGTGACTGGGCAATATACTACGTGGCTGGGCAATATACTACGTGGGCTGTGCTTTATACTACGTGGACTGTGCAATATACTACGTGATTGGGCAATATACTATGTAGCTGGGCAATATACTACGTGACTTGGCAATATACTACATCACTGGGCAATATGCTACATGGCTGGGCAATATACTATGTGACTGGGCAATATACTATGTTACTGGGCAATATACTACGTGGCTGGGCAATATACTACGTCACTGGGCAATATACTAGGTTACTGGGCAATATACTACTGGCTGGGCAATATACTACGTAGCTGGGCAATATAGTACGTAACTGGGCAATATACTACGTGGCTGGGCAATATACTACATGACTGGGCAATATACTACATGGCTGGGCAATATACTACATGACTGGGCAATATACTACATGGCTGGGCAATATACTACCTCACTGGGCAATATACTATGTAGCTGGCCAATATACTACATCACTGGGCAATATACTACGTAAGTGGGCAATATACTACGTAGCTGGCCAATATAGTATGTCACTGGGCAATATACAACGTGGCTGGGCAATATACTACATGACTGGGCAATATACTACGTGACTGGGCAATATACTACATGGACTGTGCAATATGCTACGTGTATATGCATATTCTAGAATACCCGATGGGTTAGAATCGGACCACCATCTAGTTAAGTGAATAATTGAAAAAATATGCCAAAAAACTGGAAATTAGGGTGTTTCATTTTTCCAGTTATGATGTTCATATGAATTTGGTCTAAGTCATCTAAAAGATCCATGTAAATATTTTTAGCAAAATCGATTAATATTTAGGGGTTGCACACTTTGATCACTTTGATCTGAAAGTCCTGAAATTCATGAAAATGTATCATCCACATCTTACTAATGTGTATGTTGTGTTTCTATTATGTTTTGCAGGTATAAAGCAGAATTATTAACTTGCTATGAGCGTCGACCACTAGGTGGCGCTCACAGCAAGCTGGCACTGACAACCATAGAGATCTCCAGTGTTGTGAATTCTGTGGCAGAGAATTCCTACCCTCCTGTGGTCACAAGTGGTACTTCGGCTGGTTCTCTCTGTGAGCTTCCGCTGGTGGAGGAAAGTGGTACTGCGGCTTCTGAGTTTCCTTCCTCAGTTGATGTGGTGAAGTCGTTAGGTGCTGCTCTATTTAACTCCCCCTAGTGCTTTGATCCTGGCCTCCAGTCAATGTTCTAGTATTGGACCTGTTTCCTCCTGGATCGTTCCTGTGGCCTGCTGCTCTGCATAGCTAAGTTCCTCTTTGCTATTTGTTTGCTGTTTTTTTCTGTCCAGCTTGTCAATTTGTTTTTTTCTGCTTGCTGGAAGCTCTGGGACGCAGAGGGTGTACCTCCGTGCCGTTAGTTCGGTACGGAGGGTCTTTTTGCCTCCTTTGCGTGGTTTTTGTAGGGTTTTGTGTTGACCGCAAAGTTACCTTTCCTATCCTCGCTCTGTTCAGAAAGTTGGGCCTCACTTTGCTAAATCTATTTAATCTCTACGTTTGTCTTTTCATCTTAACTCACAGTCATTATATGTGGGGGCTGCCTTTTCCTTTGGGGTATTTCTCTGAGGCAAGGTAGGCTTATTTTCTATCTTCAGGCTAGCTAGTTTCTCAGGCCGTGCCGAGTTGCATAGGGAGCGTTAGGCGCAATCCACGGCTGCCTTTAGTGTGGTTGGAGAGGATTAGGGATTGCGGTCAAATGAGTTCCCACGTCTCAGAGCTCGTTCTTGTTTTTTGGGTTACTGCAAGGTCACTGTATGTGCGCTGACCTCTATGTCCATTGTGGTACTGAATTACCTTTCATAACAGTACTGGAGGCCCAAAGTACTAATGATTCCCAATAGAGGGAAAAAAGAAGTTCTGAGACCATTTTTTTTTCTTTGCACTGTGTTTTGCCTTTTTTTCCCCCTAGACATTTGGGTGGTTCAGGACACAGGTATAGCAATGGACATTAAAGGTCTGTCTTCATGTGTGGATCAGCTCACGGCAAGAGTACAAAGTATTCAAGACTTTGTGGTTCAGAATTCTATGTTAGAACCGAGAATTCCTATTCCTGATTTGTTTTTTGGAGATAGAACTAAATTTCTGAGTTTCAAAAATAATTGTAAACTATTTCTGGCTTTGAAACCTCGCTCCTCTGGTGACCCAGTTCAACAAGTTAGGATCGTTATTTCTTTTTTGCGTGGCGACCCTCAGGACTGGGCATTTTCTCTTGCGTCAGGAGATCCTGCATTAAGTAATATCGATGCATTTTTCCTGGCACTCAGATTGCTGTACGATGAGCCTAATTCTGTGGAACAGGCAGAGAAGAATTTGCTGGCTCTGTGTCAGGGTCAGGATGAAATAGAGGTATATTGTCCGAAATTTAGAAAGTGGTCCGTACTCACTCAGTGGAATGAAGGTGCGCTCGCAGCTTTTTTCAGAAAAGGTCTCTCTGAAGCCCTTAAGGATGTCATGGTGGGATTTCCTATGCCTGCTGGTCTGAATGAGTCTATGTCTTTGGCCATTCAGATCGGTCGACGCTTGCGCGAGCGTAAATCTGTGCACCATTTGGCGGTATTACCTGAGCTTGGACCTGAGCCTATGCAGTGCGATAGGACTTTGACCAGAGTTGAACGGCAAGAACACAGACGTCTGAATGGGCTGTGTTTCTACTGTGGTGATTCCACTCATGCTATCTCTGATTGTCCTAAGCGCACTAAGCGGTTCTCTAGGTCTGCCACCATTGGTACGGTACAGTCAAAATTTCTTCTGTCTGTTACCTTGATCTGCTCTTTGTCATCGTATTCTGTCATGGCATTTGTGGACTCAGGCGCTGCTCTGAATTTGATGGACTTGGAGTATGCTAGGCGTTGTGGGTTTTCTTGGAGCCCTTGCAGTGTCCTATTCCATTGAGAGGAATTGATGCTACGCCTTTGGCCAAGAATAAGCCTCAGTACTGGACCCAACTGACCATGTGCATGGCTCCTGCACATCAGGAGGTTATTCGCTTTCTGGTGTTGCATAATCTGCATGATGTGGTCGTGTTGGGGTTGCCATGGCTACAAGTCCATAATCCAGTATTAGATTGGAAATCCATGTCTGTGTCCAGCTGGGGTTGTCAGGGGGTACATGGTGATGTCCCATTTCTGACTATTTCGTCATCCACCCCTTCTGAGGTTCCTGAGTTCTTGTCTGATTACCGGGATTTATTTGATGAGCCCAAGTCCGATACCCTACCTCCGCATAGGGATTGTGATTGTGCTATCGATTTGATTCCTGGTAGTAAATTCCCAAAAGGTCGACTGTTTAATTTATCTGTGCCTGAGCACGCCGCTATGCGGAGTTATGTGAAGGAGTCTTTGGAGAAGGGGCATATTCGCCCGTCATTGTCGCCATTAGGAGCAGGGTTCTTTTTTGTAGCCAAGAAGGATGGTTCACTGAGACCTTGTATAGATTACCGCCTTGTAAATAAGATCACGGTTAAATTTCAGTACCCCTTGCCATTGTTATCTGATTTGTTTGCTCGGATTAAGGGGGCTAGTTGGTTCACCAAGATAGATCTTCGTGGTGCGTATAATCTTGTGCGTATTAAGCGAGGCGATGAGTGGAAAACTGCATTTAATACGCCCGAGGGCCATTTTGAGTATCTAGTAACGCCATTCGGACTTGGCAATGCTCCATCAGTGTTTCAGTCCTTTATGCATGACATCTTCCGAGAGTACCTGGATAAATTCCTGATTGTGTACTTAGATGACATTTTGATCTTCTCGGATGATTGGGAGTCTCATGTGAAGCAGTTCTGAACGGTGTTTCAGGTCCTGCGTGCTAATTCTTTGTTTGTGAAGGGATCAAAGTGTCTCTTTGGTGTTCAGAAGGTTTCATTTTTGGGGTTCATCTTTTCCCCTTCTACTATCGAGATGGACCCTGTTAAGGTCCAAGCCATCCATAATTGGACTCAGCCGACATCTCTGAAAAGTCTGCAAAAGTTCCTGGGCTTTGCTAATTTTTATCGTCGCTTCATCTGCAATTTTTCTAGTATTGCTAAACCATTGACCGATTTGACCAAGAAAGGTGCTGATTTGGTCAATTGGTCTTCTGCTGCGGTGGAAGCTTTTCAAGAGTTGAAGCGCCGTTTTTCTTCTGCCCCTGTGTTGTGTCAACCAGATGTTTCGCTTCCGTTCCAGGTCGAGGTTGATGCTTCTGAGATTGGAGCAGGGGCTGTTTTGTCGCAGAGAAGTTCTGATTGCTCGGTGATGAAACCATGCGCCTTCTTTTCCAGGAAGTTTTCGCCTGCTGAGCGAAATTATGATGTGGGCAATCGAGAGTTGCTGGCCATGAAGTGGGCATTCGACGAGTGGCGTCATTGGCTTGAAGGAGCTAAGCATCGCGTGGTGGTCTTGACTGATCATAAGAACTTGACTTATCTCGAGTCCGCCAAGCGGTTGAATCCTAGACAAGCTCGTTGGGCGTTGTTTTTTGCCCGTTTTGACTTTGTGATTTCATACATTCCGGGCTCTAAAAATGTGAAGGCGGATGCTCTGTCTAGGAGTTTTGTGCCCGACTCTCCGGGTGTATCTGAGCCAGCGGGTATCCTCAAAGAGGGAGTAATTGTGTCTGCCATCTCCCTGATTTGCGGCGGGTGCTGCAAAAATTTCAGGCTAATAAACCTGATCGTTGCCCAGCGGAGAAACTGTTTGTCCCTGATAGGTGGACGAATAAAGTTATCTCTGAGGTTCATTGTTCGGTGTTGGCTGGTCATCCTGGAATCTTTGGTACCAGAGAGTTAGTGGCTAGATCCTTTTGGTGGCAATCTCTGTCGCGGGATGTGCGTACTTTTGTGCAGTCCTGTGGGATTTGTGCTCGGGCTAAGCCCTGCTGTTCTCGTGCTAGTGGGTTGCTTTTGCCCTTGCCGGTCCCGAAGAGGCCTTGGACACATATCTCTATGGATTTTATTTCAGATCTTCCCGTCTCTCAAAAGATGTCAGTCATTTGGGTGGTCTGTGATCGCTTCTCTAAGATGGTCCATTTGGTACCCTTGTCTAAATTGCCTTCCTCTTCTGATTTGGTGCCATTATTTTTCCAGCATGTGGTTCGTTTACATGGCATTCCATAGAATATCGTTTCTGACAGAGGTTCCCAGTTTGTTTCGAGGTTTTGGCGAGCCTTTTGTGGTAGGATGGGCATTGACTTGTCTTTTTCCTCGGCTTTCCATCCTCAGACTAATGGCCAGACCGAACGAACCAATCAAACCTTGGAAACATATCTGAGATGCTTTGTTTCTGCTGATCAGGATGACTGGGTGTCCTTTTTGCCTTTGGCTGAGTTCGACCTTAATAATCGGGCCAGCTCGGCTACCTTGGTTTCACCGTTTTTCTGCAACTCTGGGTTCCATCCTCGTTTCTCTTCAGGGCAGGTTGAGTCTTTGGACTGTCCTGGTGTGGATACTGTGGTGGACAGGTTGCAGCAGATTTGGACTCATGTAGTGGACAATTTGACTTTGTCCCAGGAGAAGGCTCAACGTTTCGCTAATCGCAGACGCTGTGTGGGTCCCCGACTTCGGGTTGGGGACTTGGTTTGGTTATCTTCTCGTCATATTCCTATGAAGGTTTCCTCTCCTAAGTTTAAACCTCGTTTTATTGGTCTGTATAGGATTTCTGAGGTTCTTAATCCTGTGTCTTTTCGTCTGACCCTTCCAGATTCTTTTTCCATACATAACGTATTCCATAGGTCATTGTTGCTGAGATACGTGGCACCTATGGTTCCATCTGTTGATCCTCCTGCCCCGGTTTTGGTGGAGGGGGAGTTGGAGTAGATTGTGGAGAAGATTTTGGATTCTCGTGTTTCAAGGCGGAAACTCCAGTATCTGGTTAAGTGGAAGGGTTATGCTCAGGAAGATAATTCCTGGGTCTTTGCCTCTGATGTCCATGCTCCCGATCTTGTTCGTGCCTTTCATATGGCTCATCCTGGTCGTCCTGGGAGCTCTGGTGAGGGTTCGGTGACCCCTCCTCAAGGGGGGGTACTGTTGTGAATTCTGTGGCAGAGCTCCCTCCTGTGGTCACAAGTGGTACTTTGGCTGGTTCTCTCTGTGAGCTTCCGTTGGTGGAGGAAAGTGGTACTGCGGCTTCTGAGTTTCCTTCCTCAGGTGATGTGGTGAAGTCGTTAGGTGCTGCTCTATTTAACTCCCCCTAGTGCTTTGATCCTGGCCTCCAGTCAATGTTCTAGTATTGGACCTGTTTCCTCCTTGATCGTTCCTGTGGCCTGCTGCTCTGCTTAGCTAAGTTCCTCTTTGCTATTTGTTTGCTGTTTTTTTCTGTCCAGCTTGTCAATTTGTTTTTTTCTGCTTGCTGGAAGCTCTGGGATGCAGAGGGTGTACCTCCGTGCCGTTAGTTCGGTACGGAGGGTCTTTTTGCCTCCTTTGCGTGGTTTTTGTAGGGTTTTGTGTTGACCGCAAAGTTACCTTTCCTATCCTCGCTCTGTTCAGTAAGTTGGGCCTCACTTTGCTAAATCTATTTCATCTCTACGTTTGTCTTTTCATCTTAACTCACAGTCATTATATGTGGGGGCTGCCTTTTCCTTTGGGGTATTTCTCTGAGGCAAGGTAGGCTTATTTTCTATCTTCAGGCTAGCTAGTTTCTCAGGCCGTGCCGAGTTGCATAGGGAGCGTTAGGCACAATCCACGGCTGCCTTTATTGTGGTTGGAGAGGATTAGGGATTGCGGTCAACAGAGTTCCCAAGTCTCAGAGCTCGTTCTTGTTTTTTGGGTTACTGCCAGGTCACTGTATGTGCGCTGACCTCTATGTCCATTGTGGTACTGAATTACCTTTCATAACACTCCAGGAGACTTCCGGTTGTCATGCCAACACACCAGTGACCCGCGATCACTTGACACGGGACACCGGTGGCCAAATTTCCAGTGCGATTGCCGGAAGAACTTGTTAAATGCCACTATCAGCGGCATTTAACTGGTAAATAGCTGCGGGTGGATTGCGATTTCAAAACAGCTGACATGTCCTGGGAAAGATGTGGGTTCCCCACCGGAGCCCACATCACAGGGAGGGACTCCGACAACTGTACCCTAATTCGCCTGATGTCGGAAAGGGGTTAATGGACACAGTGGAATACAGAGCAGTCATCAAGTTCCTTTACTTGAAAGGCCACTCACCAAAGCAGACATTCAATGAGATGAAAGAGGTTTATGGTGATGATTCCTCATCATTTGATGTTGTCAAGAACTGGAATCATTAATTTAAATGTGGTTGGACTTCAGTGCAAACAACTGCAATTCCAGATCGACTCCACTTTGCTATTGATGAACACACCATCCGGCAAGTGGCGGTTGCCATTTTGGAAAATAGCCGCGTAATCATTTGCCATCTAGCACAAAATGTGAAGATTAGTGTTGAGTCCTTGGAAAAGATCATCCAAGACCATCTTCACATGAATAAGGTATCCACTCGCTGGATTCCCCGACTGCTCACACCTTTCCAGAAGCAGGAACGAGTCAAATGCTCTCAGGCTCTATTGACGATGTGCCATGGAAACCAGGAGGACCTTTTCAACAGACTGATCATACAGGATGAAAGCTGGGTCCATTACTATGATCCTGAGACTAAAGTCCAGTCAATGCATGGAAGTAGCATGACTCACGGCCTAAAAAGAAGGCACGTGCCCAACCACGGCAGGCAAGGTCATGCTCACAGTATTTTGGGACCAGCATGGAGTAGCATTGATGGATTTCAAAGCAAAAGGCACCATGATCACTGGGGCATACAATGCTTCACTGCTGCGGAAATTGCGGGAGGCCATCAAAACCAAGGGATGTGGCATGCTCAACAAAGGTGTCTGCCTTCTGCAAGACAATGCACCAGTTCACAACTCACGTTACCCAAATGGAAGCATGCTTCTATGGCTTTGAAATTCTATAGAATCCCCCTTATTCACCCTACCTTGCACTATTGGACTTCCACCTCTTTCCAACAATTAAGTTGTTTTTGAAGGGCAAGCATTTTCCAGATGATCAAACTCTGATTTCTGAAGTCACAATGGGGCTTTTTGAGCAACCTGTCGACTTCTACAAGTGAGGTGCTTACTGTTGTTTAAAGAGATGGGAGAAGTTTGTGTCCCTAGATGGCACCTATGTAGAGAACGACTAATAACTGTGCCAAGTTTCATTGCTCTCAGTCCGTAGGAAGTGAACCAGGGAAATCTTTAATGAACGTCCATCGTAGAAGCAGAGAGAGTATGTTACCAAATGAATAAACCCACGGACTCCAGTAATTAGGTATTCGCTTCAATATATTTGAGAGACATGCCCAGCATGTTTGGCGCTTTATTTGCAGCCAATGAACATGCTGGGCTTGCTTGCCAATCACAGAAATGCTGGTGCCATCTTGGTGTGGCATTACTGTGATTGACTAGCCTTCCAGAATCATAGGGACTATTTAAACACTGCCAGTGCCATCTTGAGCACACGTCAGCAGGAAACAGCATAGTGAGAGCATAGTGTGAGCTTAGGGAGAGTGAAAAGAGTGCAGGGACAGTGATAGAAAGTTATAGTGAGCATTATTTATTTTCAAAAAGCTTTAATAAGAGCTGAAGATTGTCAAGAGATTACTTGTTTGTTAGGTGGGGATTTAATAGGAGGATGGGTGAAAGGCAGGCACCTGGGTGTTCTCATCATTGTAAGCACATGCTGCAGATCTCTGCTATTTTCCACTGTGTTGTATAGTAGTTAGCATTATGAAAAGACTGTGGGATTATGGTGAAATAGGAAGGCTTTCATCCACTACCAAAATACAAAAATGAGCTATTTATAGAGGCAAAAATTATTAGGAAGTGCCAGCATAAACAAAACCATTTTTTGGGAGCTACATAATATTCCTGTGTAGCAGCCCATATATTTTTTTTACCACAAAATAATATTCTTCAGTGGAAGCACAAAGTATCATCCATTTTAATATATAATTGCTAAATAATATTCCTCGTCTATTGCTTAAATGACCTAATATTTGTCTAGCAGTTATGCAACTGGCGCAATCCGGGTAGAAATGATCTTATATGACAATTTAGCAGGGGTAATAATCTTCATTACTCTGCATTTGGAGTGTGTCAGCAAGAAGAGTGAAAACAAAATCTTAATTTTGTATTGGTTTAAAAAATGCAGTATCATTATCTAGCAGTTGTGCAACTATCGCAATCCGGGTACAGATAATCTTACGTGACAATTTAGCAGGGGAAATAATCTTCATCACAACACATTTAGAGTGTGTCAGCAAGACGATTGAAAAAAGATCATAATTTTCTGCTGGTTTAAAAAATAGCCTGCAGAGATATGCAACTTACAGGTAACTATTTACCTGTAATTTATGTCAGTTTTTGTTGCTGTGTATAATCAAGCTGCGATCTACAAAATATACAGTGAATATCTACATAAGACCTTTGTAATGGTACATGTGAAAAATAAAGCCATTATTTTTTTGTTTCATAAGCATAACGCATTTAAGATGAGAAAGGGTGACATTAAGGGCTGTGGATATGGTGGTGCCCACCAAGATCGTGTAATAGATCTGAAGGAGACAGTATCTTGTTCTAGGTTTCTGTCAAAATTTGGTCAGCGTGCTTCACCACTAATGAACCCAGATAAGTGTGACAATGTTGTGGGTTGGATGGCAGGCAAAGGCTGACAAGCAGCAACATGAAGTCATCCACACGGTCCAGCCTCAGTGGGCCTCTGAATCCTCAACCTTGTTCTTCTTCCTCTCATCATCAAGAGTCCCAGAAGACACATGACCCCAATGCTGGCCACTCTGAGGAACTGTTTACGTTCTCTGGTAATTTGTCAGGCCTCTTAACGTGCACCATGAGAAGGTAGAGGGCAGTGATGCCCAAACATTTGAGCACCATCGGCCAGGAGAAAGGCAAATTGGGGAAGGTCAATTGATGTCTGATGAGGTGGAGGATAAATCACCTCATCGATGATGAGGCCACTGATCAAGCTAGCAAGCAGATCAGTGACGAGAGGGATGGATCCGTAGCAGGAAAACAGGCAAGAAGAGGTAGTGGTTTGCTCAGAGGTAGAGCTCAGTCAACTGTTCCATATAGCCCCCCCACTCAGCTAGATACCAAGCCAAGAGTGTGTTGTTCTCTTTTATGACAGTTTTTTCTGAAAGTCCTTCAGATAAAACAACTGCAATTTGCAGCATCTGTCAAACCAAGCTAAGTAGAGGCAAGAACACTGCCAACCTGAGCACCACCAGCATGCAAAATCACATGGCAGCCAAGCACCCTAGTAGGTGGGCGGAATGCCTGGGTACCAAATTTGTGTCTGATAGTGAAGCCACTGCCTCTTCCCTTGTGTTAAAGCCTTCCCAGTCTGCTGACCATGAAGCAGGTGCTGATGCCTCCTGCCTACAACAAGTGGTTGTACACACAACAATCAGCAACCACGTCCACTTCATTGTCCCAGTGCAGCGTTCTGTTGTCCCTGCCTCAGACATTTACTTGAAAGCAGAAATATCCCACCCACAGGCCCAAATGCTAAATACTCACATTGCCCTGGAAATCTTGGCGGTGGCAGCCCCACTGTACTCGATTCCCAACTGATACTATTTTTCCCAGTGTGCTTTTCCCGCATTACATATGCACATGTTACACAATATCAGCCATGCTCTGGCCAACACAGTCACAGAGAAGGTCCAACTACAGCCCACCTATCTACTGACACTGATACATTTCCCCGATGGCACATTGGGTTATCTTGGTGGAACCTGGGACATTACACATCTTACCTACACCAAGAATATAGGGTCCATCTTCCATCAGGGTATCAGTCTCCTTGTATTTTATTTCCTGTCTCTCCTCATCCTCAGCGGAACTAGCCTCCCCATCACTACCCAGCTTGGAAATCTGCAGCATTGCTTTGATGAAATGGTAGCATGCTCTTCTAAAGCTCATCTGTTTAGGTAATAAAGTTCACAATGCAGTCGAGATGTTGAAAGGGATAAAAGAATAGACTGATCAGTGGCTCTCCCTGCTGAACCTCCAACCAGGTTTGGTTGTGCATGATAATGGGTGTAACTTGGTGGTGGCTTTAAAGCTTGGAAAACTGGTACACGTTCCATGCATGGCTCACATGCTGAACTTGGCTATACAGCAATTTTTAAAAACTTACCCTGACTTAGCTGACCTACTTGCCAAGGTACACCGTGTAAGCGCACTTTTTCGACAGTAATCTCTGGCTTTCACCGGTCTAGGTTTGCTGCAGCAGCACTTTAATTTGCCTTGTCACCGGCTGATTTGAAACCTGCTCACACACTATGATTCGACGTTCCATACGCTGGCAAGGCTTTATGAGCAGCAGAGGGCAGTCTCTGAATTCAAGCTTTCAATGTCCATCAGAGTAACACTCAGCCTTTACACATAAGAACTGCCGAGTGGGTGTGGATCACTGACCCATGTGAGATTCTCCAAAACTTTTGAGTACTGCACCAAGAGTGTGAGCGCTGATGATGCTATCATGAGCATAACCATCTCACTGCTCTGTCTATCAAAATATTCACTGCATAATCTGAAAGAGGAAGCTTTGAATGCCGAGCAGGTGGCTATGGAGCAAGATTGTACAGTGGCTGATATCACACAGCCCAGCCTCACACAGTATTCTCAGGCAACATTGGGTGATGATAAGGAACAAAGGAACAGGAGGAGGATGAGGATGAGGAACAGGATTTTTGCTCTGCGCTTCAGAGGGGACACCCAATCCCAGATTCATGCTTGTAAAGCATTGATGGCCTGAAGAGAAGAAGGAGGAGGCTATGCTTCATGAGGAGGAGAAGATGGTTAGTGTTCTTCCTGGTGAGAACACTGAACGTGTGACTCTTAGTAGTCTGCCACACATGGCAGAGTTCATGTCCAAATGCCTTTCCCAAGACCCTCACATGAAAGACATTTTGTCCGCCGTGAAATACTGGCTGTGCACTTTTCTTAACCCATGGTATAAGGAGAAATTTGCTTCTCTAATGTCGGAGGCAGACTTGACAGTTTCAGGGCATGCACGCCAAAGGGCCATAGTGGAAGACTTGCTAAAAAGATAACCCTCAGACAATTCTGGTGGCAGAGGTTCCAGCTCTTTTTGCGCACAAGGATTACAGGGGAGGGTCACATATACCAGATGCACACTTGGCCGGACCTCTCCTTGTATGCCTTGGAAGTGTTCCCATGGCCTGCCACGAGTGTGTTGTCTGAGCTGGTTTTTAGTTAGGCAGGTGCAATCATAATGGATAGGTGCACACGGCTGTCAGCGGAAAATGCAGACAGACTCTTCTAAAATTGAGCAAGCGCTGAATTTCCTCCGAATTTGTAAGCCCTACGGATGACAGAAACGTTATTTAAATGCAGGCCAAATGTTTTTTTTGGAAGTTGTCTTAATGTCCATCCCTTACCGTCTAAAACCATTTTGTTCAGAAAATCAACGCCTCCTCCTTCTGCTTCTACAAGTATTTCATTTGGAAAACTTTGCACATTGTGCAATGGTGGAACTTGTACTCTCTATTGCTCTTTATTCTAATAACTGCAAAATGTATTGTGAGGTCCCCATCATGGTCTCTTTGAGTGTGTATGATACAGCCCCCTTGGGGTAATTTTTGGAAAACTGTGCACAAGAAGGACAGGCCAAGACGAAATCCACAACATCCTTGCGTAAGGTAGGCCACCAATAATGTCGGGAGATGAGGAGGACTGTTTTCCTCTGATCAGCATGCCCAGCCAATTTAGACAAATGAACCCACTGAAGAACCTACTTCCTATCGGGTTCAGACACATAAGAGTTACCAGAAGTGAGCCAGGACAAATCTAACAGAGCAACGGTAATAATATTGAAGGGGTCCATGATGTGATGGGCTCCTCCTCTTGGTTGAAAGACAGGAATGATCTAGAGAGGGCATCTGCCCCTTAACATTTTTATCTGCTGGCTGAAAATGGAGAGAAGTTGAAGTGGGTGAAAAACAGAGACCACCAGGCTTAAGTTGCTGTGTGGAAAGCAGATAGGCCAAATTCTTGTGGTCAGTGTATGTGACCACCGGATGCATAGCTCCCTCTAGCAATATGCACATTTCTTCCAAAGCCAGTTTAATAGCCAACAGTTCACGATCTCTAACAGAATGATTGCTTTCTACAGCGGAGAAAGTATTGGCAAAGAAGCCGCAGGTCACCATGCGGTTGAAGGAACATTTCTGGGTGAGAACTGCTGAGGCCCCAGAATAGGAAGCATCCACCTCCAGAAAGGACTGTTTGGTATTATCCAGATGATGAAGCACAAGAGCTGAGGAGAAAGTCTGTTTCAAAAACACAAATGAGTTCTCTGCCACAGGAGACCATACCTTAGGATTGGTCCCCTTGCGAGTCAGAGCTGAAATGGGAGCTGTCTGGGAGGAGAAATGAGATATGAACTGGTGATAAATGTTCACTATCACCTTCACACCGTCAGACTGTGGCCACGTTAAAATGGTGGATACTTTTTCAGGATCCATCTTCACGCTGGTCTCGGAGATAAAATACCCCAGAAAAGGCACGGAGGTTTGCTCATAAAGCCATTTCTTAAACTTGGTGTAAAGACTGTTTTTCCTAAGTCTCTGCAGAACATGGCAGACATCTATTTGGTGTGAGGGCAAATCTGGGGAGAATACCAAGATATCATCTAGGTACACCACCAAACACATTAAATGCAAAATTAAAACATATAGATCTTTATTACAAAAATAGTTTTAAAATACCAAATCAAGCTACTGGAATCACAAAAAGAAGAGCACATAGGAGACAGGGCCTACATATACTGTTACAAATTATATTACAGGTATGATCAAAAATAGAATGATGTCAACATAGATCATACAACAATTATATGTACGGTACCTATGTATGAAACAAAGCCCTTTGTGCAATTAATCACTGGGTAAAGGTTACACCCAAACTAACGTTAACGAAAAAAAGTAAAAAAGTGCCTAGTGCGTAGTGCAATCAGAAAAAGAGAGGGGCATACATATATATGAGGTATCATAATTTAAATGTCATAGTGACAGGACAAATCTCCAACAGCAATAGTTATAAAGTAATATAGTAGGTCCTATGCATTTAATGGGTCATAAATAGAGCGATAAAATAAATAGATAAATAAATAATAGACTACTGCACACTTTGCAAAGTGCTCAATGTTAAGTGCTAAATAGTGTTGAGCGATACCTTCCGATATCGGAAAGTATCGGTATCGGATAGGATCGGCCGATATTCAAAAAATATCGGATATCGCCGATACCGATACCCGATCCCAATGCAAGTCAATGGGACCAAAATATCGGAATTAAAATAAACCCTTTCTTTCCTTGTAGGTTCATTCTACATGAAGGAAAACAACTAAGAATAATGCAGGATGTATTTGGGGAGGTGGCGGAGACATTAAAGTCATAGAGGTTTAGCCCAATCAAATAGAATAGCATGTTTTGTTTTGTTTTTTTTAAAGACGTTCGGAGTGACAAAGATATTGACTATGTAAATATTTTTTTTATTTTGTCAGATATTGATGTTTCACTATTCCACGACCTTCCCCTTCTTTTTTTTTTTTACTTTTCCCACACTTTCATCTTCATCATCATCAGCATCTTTGACATCAACTTCTTCTTCACCTTATTCATCATCTTCTTCATCCTTTACCATTTTTTTTTTTATTACATTCTTCATATTCATTTTATTCAACTATTATTATTCTTCCTATTCTACATATTCATTTTATTCAACTGTATTATTCTTCCTATTCTACTTCTTCATCATATTCTCATTTGTGACAGGCATTCCCGTAGTTGTTATCTATAAAAGTTGGAAGATTACACCTTCCGTTCTGCCAGTCACAAAAGTTACATTTGTCCGCATTCAGTTTGGCCTGCAGCATCAGGCTTTATCCAGGGGCACCACGAGGAGGAACGGACTCACCCCCATACACTGCTTAGTCTTCTTCTGCATATAATTGAGATAATATCTTTTGCTCTGATATTAAGTGTTATGCTTAATGTTCTTCTGCTCTTTGTTCTGCAGCCTCTTGTTCTTCTGCTTCTCGGTCTTCCATGTCGTCATCTCCAGTGTCGTCATCTCCGCCGTCGTCGTCTCCGCCGTCGTCGTCTCCGCCGTCATCGGGGTGGTCTTCCGGGTTGTCGTCATCGTCGTCATCGGGGTGGTCTTCCGGGTCGTCGACTTTAGGGTCTTCAACTTGGAAATGTAGCAGAAGGTACAAGAAGGCTGAGAAAATGCCAAGAACCTGATGATGGAACTGGAACTCGGATGGCTACCCGAAGGTCCAAGAGCCTATGGAACTACCGAGGACCAGCTGACGTTACTGGAACCCGGTTACTAAGCAGGAGGTACCCGTGCTAAAAAGCACTACCAAGGACCGCCTGACGTTGGCGGAACTCGGATACCCAGAAGGAGGCACCTAAGCCAAAGGCTCTGCCCGGAACCAGCTGACGGTACTGGAACCAGGATGGGGAGCAGAAGGTACAAGAGCAAAAGACACTGCCGAGAACCAGCTGACGTTACTGGAACCCGGATGGGTAGCCGAAGGTCCAAGAGCCAATGGAACTACCGAGGACCAGCTGACTTTACAGGAACCCGGTTACTAAGCAGGAGGTACCCGTGCCTGAAAGCACTACCAAGGACCACCTGACGTTGGTGGAACTTGGATACCCAGAAGGAGGCACCTAAGCCAAAGGATCTGCCCGGAACCAGCTGACGGTACTGGAACCAGGATGGGGAGCAGAAGGTACAAGAGCAAAAGACACTGCCTAGAACCAGCTGACGGTGCTGGAACCAGGTGGTGGACCCGAAGGCCCACAGGAGTACCTGTGACAAAAACACTGCCGAGAACCAGCTGGCGGTGCTGGAACCCAGATGCGTTGCCCCAGTGTGCAAGAGCCAATGGCACGACCGAGGACCAGCTGACGGTGCTGGAACCCGGTTACTAAGCTGTAGGTGCCCGCGCTTAAAAGCACTACCAAGGACCGCCTGACGTTGGTGGAACTCGGATACCCAGGAGGAGGCACCTAAGCCAAAGGCTCGGTCCGGAACCAGCTGATGGTGCTGGAACCAGGTGGTGGACCCGAAGGCCCACAGGAGAGGAGAGAACAGCTAGGCCGCGAGGCAGCCGCAGTTACCGAACCCCAACAGTCCTACAGGGGGAGCTGGGCCTACTGGCACTACAGAACCAGCCTTGACTACCAGTTCACGCAGCCCACATAGGAAGCTCCTAAACTGGAGGCACCCTGGAGTTGGCTAACCCGACCGCACCACGACGGGGCAAGCATAGGCGTCTCAGTGAGCTTGACACTACCCGGAAACAGCTGACGGTGCTGAAACCAGGTTTGGCACGAGGGAGTACCTGTGACAAAAACACTGCCGAGAACCAGCTGGCGGTGCTGGAACCCAGATGCGTTGCCCCAGTGTGCAAGAGCCAATGGCACGACCGAGGACCAGCTGACGGTGCTGGAACCCGGTTACTAAGCTGTAGGTGCCCGCGCTTAAAAGCACTACCAAGGACCGCCTGACGTTGGCGGAACTCGGATACCCAGGAGGAGGCACCTAAGCCAAAGGCTCGGCCCGGAACCAGCTGACGGTGCTGGAACCAGGTGGTGGACCCCAAGGCCCACAGGAGAGGAGAGAACAGCTAGGCCGCGAGGCAGCCGCAGTTACCGAACCCCAACAGTCCTACAGGGGGAGCTGGGCCTACTGGCACTACAGAACCAGCCTTGACTACCAGTTCACGCAGCCCACATAGGAAGCTCCTAAACTGGAGGCACCCTGGAGTTGGCTAACCCGACCGCACCACGACGGGGCAAGCATAGGCGTCTCAGTGAGCTTGACACTACCCGGAAACAGCTGACGGTGCTGGAACCAGGTTTGGCACGAGGGAGTACCTGTGACAAAAACACTGCCGAGAACCAGCTGGCGGTGCTGGAACCCAGATGCGTTGCCCCAGTGTGCAAGAGCCAATGGCACGACCGAGGACCAGCTGACGGTGCTGGAATCCGGTTACTAAGCTGCAGGTGCCCGCGCTTAAAAGCACTACCAAGGACCGCCTGACGTTGGCGGAACTCGGATACCCAGGAGGAGGCACCTAAGCCAAAGGCTCGGCCCGGAACCAGCTGACGGTGCTGGAACCAGGTGCTGGACCCCAAGGCCCACAGGAGAGGAGAGAACAGCTAGGCCACGAGGCAGCCGCAGTTACCGAACCCCAACAGTCCTACAGGGGGAGCTGGGCCTACTGGCACTACAGAACCAGCCTTGACTACCAGTTCACGCAGCCCACATAGGAAGCTCCTAAACTGGAGGCACCCTGGAGTTGGCTAACCCGACCGCACCACGACGGGGCAAGCATAGGCGTCTCAGTGAGCTTGACACTACCCGGAAACAGCTGACGGTGCTGAAACCAGGTTTGGCACGAGGGAGTACCTGTGACAAAAACACTGCCGAGAACCAGCTGGCGGTGCTGGAACCCAGATGCGTTGCCCCAGTGTGCAAGAGCCAATGGTACGACCGAGGACCAGCTGACGGTGCTGGAACCCAGTTACTAAGCTGTAGGTGCCCGCGCTTAAAAGCACTACCAAGGACCGCCTGACGTTGGCGGTACTCGAATACCCAGGAGGAGGCACCTAAGCCAAAGGCTCGGCCCGGAACCAGCTGACGGTGCTGGAACCAGGTGGTGGACCCCAAGGCCCACAGGAGAGGAGAGAACAGCTAGGCCGCGAGGCAGCCGCAGTTACCGAACCCCAACAGTCCTACAGGGGGAGCTGGGCCTACTGGCACTACAGAACCAGCCTTGACTACCAGTTCACGCAGCCCACATAGGAAGCTCCTAAACTGGAGGCACCCTGGAGTTGGCTAACCCGACCGCACCACGACGGGGCAAGCTGTTGTGAATTCTGTGGCTGAATTCACTCCTGTGGTCACAAGTGGTACTGCAGCTTCTGAGCTTCCTCCCTCAGGTGTTCTGGTGAGCTCGTTAACTGCTTCATTACTTAACTCCGCCTGATGCTGCTATCCTTGCTCCTTGTCAATGTTTCAGTGTTTGATCTGAGCTTCTCCTGATTGTTCCTGTGACCTGCTGCTCTGTATATCTGTATAGCTAAGTGCTTTTTGCTTTTTTGTTGCTTTTTTTCTGTCCAGCTTGTCTTTTGTTTTGCTGGAAGCTCTGAGACGCAAAGGGTGTACCGCCGTGCCGTTAGTTCGGCACGGTGGGTTTTATTTTGCCCCCTTTGCGTGGTTTTGCTTTAGGGTTTTTTGTAGACTGCAAAGTTCGCTTTACTGTCCTCGCTCTGTCCTAGAATATCGGGCCCCACTTTGCTGAATCTATTTCATCCCTACGTTTTGTCTTTTCATCTTACTCACAGTCATTATATGTGGGGGGCTGCCTTTTCCTTTGGGGAATTTCTCTGGGGGCAAGTCAGGCCTATTTTTCTATCTTCAGGCTAGCTAGTTTCTTAGGCTGTGCCGAGTTGCCTAGGTAGTTGTTAGGCGCAATCCACAGCCGCTTTTAGTTGTGTTTAGGATAGCATCAGGTGTGCAGTCTACAGAGTTTCCACGTCTCAGAGCTCGTTCTTGTATTTTTGGGTATTTGTCAGATCACTGTGTGCGCTCTGATCGCTAAGCACACTGTGTTTCTGGATTGCCTTCATAACACCTGTCATTAGCAAACATAACAGTACAAGGAGCCCAACTAATGATTCTCAATAGAGGGAAAGAAAAAGTTCTGACATCCTTTTTTTTTTTTCTGCTCTGTGTTCACTTTTTTTTTTCCCCTAGACATTTGGGTGATTCTGGACACAGGTGTGGACATGGATATTCAGGGTCTGTGCTCTTCAATGGATAATCTCGTTATAAATGTACAAAAAATTCAAGATACTATTGATCAGAAATCTATGTTAGAACCAAGAATTCCTATTCCTGATTTGTTTTTTGGAGATAGAACTAAGTTTCTAAGTTTCAAAAATAATTGTAAGCTATTTCTGGCCTTGAAACCTCATTCTTCTGGCAATCCTATTCAACAGGTTTTGATTATTATTTCTTTTTTGCGCGGCGACCCTCAAGACTGGGCATTTTCTCTTGCGCCAGGAGACCCTGCATTGAGTAGTGTCGATGCGTTTTTCCTGGCACTCGGATTGCTGTACGATGAGCCTAATTCAGTGGATCAGGCTGAGAAAAATTTGCTGGCTTTGTGCCAGGGTCAGGATGATATAGAAGTATATTGTCAGAAATTTAGGAAATGGTCAGTACTCACTCAGTGGAATGAATCTGCGCTGGCAGCTTTGTTCAGAAAGGGTCTCTCTGAGGCTCTTAAGGATGTCATGGTGGGATTTCCTATGCCTGCTGGTTTGAATGAGTCTTTGTCTTTGGCCATTCAGATCGGTCGACGCTTGCACGAGCGTAAATCTGTGCACCATTTGGCGGTACTGCCTGAGGTTAAACCTGAGCCTATGCAGTGCGATAGGACTATGACTAGAGTTGAACGGCAGGAATACAGACGTCTGAATGGTCTGTGTTTCTACTGTGGTGATTCCACTCATGCTATTTCTGATTGTCCTAAGCGCACTAAGCGGTCCGCTAGGTCTGCCGTCATTGGTACTGTACAGTCCAAATTCCTTCTGTCCATTACCTTGATATGCTCTTTGTCGTCGTTTTCTGTCATGGCGTTTGTGGATTCGGGCGCTGCCCTGAATCTGATGGATTTGGATTATGCTAAACGTTGTGGGTTTTTCTTGGAGCCTTTGCGGTGTCCTATTCCATTGAGAGGAATTGATGCTACACCTTTGGCCAAGAATAAACCTCAATACTGGGCCCAGCTGACCATGTGCATGGCTCCTGCACATCAGGAAGTTATTCGCTTTCTGGTGTTGCACAATCTGCATGATGTGGTCGTGTTGGGGTTGCCATGGCTACAAACCCATAATCCAGTATTGGATTGGAATTCCATGTCGGTATCCAGCTGGGGTTGTCAGGGGGTACATGGTGATGTTCCATTTTTGTCGATTTCGTCATCCACCCCTTCTGAGGTTCCTGAGTTCTTGTCTGATTACCGGGATTTATTTGATGAGCCCAAGTCCGATACCCTACCTCCGCATAGGGATTGTGATTGTGCTATCAATTTGATTCCTGGTAGTAAATTCCCTAAAGGTCGATTATTTAATTTATCCGTGCCCGAACACGCCGCTATGCGCAGTTATGTGAAGGAATCCCTGGAGAAGGGACATATTCGCCCATCGTCATCACCACTGGGAGCAGGGTTCTTCTTTGTAGCCAAGAAGGATGGTTCGCTGAGACCGTGTATTGATTACCGCCTTCTTAATAAGATCACTGTTAAATTTCAGTATCCCTTGCCATTGTTATCTGACTTGTTTGCTCGGATTAAGGGGGCTAGTTGGTTCACTAAGATAGATCTTCGTGGTGCGTATAATCTGGTGAGAATCAGGCAAGGAGATGAATGGAAAACTGCATTCAATACGCCCGAGGGTCATTTTGAGTATCTAGTGATGCCGTTCGGACTTGCCAATGCTCCATCTGTGTTTCAGTCTTTTATGCATGACATCTTCCGTGAGTATCTGGATAAATTCCTGATTGTTTACTTGGATGACATTTTGATCTTCTCAGATGATTGGGAGTCTCATGTGAAGCAGGTCAGAATGGTTTTTCAGGTCCTGCGTGCTAACTCTTTGTTTGTGAAGGGATCAAAGTGTCTCTTCGGTGTGCAGAAAGTTTCATTTTTGGGGTTCATCTTTACCCCTTCTACTATCGAGATGGATCCAGTTAAGGTCCAAGCCATCCAGGATTGGATTCAGCCGACATCTCTGAAAAGTCTGCAAAAGTTCCTGGGCTTTGCTAATTTTTATCGTCGCTTCATCTGTAATTTTTCTAGCATTGCCAAACCATTGACCGATTTGACCAAGAAGGGTGCTGATTTGGTTAATTGGTCTTCTGCTGCTGTGGAAGCTTTTCAGGAGTTGAAGCGTCGTTTTTGTTCTGCCCCTGTGTTGTGTCAGCCAGATGTTTCTCTTCCGTTCCAGGTCGAGGTTGATGCTTCTGAGATTGGAGCAGGGGCGGTTTTGTCACAGAGAGGTTCTGATTGCTCAGTGATGAAACCATGTGCTTTCTTTTCCAGGAAGTTTTCGCCCGCTGAGCGTAATTATGATGTGGGCAATCGAGAGTTGCTGGCCATGAAGTGGGCATTCGAGGAGTGGCGTCATTGGCTTGAAGGAGCTAAGCATCGCGTGGTGGTATTGACTGATCATAAGAACTTGACTTATCTCGAGTCTGCCAAGCGCTTGAATCCTAGACAGGCCCGTTGGTCGTTATTTTTTGCCCGCTTCGACTTTGTGATTTCGTACCTTCCGGGCTCTAAAAATGTGAAGGCGGATGCTCTGTCTAGGAGTTTTGTGCCCGACTCTCCGGGTTTATCTGAGCCAGCAGGTATCCTCAAGGAAGGAGTCATTGTGTCTGCCATCTCCCCTGATTTGCGGCGGGTGCTGCAAAAATTTCAGGCGAATAAACCTGATCGTTGTCCAGCAGAGAAACTGTTCGGCCCTGATAGGTGGACTAATAAACTTATCTCTGAACTTCATTGTTTGGTGTTGGCTGGTCATCCTGGAATCTTTGGTACCAGAGAGTTAGTGGCTAGATCCTTCTGGTGGCCATCTCTGTCACGGGATGTACGTACTTTTGTGCAGTCCTGTGGGATTTGTGCTAGGGCTAAGCCCTGCTGTTCTCGTGCCAGTGGGTTGCTTTTGCCCTTGCCGGTCCCAAAGAGGCCTTGGACACATATTTCGATGGATTTCATTTCTGACCTTCCCGTTTCTCAAAAGATGTCAGTCATTTGGGTGGTCTGTGATCGCTTTTCTAAAATGGTCCATCTGGTGCCCTTGGCTAAATTGCCTTCCTCCTCTGATTTGGTACCTTTGTTCTTTCAGCATGTGGTTCGGTTGCATGGCATTCCTGAGAATATTGTTTCTGACAGAGGTTCCCAGTTTGTTTCAAGGTTTTGACGAGCCTTTTGTGGTAGGATGGGCATTGACCTATCCTTTTCCTCGGCTTTCCATCCTCGTTTCTCTTCAGGACAGGTTGAGTCTTCGGACTGTCCTGGTGTGGATTCTGTGGTGGATAGGTTGCAGCAGATCTGGACTCAGGTAGTGGACAATTTGATCTTGTCCCAGGAGAAAGCTCAACTTTTCGCTAATCGCAGACGCCGTGTGGGTCCCCGACTTCGTGTTGGGGATCTGTTTTGGTTATCTTCTCGTCATATTCCTATGAAGGTTTCCTCTCCTAAATTTAAACCTCGTTTTATTGGTCCGTATAGGATTTCTGAGGTTCTCAATCCTGTGTCTTTTCGTTTGACCCTCCCAGACTCCTTTTCCATACATAATGTATTCCATAGGTCGTTGTTGCGGAGATACGTGGCACCTATGGTTCCATCTGTTGAGCCTCCTGCCCCGGTTTTGGTGGAGGGGGAATTGGAGTATATTGTGGAGAAGATTTTGGATTCTCGTGTTTCTAGACGGAAACTCCAGTATCTGGTTAAATGGAAGGGTTATGCTCAGGAAGATAATTCCTGGGTTTTTGCCTCTGATGTTCATGCTTCCGATCTTGTTCGTGCCTTTCATGCGGCTCATCCTGGTCGGCCTGGGGGCTCTGGTGAGGGTTCGGTGACCCCTCCTCAAGGGGGGGGTACTGTTGTGAATTCTGTGGCTGAATTCACTCCTGTGGTCACAAGTGGTACTGCAGCTTCTGAGCTTCCTCCCTCAGGTGTTCTGGTGAGCTCGTTAACTGCTTCATTACTTAACTCCGCCTGATGCTGCTATCCTTGCTCCTTGTCAATGTTTCAGTGTTTGATCTGAGCTTCTCCTGATTGTTCCTGTGACCTGCTGCTCTGTATAGCTAAGTGCTTTTTGCTTTTTTGTTGCTTTTTTTCTGTCCAGCTTGTCTTTTGTTTTGCTGGAAGCTCTGAGACGCAAAGGGTGTACCGCCGTGCCGTTAGTTCGGCACGGTGGTTTTTTTTTGCCCCCTTTGCGTGGTTTTGCTTTAGGGTTTTTTGTAGACTGCAAAGTTCGCTTTACTGTCCTCGCTCTGTCCTAGAATATCGGGCCCCACTTTGCTGAATCTATTTCATCCCTACGTTTTGTCTTTTCATCTTACTCACAGTCATTATATGTGGGGGGCTGCCTTTTCCTTTGGGGAATTTCTCTGGGGCAAGTCAGGCCTATTTTTCTATCTTCAGGCTAGCTAGTTTCTTAGGCTGTGCCGAGTTGCCTAGGTAGTTGTTAGGCGCAATCCACAGCCGCTTTTAGTTGTGTTTAGGATAGGATCAGGTGTGCAGTCTACAGAGTTTCCACGTCTTAGAGCTCGTTCTTGTATTTTTGGGTATTTGTCAGATCACTGTGTGCGCTCTGATCGCTAAGCACACTGTGTTTCTGGATTGCCTTCATAACACCTGTCATTAGCAAACATAACAGCAAGCATAGGCGTCTCAGTGAGCTTGACACTACCCAGAAACAGCTGACGGTGCTGGAACCAGGTTTGGCACGAGGGAGTACCTGTGACAAAAACACTGCCGAGAACCAGCTGGCGGTGCTGGAACCCAGATGCGTTGCCCCAGTGTGCAAGAGCCAATGGCACGACCGAGGAGCAGCTGACGGTGCTGGAACCCGGTTACTAAGCTGTAGGTGCCCGCGCTTAAAAGCACTACCAAGGACCGTCTGACGTTGGCGGAACTCGGATACCCAGGAGGAGGCACCTAAGCCAAAGGCTCGGCCCGGAACCAGCTGTCGGTGCTGGAACCAGGTGGTGGACCCCAAGGCCCACAGGAGAGGAGAGAACAGCTAGGCCGCGAGGCAGCCGCAGTTACCGAACCCCAACAGTCCTACAGGGGGAGCTGGGCCTACTGGCACTACAGAACCAGCCTTGACTACCAGTTCACGCAGCCCACATAGGAAGCTCCTAAACTGGAGGCTCCCTGGAGTTGGCTAACCCGACCGCACCACGACGGGGCAAGCATAGGCGTCTCAGTGAGCTTGACACTACCCGGAAACAGCTGACGGTGCTGGAACCAGGTTTGGCACGAGGGAGTACCTGTGACAAAAACACTGCCGAGAACCAGCTGGCGGTGCTGGAACCCAGATGCGTTGCCCCAGTGTGCAAGAGCCAATGGCACGACCGAGGACCAGCTGACGGTGCTGGAATCCGGTTACTAAGCTGTAGGTGCCCGCGCTTAAAAGCACTACCAAGGACCGCCTGACGTTGGCGGAACTCGGATACCCAGGAGGAGGCACCTAAGCCAAAGGCTCGGCCCGGAACCAGCTGACGGTGCTGGAACCAGGTGCTGGACCCCAAGGCCCACAGGAGAGGAGAGAACAGCTAGGCCACGAGGCAGCCGCAGTTACCGAACCCCAACAGTCCTACAGGGGGAGCTGGGCCTACTGGCACTACAGAACCAGCCTTGACTACCAGTTCACGCAGCCCACATAGGAAGCTCCTAAACTGGAGGCACCCTGGAGTTGGCTAACCCGACCGCACCACGACGGGGCAAGCATAGGCGTCTCAGTGAGCTTGACACTACCCGGAAACAGCTGACGGTGCTGAAACCAGGTTTGGCACGAGGGAGTACCTGTGACAAAAACACTGCCGAGAACCAGCTGGCGGTGCTGGAACCCAGATGCGTTGCCCCAGTGTGCAAGAGCCAATGGTACGACCGAGGACCAGCTGACGGTGCTGGAACCCGGTTACTAAGCTGTAGGTGCCCGCGCTTAAAAGCACTACCAAGGACCGCCTGACGTTGGCGGTACTCGAATACCCAGGAGGAGGCACCTAAGCCAAAGGCTCGGCCCGGAACCAGCTGACGGTGCTGGAACCAGGTGGTGGACCCCAAGGCCCACAGGAGAGGAGAGAACAGCTAGGCCGCGAGGCAGCCGCAGTTACCGAACCCCAACAGTCCTACAGGGGGAGCTGGGCCTACTGGCACTACAGAACCAGCCTTGACTACCAGTTCACGCAGCCCACATAGGAAGCTCCTAAACTGGAGGCACCCTGGAGTTGGCTAACCCGACCGCACCACGACGGGGCAAGCTGTTGTGAATTCTGTGGCTGAATTCACTCCTGTGGTCACAAGTGGTACTGCAGCTTCTGAGCTTCCTCCCTCAGGTGTTCTGGTGAGCTCGTTAACTGCTTCATTACTTAACTCCGCCTGATGCTGCTATCCTTGCTCCTTGTCAATGTTTCAGTGTTTGATCTGAGCTTCTCCTGATTGTTCCTGTGACCTGCTGCTCTGTATATCTGTATAGCTAAGTGCTTTTTGCTTTTTTGTTGCTTTTTTTCTGTCCAGCTTGTCTTTTGTTTTGCTGGAAGCTCTGAGACGCAAAGGGTGTACCGCCGTGCCGTTAGTTCGGCACGGTGGGTTTTATTTTGCCCCCTTTGCGTGGTTTTGCTTTAGGGTTTTTTGTAGACTGCAAAGTTCGCTTTACTGTCCTCGCTCTGTCTTAGAATATCGGGCCCCACTTTGCTGAATCTATTTCATCCCTACGTTTTGTCTTTTCATCTTACTCACAGTCATTATATGTGGGGGGCTGCCTTTTCCTTTGGGGAATTTCTCTGGGGGCAAGTCAGGCCTATTTTTCTATCTTCAGGCTAGCTAGTTTCTTAGGCTGTGCCGAGTTGCCTAGGTAGTTGTTAGGCGCAATCCACAGCCGCTTTTAGTTGTGTTTAGGATAGCATCAGGTGTGCAGTCTACAGAGTTTCCACGTCTCAGAGCTCGTTCTTGTATTTTTGGGTATTTGTCAGATCACTGTGTGCGCTCTGATCGCTAAGCACACTGTGTTTCTGGATTGCCTTCATAACACCTGTCATTAGCAAACATAACAGTACAAGGAGCCCAACTAATGATTCTCAATAGAGGGAAAGAAAAAGTTCTGACATCCTTTTTTTTTTTTCTGCTCTGTGTTCACTTTTTTTTTTCCCCTAGACATTTGGGTGATTCTGGACACAGGTGTGGACATGGATATTCAGGGTCTGTGCTCTTCAATGGATAATCTCGTTATAAATGTACAAAAAATTCAAGATACTATTGATCAGAAATCTATGTTAGAACCAAGAATTCCTATTCCTGATTTGTTTTTTGGAGATAGAACTAAGTTTCTAAGTTTCAAAAATAATTGTAAGCTATTTCTGGCCTTGAAACCTCATTCTTCTGGCAATCCTATTCAACAGGTTTTGATTATTATTTCTTTTTTGCGCGGCGACCCTCAAGACTGGGCATTTTCTCTTGCGCCAGGAGACCCTGCATTGAGTAGTGTCGATGCGTTTTTCCTGGCACTCGGATTGCTGTACGATGAGCCTAATTCAGTGGATCAGGCTGAGAAAAATTTGCTGGCTTTGTGCCAGGGTCAGGATGATATAGAAGTATATTGTCAGAAATTTAGGAAATGGTCAGTACTCACTCAGTGGAATGAATCTGCGCTGGCAGCTTTGTTCAGAAAGGGTCTCTCTGAGGCTCTTAAGGATGTCATGGTGGGATTTCCTATGCCTGCTGGTTTGAATGAGTCTTTGTCTTTGGCCATTCAGATCGGTCGACGCTTGCACGAGCGTAAATCTGTGCACCATTTGGCGGTACTGCCTGAGGTTAAACCTGAGCCTATGCAGTGCGATAGGACTATGACTAGAGTTGAACGGCAGGAATACAGACGTCTGAATGGTCTGTGTTTCTACTGTGGTGATTCCACTCATGCTATTTCTGATTGTCCTAAGCGCACTAAGCGGTCCGCTAGGTCTGCCGTCATTGGTACTGTACAGTCCAAATTCCTTCTGTCCATTACCTTGATATGCTCTTTGTCGTCGTTTTCTGTCATGGCGTTTGTGGATTCGGGCGCTGCCCTGAATCTGATGGATTTGGATTATGCTAAACGTTGTGGGTTTTTCTTGGAGCCTTTGCGGTGTCCTATTCCATTGAGAGGAATTGATGCTACACCTTTGGCCAAGAATAAACCTCAATACTGGGCCCAGCTGACCATGTGCATGGCTCCTGCACATCAGGAAGTTATTCGCTTTCTGGTGTTGCACAATCTGCATGATGTGGTCGTGTTGGGGTTGCCATGGCTACAAACCCATAATCCAGTATTGGATTGGAATTCCATGTCGGTATCCAGCTGGGGTTGTCAGGGGGTACATGGTGATGTTCCATTTTTGTCGATTTCGTCATCCACCCCTTCTGAGGTTCCTGAGTTCTTGTCTGATTACCGGGATTTATTTGATGAGCCCAAGTCCGATACCCTACCTCCGCATAGGGATTGTGATTGTGCTATCAATTTGATTCCTGGTAGTAAATTCCCTAAAGGTCGATTATTTAATTTATCCGTGCCCGAACACGCCGCTATGCGCAGTTATGTGAAGGAATCCCTGGAGAAGGGACATATTCGCCCATCGTCATCACCACTGGGAGCAGGGTTCTTCTTTGTAGCCAAGAAGGATGGTTCGCTGAGACCGTGTATTGATTACCGCCTTCTTAATAAGATCACTGTTAAATTTCAGTATCCCTTGCCATTGTTATCTGACTTGTTTGCTCGGATTAAGGGGGCTAGTTGGTTCACTAAGATAGATCTTCGTGGTGCGTATAATCTGGTGAGAATCAGGCAAGGAGATGAATGGAAAACTGCATTCAATACGCCCGAGGGTCATTTTGAGTATCTAGTGATGCCGTTCGGACTTGCCAATGCTCCATCTGTGTTTCAGTCTTTTATGCATGACATCTTCCGTGAGTATCTGGATAAATTCCTGATTGTTTACTTGGATGACATTTTGATCTTCTCAGATGATTGGGAGTCTCATGTGAAGCAGGTCAGAATGGTTTTTCAGGTCCTGCGTGCTAACTCTTTGTTTGTGAAGGGATCAAAGTGTCTCTTCGGTGTGCAGAAAGTTTCATTTTTGGGGTTCATCTTTACCCCTTCTACTATCGAGATGGATCCAGTTAAGGTCCAAGCCATCCAGGATTGGATTCAGCCGACATCTCTGAAAAGTCTGCAAAAGTTCCTGGGCTTTGCTAATTTTTATCGTCGCTTCATCTGTAATTTTTCTAGCATTGCCAAACCATTGACCGATTTGACCAAGAAGGGTGCTGATTTGGTTAATTGGTCTTCTGCTGCTGTGGAAGCTTTTCAGGAGTTGAAGCGTCGTTTTTGTTCTGCCCCTGTGTTGTGTCAGCCAGATGTTTCTCTTCCGTTCCAGGTCGAGGTTGATGCTTCTGAGATTGGAGCAGGGGCGGTTTTGTCACAGAGAGGTTCTGATTGCTCAGTGATGAAACCATGTGCTTTCTTTTCCAGGAAGTTTTCGCCCGCTGAGCGTAATTATGATGTGGGCAATCGAGAGTTGCTGGCCATGAAGTGGGCATTCGAGGAGTGGCGTCATTGGCTTGAAGGAGCTAAGCATCGCGTGGTGGTATTGACTGATCATAAGAACTTGACTTATCTCGAGTCTGCCAAGCGCTTGAATCCTAGACAGGCCCGTTGGTCGTTATTTTTTGCCCGCTTCGACTTTGTGATTTCGTACCTTCCGGGCTCTAAAAATGTGAAGGCGGATGCTCTGTCTAGGAGTTTTGTGCCCGACTCTCCGGGTTTATCTGAGCCAGCAGGTATCCTCAAGGAAGGAGTCATTGTGTCTGCCATCTCCCCTGATTTGCGGCGGGTGCTGCAAAAATTTCAGGCGAATAAACCTGATCGTTGTCCAGCAGAGAAACTGTTCGGCCCTGATAGGTGGACTAATAAACTTATCTCTGAACTTCATTGTTTGGTGTTGGCTGGTCATCCTGGAATCTTTGGTACCAGAGAGTTAGTGGCTAGATCCTTCTGGTGGCCATCTCTGTCACGGGATGTACGTACTTTTGTGCAGTCCTGTGGGATTTGTGCTAGGGCTAAGCCCTGCTGTTCTCGTGCCAGTGGGTTGCTTTTGCCCTTGCCGGTCCCAAAAAGGCCTTGGACACATATTTCGATGGATTTCATTTCTGACCTTCCCGTTTCTCAAAAGATGTCAGTCATTTGGGTGGTCTGTGATCGCTTTTCTAAAATGGTCCATCTGGTGCCCTTGGCTAAATTGCCTTCCTCCTCTGATTTGGTACCTTTGTTCTTTCAGCATGTGGTTCGGTTGCATGGCATTCCTGAGAATATTGTTTCTGACAGAGGTTCCCAGTTTGTTTCAAGGTTTTGACGAGCCTTTTGTGGTAGGATGGGCATTGACCTATCCTTTTCCTCGGCTTTCCATCCTCGTTTCTCTTCAGGACAGGTTGAGTCTTCGGACTGTCCTGGTGTGGATTCTGTGGTGGATAGGTTGCAGCAGATCTGGACTCAGGTAGTGGACAATTTGATCTTGTCCCAGGAGAAAGCTCAACTTTTCGCTAATCGCAGACGCCGTGTGGGTCCCCGACTTCGTGTTGGGGATCTGTTTTGGTTATCTTCTCGTCATATTCCTATGAAGGTTTCCTCTCCTAAATTTAAACCTCGTTTTATTGGTCCGTATAGGATTTCTGAGGTTCTCAATCCTGTGTCTTTTCGTTTGACCCTCCCAGACTCCTTTTCCATACATAATGTATTCCATAGGTCGTTGTTGCGGAGATACGTGGCACCTATGGTTCCATCTGTTGAGCCTCCTGCCCCGGTTTTGGTGGAGGGGGAATTGGAGTATATTGTGGAGAAGATTTTGGATTCTCGTGTTTCTAGACGGAAACTCCAGTATCTGGTTAAATGGAAGGGTTATGCTCAGGAAGATAATTCCTGGGTTTTTGCCTCTGATGTTCATGCTTCCGATCTTGTTCGTGCCTTTCATGCGGCTCATCCTGGTCGGCCTGGGGGCTCTGGTGAGGGTTCGGTGACCCCTCCTCAAGGGGGGGTACTGTTGTGAATTCTGTGGCTGAATTCACTCCTGTGGTCACAAGTGGTACTGCAGCTTCTGAGCTTCCTCCCTCAGGTGTTCTGGTGAGCTCGTTAACTGCTTCATTACTTAACTCCGCCTGATGCTGCTATCCTTGCTCCTTGTCAATGTTTCAGTGTTTGATCTGAGCTTCTCCTGATTGTTCCTGTGACCTGCTGCTCTGTATAGCTAAGTGCTTTTTGCTTTTTTGTTGCTTTTTTTCTGTCCAGCTTGTCTTTTGTTTTGCTGGAAGCTCTGAGACGCAAAGGGTGTACCGCCGTGCCGTTAGTTCGGCACGGTGGTTTTTTTTTGCCCCCTTTGCGTGGTTTTGCTTTAGGGTTTTTTGTAGACTGCAAAGTTCGCTTTACTGTCCTCGCTCTGTCCTAGAATATCGGGCCCCACTTTGCTGAATCTATTTCATCCCTACGTTTTGTCTTTTCATCTTACTCACAGTCATTATATGTGGGGGGCTGCCTTTTCCTTTGGGGAATTTCTCTGGGGCAAGTCAGGCCTATTTTTCTATCTTCAGGCTAGCTAGTTTCTTAGGCTGTGCCGAGTTGCCTAGGTAGTTGTTAGGCGCAATCCACAGCCGCTTTTAGTTGTGTTTAGGATAGGATCAGGTGTGCAGTCTACAGAGTTTCCACGTCTTAGAGCTCGTTCTTGTATTTTTGGGTATTTGTCAGATCACTGTGTGCGCTCTGATCGCTAAGCACACTGTGTTTCTGGATTGCCTTCATAACACCTGTCATTAGCAAACATAACAGCAAGCATAGGCGTCTCAGTGAGCTTGACACTACCCAGAAACAGCTGACGGTGCTGGAACCAGGTTTGGCACGAGGGAGAACCTGTGACAAAAACACTGCCGAGAACCAGCTGGCGGTGCTGGAACCCAGATGCGTTGCCCCAGTGTGCAAGAGCCAATGGCACGACCGAGGAGCAGCTGACGGTGCTGGAACCCGGTTACTAAGCTGTAGGTGCCCGCGCTTAAAAGCACTACCAAGGACCGTCTGACGTTGGCGGAACTCGGATACCCAGGAGGAGGCACCTAAGCCAAAGGCTCGGCCCGGAACCAGCTGTCGGTGCTGGAACCAGGTGGTGGACCCCAAGGCCCACAGGAGAGGAGAGAACAGCTAGGCCGCGAGGCAGCCGCAGTTACCGAACCCCAACAGTCCTACAGGGGGAGCTGGGCCTACTGGCACTACAGAACCAGCCTTGACTACCAGTTCACGCAGCCCACATAGGAAGCTCCTAAACTGGAGGCACCCTGGAGTTGGCTAACCCGACCGCACCACGACGGGGCAAGCATAGGCGTCTCAGTGAGCTTGACACTACCCGGAAACAGCTGACGGTGCTGGAACCAGGTTTGGCACGAGGGAGTACCTGTGACAAAAACACTGCCGAAAACCAGCTGGCGGTGCTGGAACCCGGATGCGTTGCCTATCAAAGATTGTCTTCCTACAGCCCCAACTAGCGGTGTTGGAGCAAAGGGTAAGCAGGGGGAGCAGAGTGTAGGCCGAAGCCTGCACTGGAGTCAGCTTTGTGTCTGTGTTGCGTTTGCAGGACACTTTGCCGGCTACACAGTGGGGGAACAGCAGGCGGTGCTGAACCCCACTAACACATTGGCTGAAGTTTTTCTCTGTGCAGCTAGCTCTTCCGGGCAAAAACTAGCGGTGTTATAGCCCAGGGGCAGCAGGAGGAGGAGAGGAGCAGAGTGTAGGCCGAAGCCTAGTTGAACCAATTTCAAAGGTAACCTTTAACCCCCCCTCAGGTGTTACAAAGTACAAAAGCCACACCTTGTGCAGCATTAATGCTGCACAAGTAAAAGGTTGCTCTATTAATTTTTCTACTTGCACACGCTGAATGCAACACGTACACAATTTAGCCCATTCTACAGTCAAACTGTAGTTGAGGCGTGACTTGTATTTTTAAGGAGACGCAGCATAGGTGTCCCAAATAACGCCTTTGTGCTTGGCGCAGCTTCCTGAGCATTGTTTTTTGCTGTACAGGAGTCTGCGCTCTTGTGTTATTCCTTGGCAATGCCCTCTTAACGCTGCCCGTCTTATGACCTCATTTCATGTTGGCCGCTGCGGTTAACGATGGCCATAAATCCCAGACCCACAGTGCCCTTACATAAAGTCACACTGCGGTGCTGGGATTCGTGGCCTTGAGCAGTAAATATTTTCGATGCTCACACACGTCCTTAAACCTGCTTCAGACTGGGTGGCCTCTGCTGATCCCTTTTCGCATGCCACGGCCATGAGGCCGCACAGTCTGAAGAAGGCGGAAGGAGATGAGTGACGACAGGCGAACATATGCACTGCTCATGCCCATAAACCACACCCTCGCTGACAAAATAAATAAGACAACGAGGGGCGTTGTTTCACGCAGGGCGGATGCACAGGCGCAGCCAGCTAACCATGATGTCAAAAGATGGGAAGCGCTACCAAGGGGGGTGCTGCGTATCATTAGAAAGGAAAGTCACACCTCAGGGACAGTGGAATGGTCTCAATGATACACATTTTGTACGTGTTGAGTTCCACGTGGGCAAGGAGAAAACGTCAGCCACCTTGTACAAATGCAGCAGTACTGCTGAACAAGGTGGCTGTTATACATAGAAACACCTGGGGGTGGGGGCCTTCAATTTCAGTTCATGTGCCTGCATGGCGTTTGCAGGTCACGTTGCCGGCTACACAGCTGGGGAACAGCTGGCGGTGCTGAACCCCACTAACACATTGGCGGGTGTTTTTCTCTGTGCACCTAGCACTTCCAGGCTACAACTGGCGGTGTTATAGCCCAGGGTCAGCAGGAGGAGGAGAGGAGCAGAGTGTAAGCCGAAGCCTAGTTGAACCAATTTCAAAGGTAACCTTTAACCCCCCCTCAGGTGTTGCAAGGTACAAGAGCCACACCTTGTGCAGCATTAATGCTGCACAAGTAAAAGGTTGCTCTCTTAATTTTTCTCCTTGCACACGCTGAATAAAACACGTACACTATTTAGCCCATTCTACTGTAAAACAGTAGTGGAGGCGTGACTTTTCTTTTTAAAGAAAAGCAGCACAGGTGTCGAAAATAACACCTTGGTGCATGGGCGCAGCTTCCTGAGCGTTGTTATTTGCTGTACAGGAGTCTGCGCTCTTGTTATCCCTTGGCCATGCGCTGTGAGCGCTTCCTGTCTTCTGACCTCATTTCATGTCGGCCGTTGCGGTTAGCGATGGACATGAATCCCAGACCCACAGTGTGTTTTCAAAAAATCACACTGTGTGGCTGGGATTCGTGGCCTTGTGCAGTAAATATGTTTGCCGCTCACATATGTCCTTACACCTGCTTCAGACTGGGCGGCCTCAGCTGATCCCTTATTGCCTACCACGGCCAGGAGGCCGCACAGTCTGAAGAAGGCGGAAGGAGATGAGTTAAGACAGGCGAACATATGCACTGCACATGCCCATCAATCACACCCTCGCAGCCAAAATATATGAAACGAGGGGGGTTGTGTCGGGCAGGGCGGACGCACAGGCACAGGCAGCCAACCAATGATGTCAGAAGACGGGCAGCGCTAACAAGGGGGGTGGTGCGTGTCATTAAAAAGGAAAGTCACACCTCAGGGACATTGTAATGGTCTGTAATGAGACACATATTTTACGTGTTTAATTCTACGTGGGCAAGGATAAAAAATCAGCCACCTTGTACAAATGCAGCAGTACTGCTGTACTAGGTGGCTGTTATACATAGAAACACCTGGGGGGGTGGGGCCAGGTTCCCTTTAATTTCAGTTCATGTGCCTGCGTGGCGTTTGCAGGTCACGTTGCCGGCTACACAGCAGGGGAACAGCTGGCATTGCTGAACCCCACTAACACATTGGCTGGTGTTTTTCTCTGTGCAGCTAGCACTTCCGGGCAAAAACTAGCGGTGTTTAAGCCCAGGGTCAGCAGTAGGAGGAGAGGAGCAGAGTGTAGGCCGAAGCCTGCACTGGTGGCAGCTTTTGTTCTGTTGTGCCAGCGTGGCTTGTGCTGGACACGTTGCCGACTACACAGCAGGGGAACAGCTGGCGGTGCTGAACCCCACTGACACATCACCTAGTGTTTTTTCTGTGTAGACAACACTTCCAGGTGGCAACTGACAGTGTTGAAACCCAGGGAATCAAAGAGGAGCAGAGTGTAGGCCAAAGCCTGCAGTGGAGCAAGTTGAAAGGGAACTTTTAACCCCCCCCCAGGCATTTGTTGCTGAAAGAGCCATCTTGTACAGCAGTAATACTGCACATGGAAAATGGTGGCTCCGAAAATTATGCTCCTTGCAAACGCTGAAGTACACACTCATATAATGTGTCCCCTCACACTGTCAAACCGTTCCGTAAGTGGGACTTTCCTTTGTAATGTGACACAGCAAAGCCGTCATTCCAACCCCCTTGGTGCCGTGCGCCACCTCCTCAACGTTGTTTGGTTCTGTCACGGAGCCCGCGCTGTAATGTTATCCCTTGGCCATGCACAGTTAGCGGTGCCCGTCTTCTGACATCATGTAGGTGTCAGGCTGGCAGTGCCTGTGCGTCCAAGCTGCCCGAGATCCAACCTTGCAGTGTCATCTAATGTAGTCCCACTGCGGGCCAGGGATCCATGGGCATGCGCAGTGCATATCATCGCCTCTCACTCACCTCCTTCCTGCTTCTTCAGACTGTGCGGCGTCACGGCCGTGGCATGCTATTAGGGATCAGCTGACGCCGCCTAGTCTGAAGAAGCGTGAAGAAGGGGAGTGAGAGGCTAGTATATGCACTGCGCATGGCCATGGATACCAGGCCCACTGTGGGATCACATTAGACGACACTGCGAGGTGGGATTTCGGGCAGCGTGGACGCACAGGCGCAGCCAGGACGACAACAAATGATGTCAGAGGACGGGCAGCGCAAACTGTGCATGGCCAAGGGATAACATAACAGCGCAGGGTCCATGACGGAATCAAACAACGCTAAGGAGCCAGCGCACGGTGGCAAGGGGATAGCAATGACGGCTGTGCTGCGTCACATTACAAAGGTAAGTCCCACCTCCGGGACGGTTGGACGGTGTGAGGGGACACATTACATGAGTGTGTAGTTCAGCGTTTGCAAGGAGCAAAATTTCAAGAGCGACCTTTCCCTTGTGCAGTATTAGTGCTGCACATGGTGGCTCTTTCAGTAACAAACGCCTAGGGGGGGGGGGACAGGTCCCCTTACATTTTAGTTGTGCCAGCGTGGCGGTCGCATGACACGTTGCCGGATACACAGCTGGGGATCAGCTGACGTTACTGAACCCCAATAACAGAGGAGCGACTGTTGACTGTGCACACAGCACTTCCAGGCACCAACTGGCGGTGTTAGAGCCCAGGGACAGCAGGAGGAGCAGATTGGAGGTATTGCCGCACACACAGCTGGGGATCAGCTGACGTTACTGAACCCCAATAACAGAGGAGCGACTGTTAACTGTGCACACAGCACTTCCAGGCACCAACTGGCGGTGTTAGAGCCCAGGGACAGCAGGAGGAGCAGATTGAAGGTATTGCCGCACACACAGCTGGGGATCAGCTGACGTTACTGAACCCCAATAACAGAGGAGCGACTGTTAACTGTGCACACAGCACTTCCAGGCACCAACTGGCGGTGTTAGAGCCCAGGGACAGCAGGAGGAGCAGATTGGAGGTATTGCCGCACACACAGCTGGGGATCAGCTGACGTTACTGAACCCCAATAACAGAGGAGCGACTGTTAACTGTGCACACAGCACTTCCAGGCACCAACTGGCGGTGTTAGAGCCCAGGGTCAGCAGGAGGAGCAGAGGAACAGAGTGTAGGCCGAAGCCTGATTGGAGCAAGTTGAAAGGGAACCTTTAATCCCCCCCCCAAGACGTTTGTAGCTGAAAGAGCCATCTTGTGCAGCACTAAGGATGCAAAAGGAAAAGGTTGCTCTTTGAAACTATGCTCCTTGCAAACACTGAAGTAAACACTAAAAATGTGTCCCCTTATACCGTTCAACCGTCCCGGAGGTGCGAATTTCCTTCGTAATGGGACACAGCACAGCTGTCATTCCTATCCCCTTGGTGCCGTGCGCTGCCTCCTCAGCGTTGTTTTAAGCTGTCACGGAGCCTGCGCTGTTCTGTTAGCCCTTGGCCATGCCCAATTAGCGCTGCCTGTCTTCTGACATAATTTGGTGTCAGGCTGTCAGTGCCTGTGCGTCCACGCTGCTCCAGATCCCACCTCGCAGTCTCGTCTAACGTAATCCCACTGCGGGCCTTGGATCCATGGGCATGCACAGTGCATATACTCGACTCTCACTCCCCTCCTTCCCTCTTCTTCAGACTGTGCGGTGTCACGGCCGTGGCATGCTATTAGGGATCAGCTGACGGCGCACAGTCTAAAGAAGGCGGAGGGAAATGAGCGAGAGCCCGAGGGGAAGATATGCACTGCGCATGCCCATGGATCCCAGGCCCGCAGTGTGACTCAATCAGAAGACACTGCGAGGCGGGATCTCGGGCAGCGCGGCCGCACAGGCGCAGCCAGCCTGACACCAAATTATGTCAGAAGACAGGCAGCGCAAATAGGGCATGCCCAAGGGATAACAGAACAGCGCAGGCTCCGTGACAGCTTAAAACAACGCTGAGGAGGCAGCGCATGGCACCAAGGGGGTAGGAATGGCGGCTGTGCTGCGTCACATTACGAAGGAAAGTCCCAGCTCCGGGACGGTATAACGGTATCAGTGAACACATTTTATAAGTGTTAAGTTCTGCGTGTGCAAGGAGCTATACCAAAAGAGCTACCTTTTCCTTGTGCAGCATTACTGCTGCACAAGATGGCTCTTTCAGTAACAAACGACGGGGGGGGGGACAGGTTCCCTTACATTTAGGTTGTTGTGCCAGCGTGGCGGTCGCAGGACACATTGCCGGCTACACAGCTGGGGATCAGCTGACGTTACTGAAACCCAATAACACTGGGTCGTATGTTTTGACTGTGCAGCCTGCACTTCTGAGCCGCAACTGGCGGTGTTGGAGCCCAGGAATAGCAGTTCAGGTGGTAGAAAGATGAACACAGCAGGAGACCTGGATGACACCCAATTACTTAATCAGGCAGAGGAGTGGCAAATTCCTGCGAGATCCAGGCCTGGTTCATTTTCAGGAAAGTAAGCCGGTCAACGTTATCGGAGGACAGTCGCATGCGACGGTCTGTTAGTACACCACCTGCGGCACTAAAGACACGTTCCGATAAGACACTAGCCGCAGGGCAAGCCAGCACCTCCAATGCATACTGGCTTAGCTCTGGCCATGTATCCAGCTTAGAGACCCAAAACTTGAACGGGGAAGAGCCGTCTGGGAGTACAGTAAGAGGGCAAGCCATGTAGTCTGTCACCATCTGACGGAACCGTTGCCTCCTGCTGACTGGAGCCACCGGTGATGGTGTAGACATTTGGGGCGGGCACACAAAAGTGTGCCAGAGTTGTGCCATACTGGTCTTACCTTGGGCAGAGGCACTGCTTCTGCTCCCTCTTTGGGCAGAGCCTCCTCCACTGCCTCGACGCACTGAGCTGCTTTGTAAAGCACTAGCAGCACTCCTCTCAGTTGGACAGGAGAAGATGATGGAATTCACCAGTGTGTCGTGGTACTCCCGCAATTTACGCTCCCGGGTCAACGCTGGGATGAGGTTTTGGACGTTGTCCCGGTAGCGAGGATCGAGCAGGGTGAAACCCAATAATCAGGCATGTTGAGAATGTGGTCGATGCGGCGGTCGTTTCTCAGGCACTGCAGCATGAAATCCACCATGTGCTGCAGAGTGCCAACTGGCCCAGAAACGCTGTCCCCTGCTTGAGACATGATCTCTGCCCGCTCGTCATCACCCCACCCTCGCTGTACACACTGACCACTGGACAATTGTGTCGCTCCCTCCTCTGGACGGAGCTCTTCCTCCTCCATTGACTCCTCCTCATCCTCCTCACAAATTGGCCCCTGCGTACCCCTTTGTGAGGAACCACGTGGCGCTGACTCTCCAGAAGCTGATGGAAAAGGTGACTCCTCATCCTCCACCTCTTAAACAACATCATCCCTTAACCCTTGCAAAGTTTGCTGAAGCAGGCAGATAAGGGGGACAGTAATGCTGACTAGTGCATCATCTGCACTTGCCATCCGCGTGGAATAATCAATAGGACGCAAAACCTGGCAGACGTCCATCATAGTGGCCCACTCTGTGGTTGTGAAGTCTGATCGGCGCTGACTGCGACTTCTTTGCGCCTGATGCAGCTGGTGCTCCATAACTGCTTGCTGCTGCTCACACAACCGCTCCAACATATGTAATGTGGAATTCCACCGGGTAGGTAGGTCACATATGATGCGGTGTTCCGGAAGGCGGAATCGGCGCTGCAGAGCAGCAATGCGGGATCTGGCCAAGCTGGAACGCCGCAAGTGAGCACACTCTAGGCGGGCCTTGCGCAGCAGGGCATCAAGATCCGGATAGTCCCTCAGAAAACTCTGCACAACCAAATTGAGCACATGTGCCAGACATGGGATGTGAGTGAGGTTGCCAAGGGCCAAAGCTGCCACCAGATTTCGGCCATTGTCACACACTACCATGCCTGGCTGGAGATTCGCTGGCAGTAACCACACATCGCTCTCCTGCTTGATGGCATTCCAGAGCTCCTGCGCTGTGTGGCTTCGATTCCCCAATGAAACAAGTTTCAAGACGGCCTGCTGACGTTTTGCCACGGCTGTGCTCATGTCGGTCATAGGTAAACGTTCACGGGTCCATGTGGAGGTGGACGGTGACGGCTCCTGCAGAGTTGATTCTGAGGAACTTGTGTAAGAGGAGGAGTCAATGCGTACAGACTGGATTCCTGCAATCCTTGGAGTGGGCAGGACACGTCCTGCACCACTCGCACGATCTGTACCTGGCTCAACAACATTAACCCAATGGGCAGTGAGGGAAACGTATCGCCCCTGTCCATGCTGACTGGTCCACGCATCGGTGGTGAGGTGGACCTTGCTACTGACGGCGTTCAGTAGCGCATGTTTTATGTTTCCCTCAACATGCCTGTGCAGGGCAGGGACAGCTTGCCTGCTGAAGTAAAAGCGGCTGGGCACCTTGTACTGTGGGACTGCCAATGCCATCAAGTCACGGAAGCTGTCAGTCTCCACCAGCCTGAACGAGAGCATTTCCAGGGACAACAGTTTGGCAATGCCTGCATTCAGAGCCTGTGCTCGGGGGTGGTTGGCCGAGAATGCCCGCCTTTTCTCCCATGCCTGTACTACCGATGGCTGTAGAGTAGACTGGGAGTGTGAGGATGACTGGGAAGGTGGTGCTGTGGGTGGAATTACACAAGGTCTCTGGACAACAGTGCCAGAGGTTCTTCCATGGCGATCCTGGGAGGAAGCCAAACCAGCTGTGCGTGAGCTGGAGGAAGAGGCAACACGAGCTGAAGAGGTGGTAGCTGCCGCTGTTGGTTGGCCTACATCTTCAGTCTGTTTCTGTAACTCCACCGCGTGCCTGGTCCGCACATGTTTCCACGTATTTGTGGTATTGAGGTTGCTGACATTTTTCCCTCTTTTTACTTTCTGATGACACAGCTTGCATTTGACAAAACAAATGTCATCTGCAACTGTGTCAAAAAAGGACCAGGCACTGCAAGTCTTGGGAGCGCCCTTTTTGGCTTTGGAAAGAGACAGGCTCCTAACGGGTGCCAAAGTGGAGGCTACAGGCTCCGCAGTCTTCCCCCTCCCTCTCCCTCTTTGGCCCGTAAGGGGACTCTCTTCCTCAGAGCTGCTCCCACCACCTTCCTGTTCCTCACGCCACAATGGGTCAACGACCTCATCATCTCCACTACCCTCTGCCACCAGCTGCTCCTCCTGGGTAGTCTCGGCAGCACAGTACGCACCAGAAAGCGTCACCTGAGTTTCATCATCAGATGCGTACTGCGCTGTGGTCACCGGAGGCACTGGCCCACCCGCCTCTTCAGAGTCAGAGAGACAAAGCTGTTGGGCATCACTGCACACTGCCTCTTCTTCCATTTCTCCAATGCTGCTTGGCTGGCCCCCTGTTTCCAAGCCAAGAGATTCAGAGAACAGAAGTAGAGACGGCTCCTGTCCTGGGCTCTCTGACTGCCTGGCCAATTTGGCAGGTGGTGAAGAGACAGATGGCTGCTCTCCAGTGCTCTGTGCCTGAGAGGATGTGGCACTAACTGAAGTCGATGACGAGGCGTTAGCTGCCATCCACCCGACAACGGCTTCAATTTGGTCTTCACGCAGCAGCGGTGCACGGCGCTCTCCGACAAAGCTGCGCATGAAGGACTGTTCCCTGCTGAAACTGAGTGACGACGAGTCACCGGCGCCCGCAGCAGGCACAGAATCACCACGTCCTCTCCCTGCTCCTCTCCCTGCTCCGCGCCCACGCCCATATGCCTTACTCCCTGCCCTCTTCATCTTGGTTGACAGATAAAGATAAGCAGAAAAGTACTAAGGCCTTAGTGTGCTTATTCCTGAAATGCTCCTCCTAACAGGTGTAAGAAACACTAATGTTGTAAAGTGTGGACTAAACTTTATTATTTTTCAAATGTGGCCTACACAAGTGTTAAGTTGTGTTTGGTGAACTTTACTTTTTTTTTTTTTGCAGATCGGGCTACAGAGCTAGTTTAAATCACACGGAGACCGTGCAGACAGCCGTAAACGGCGCTGCAAGGCCCAAAAAACCTCCTCTAGGTTATCCTATTTAGTGTTTTTCCACTATTTAGCTGGAGACGGGTGGAAAGACACTAATAGGGAATTTTGTTTTAAAATTTTAAACAGGCTGCACTATTTGAAAAAAAGGAAAATTTTTCTCAAGGTATGAGGCAGTAACGCACCCTGAGCTGAATCCAACCGGCTATGGCTGCACACAGACTACAGGGCGAGCTGCGCTCACACAGAGACCGTGCAGACAGCCATAAACGGCGCTGCAAGGCCCAAAAAAACCCCTCTAGGTTATCCTATGTAGTGTTTTTCCACAATTTAGCTGGAGACGGGTGGAAAAACACTAATAGGAATTTTTTTTTTAAATTTTAAACAGGCTGCACTATTTGAAAAAAAGGAAAATTTTTCTCAAGGTATGAGGCAGTAACGAACCCTGAGCTGAATCCAACCGGCTATGGCTGCACACAGACTACAGGGCGAGCTGCGCTCACACGGAGACCGTGCAGACAGCCGTAAATGGCGCTGCAAGGCCCAAAAACCCCCCTCTAGGTTATCCTATGTAGTGTTTTTCCACAATTTAGCTGGAGACGGGTGGAAAAACACTAATAGGAAATTTGAGGAAAAATGTGCAGCAGGCTGCACTATGAGCAAAAAAGGACAACTGTGTGAGGCAGTGTGAACCCCCCCCTGAGCTGAATACAACCGGGTATATGGCTGCACACAGACTACAGAGTGAGCTGCACACACACACACACACACACACAGAGACCTGCAAGGCAAGAGCAAGGTGAACAGTGAAGAACACACAGCGTTTTGCTAAATTAGCCTTTGGAAAGGAAAATAAAGCAATTAGCTATCTCAACTGGCCCTCAGTTAGAACACAGCGTCCTGTCCCTAACTGAAATCACAGCAGAGTGAGCGCAAAATGGCGGCAGCGTTTTTTATAGTGCAGAGTGACATCATTTCAGCAGCCAATCACAGCCTTGCCAGTACTTACATGCCCACCATGCTAAACAGGATGTGCCCACACTTCCAATCATTCCTCATTGGCTGCTGCGTTCAGTTTGAATTCTGGGAACTTCCGATTCCGGTATCCGATACGCGGGAAGTATCGGAATTCGGTATCGGAATTCCGATACCGCAAATATCGGCCGATACCCGATACTTGCGGTATCGGAATGCTCAACACTAGTGCTAAATGCTTAGTGCAATATAGGTTAAATAATCACACATATGTGCATGCAAAGGTAATGCAGAAGCTTATAGTAAAGTGTAAAAAGTGCGTATTAAGCTCACTAAAGACCGCAACAAATCCAGCTAGAGGAGAACTATAGCACTATATGGGAGAGGTGTATCGTCATACCTGAGTGTAAAAGAAGGAGAGAGGTCCCGGTCGGCTATGTGCTCTCACCCCGACAGCGCCGTTTCGCTAATGCTTCCTCTATGGGGGCATACGTATAGAGGAAGCATTAGCGAAACGGCGCATGTTGCTAAAGACACCAGGTAATCCAGTGAGGTAGGTATGCTTTGACCTGCGAATGCATCTTTGACTCGCCCGGCGAGGACCTTCCAGAAGATTGCTACCAGAGCTTCATTATTCCAAGTGAGTTTAGATGACAAGGTACGAAAACGGACCACATTTGCTGTTTTTTTGTCATCAAAATTCAACACTTTTCCCAAAAATACCAAAGCAAGAAATTCTAGGCAGGTACATGATCCAGACGTCAACACCTGTAAAAGGTAACATTATTGGTGTGTAAAGTTTGACAAGTTAATGTAAAATTTAATTGTTAAAAAAAGTTTGCAACACACACACTTTGTTAGGTAGGCAGTTACAGTTCAATACTTTTTTCAGTTTCTTTTGTATTCTTAAAAATAATTAATCCCCTCTCACAAAACAGTTGCAAAAGAAATGCAAAATCTTAGTACAGCTGCTTGTGACAAGCACGGACATAGTCTGACTGATTTCTGACAAAGATTTCAGATTTTGTTTTTTGTAAAAAAAAACTGTTCTGTTGTGTTGCTTCTGTGTTAAGTATTGATTTAAGGATGAAAAAATGTAAATTGTAATTGATCTTCTGTCTCTAACCTCCTCTTTCGGCCTTTCACAGCTTACTAACTCTCCTACACATTAAGACGGGAATACATTGGACATGTTCTTCTTTCAGCTCTGCTAAGTGTATGAGCTTACTAACTCTCCTTTTCTGCTTTCTGACTACAATCGTCTATCTATTTCTGCCAAAAACTGTCACCCCACGCAGGAAACCAACACTTGCCAGACTTACAGAAATCTATATGCCATCAATACCCAGCAACTTATGAAGAATTTTCATAAATTGTGGGCCCCAATCTCATCCTTCTCATTTTCCAATGCAGGTTTGAAACAGTATAATAAAGCACTGGAAAGTGCCCATGATTAAAAATGAACCCCTTATTCACAAAATACCTTGGCACAGACGATGGTAACACTGACAAACACTGCAAACACATTTTCTCCAGCAATGCTCGAAGTGTGCAGAATGTCTGAGGAAAAAATCCCTTTTGGCAGAAAATGTCATCCATTATAAGTTTATGCCTGCTTTCAGTGGGAAAAAAGATTATCTTGTATTTATAATACCTTTTAATGGCAAAAAAATAAGGCTTCTTATTGGTCTCTTCTTTTGGCATGGTATGACAAAGTTTCTGAAGAAACACAAATATATGCAAAAAAAAACCAACAGAGGCAGTGCATAATAATAGTGTTAGGCTGGGTTCCCATTGCGTTATGGGACCGCGTTAAACGGACAGCGTTGCACGGCGAAATTAACGCCGTGCAACGCGGCTGTTAACGCGCCCATTCACGCTAATGGGAACGCGCTTCACTAGATCTGCGAGAGCGGGGACGTTACCGCGACCCCGACCGCAGCCCCATAGAAAACATTGCGTTAGCGCAATCCGCTAGCGCTAGCGCTAAACGGATTGCACTAACGCAATGTGACCCTAGCCTTAAGGCTAGCGGAACGCACCAAATAATAAGATAGGTAGAATAAGGTGCGTTCGCAGCCCGGGGTCCACCGTGCAGAGAAGGAACCTGCTGCCAAGTAATGATGGACTATATGGCAGTACAATGTGAATACACACGGGTTAACTTCACCCTGTGTGAAGGAAGCGAACCCTGTTAAGTCACAGGGCCGTGGTACCGCACACAAGAGCACAAGCAAGGAGCCTAAGTCCTAAGACTTGGGATCTGAGTCTGTGTAGACTACTTGCGGTCGACACCGCAACTTGGGTGTCAGCGTAACCAAAATAATAACAAAGGAATGCACGAGAGTGCGTGCGGTGCCGCACAGGCGGACGCCACTAATCACCCAGGCTTGGGTCAGGAAAGCGCCGTGAAAGCGCATGGCGCCGCACTGGCGGACACAGCAACTAGACGCTGTATTAGTGTGTAACGTGCTGTTGGATAAGTCGGGCACTAGATAGCAATCATACACCTTCCGCGAACAGTCATCCAATAGGGAGGGTTATTTAAAGAGCGACTTTCACTCACAACACACACACGTTTACAAATGTACACTAGCGCATGGTCGTGCGGCCATGCGAGCCTTAAATAGATGCAGCACGTATAGGACCTTTCAAAGAAGGACCAATGGAATTGCTGCAGTACCTGAGCATGTGACCCTAGATCTCCACTGAGAGATCTTGCCCTGAGCATGCTCAGTGTGCAAAGCAGAACTTAATCCTAATACCTGCAGGACCTTCCGTGAGAAGGACCAATGGAAGTCGTTGCAGTACCTGAGCGTGTGACCCTAGATCTCCACTGAGAGATATTGCCCTGGGCATGCTCAGTGTGTGCAAAGTGGGACTTAGTCTCAGAAGCGTCTGCTCGCTGCTGCCCAGCACTGGCTTCAATGGCAGAAGCTGGAAAAGCAGCAGCAACCCTATGCACAGAGTGAGACTGAGCAAGACGCTGGGACCGACGTCTCCGCTGAGCAGACTCCACTGCGGCTGGAGAAGAATGGGAAACCGCAGCAGAGATGGTTAGAGATACCCCCTGTGCAGAGGCGGGAACTCGACACCTAACAAATAGGACATTTAAATAAACAAGCTAAGCTTGGAGAATGAATTCTTAATTGGAATTGATTAGTGGTGTGAAAATTTTATAGTCCCAATATCCAAGTAAGATTAGAGGCCTAGTGTCCTCACTGTCTCTTGAGCAGATTCATAATTCTGTAGTAAGTCATAAATTCTCCTTGTTATGTTTTTTTGTGCATATATTTATGTTTCTTCAGAAACTCTGTTATACCATGCCTGAGCAAGAGACCTATAAGAAGCCTTGAAAGGTTGCTTTGTAACAGCATTTATTTTAATTTTGTTAGCTATTGTTAGCCATTAAAAGTACAGTAGCGATCAGCATCTGGGCCATCACCAATCATTTGGTAACAGTGAAGCACTGTTTGCACTGCGGAGTCAATTTCTGTATCCAGAGTCACTGTATAAGTATTTCCTGTAGTGTGTAAGCTCTTTTGGTCTGCAATGTTCTTTCTCTCTTTTGTAGAGTGTAAGCTCTTATGGCAAGCAAGGTCCTCTCTCTCTCTATCATTTGCAGAGTGTAAGTTCTTATGGAAAGCAGGGTACTCACTCTAGAGTATGAACTCTTATGCTCAGTATGGATCTCTCTTTACCCACTACCTGACGTGTAATTCCCAAGCAATTACAAGCTTTCCAACATTGATATTGGTGCAGATTTATTCCCTGCTAGTCAAATTTTAGGTGAAAATTCAGTGAAGTTGGTAAATTTGAATGTTAAAAGATATTCGCTCATCTCTAATCTCTGGCCTTGGGACTGTTTATCACTTGAAAATGCTTCAATAAAAAAAAGTTGAAGATAGAGTCAATATAATTGTAGCATGGGTGTCCCTGTATTCTTCCTTCTTCCCCTGGCAGAGATGCTGACTCACTTACCGCCACAGCCCCCGTCTCGCACTGCCTGCTCCTCCTGGTGCTGCCCAGGTCACAGATTCCTGGGCACTATGCTTAGGGTACTTGAGCTCCCTCTTAAAGGAAAGCATGCGCTATCTTAAAGTTTCCCCAGCCATCCAGCGTAACTGCCTGCACTTGCTATGACATTCTGTATGCCAACCATTCCTGGCCACACATGCAGTGCCAGTCTGTATACCAGTCGTACCTGCCCCCACTTGCAATGCAAGTCTGTATACCCTCCGTACCTGCCTGCCCTTGCCATGCCAGTCTGCATACCAGCCGTACCTGCCTGAACCTGCCTGAACCTGCCTTGCCAGCCTGTATATCAGTCGTACCTGCCTGCACTCATCTTGTCTCCCAGTATTATTGCCATGCCTGCCTGTACTTGCCAAGTCCATCCTTTCTTAACAGTTCCATCTTCCTGCCCTTTGGGGGTCAGCTGCCATGTGTCCAACGTCTGCCCTGGAGTAATACCTGGCATCCATCGGGTTCCAAGTCTAACATCACCATCAGGGGCTCTAGCAAAGAGTAATTTGTTCACCTAGTTATGCCTCTCCAGGCTCTCCTCGGGCCATGGCACAGTGGTTCCATTACCACATACATTACAACAACATTTTCAGTTTTGTACTGTTTTGTGTTTTGCGTCCCACTCATCACATCCTTTTAATTTTGATGTTTCCAATGAATATTCAAAGCTTATAATCACCAAGGTACTTTGAAATCCAATAATTAATGGTATTCATGTTTCTAGGAAGTCTCAACTGACTTGAGTCACAGAAGATATCATCAGTAATTTGAAAATTATTTATACATGTTGAAGTGTGAATAATTAATACAGACGTGCTCTTCCTTAAATGTTTTTTTTACTAAACATATCTCAAGATATGTGGCACAAGATTGCCTGCTTTAAAAAAACATGACTTTCAAATTGTCTGTTAGAATAGAAACGGTGCATGATACCAGCTGACAGCACATGCGATCCGGTAGTTATCAGTAGAAGTGATGTCACCTTCCCCACTCACCACCCAATGCAGAATAACCCATAGCCTAATAGCTCACATTATTGTTTTCCTGACATTTTCCCCCAAAATAAAGCAGAACATTTCTAGGAATGCTTTTAAATGTTAATATGTATCAGAAAAAGTGTTAGGTTGAACAAATAATAAATGTTCACTTAGTTGCCTACTCCTGGCCTAATGGATATTGATCAGGTGCGCACCAAAGAAATAAACATATAACAACACACAGTCATATGTAAACTCTCTATGATCAATCTATGGCTCAGCTCCAAGGGAAAAGGGACTTTATTCAGTCAGAACACATGGTTACATATCCCCTGTAAGGGGGCTCGGTTAGCTCTAAAATGGGAGTGATCGAATGCATTCCATTGGTTAGTGGGTTGAGCAATGAGCCAGTCCATGGGAGGATCCATGAGGTCATCAGGGTGGGTTGGTTCATGAGGTCATCAAGGTGGGTGTCACTGTGGGTGGATCCATGAGGTCATCAGGGTGGGTGTCATCTTGGATACCAGCCAGGCAGCCACATGGCATGCTGAGACAGGAAATGGCAGCCATCTTTAGGGTCTCACTTTTGGTCTGAGAAAGCTTGTAAGGTCAAACAATACATGTTATGGGTTGCTTCTCAATCTCTTACGTCTTGAGGTTAATTAAGTATTTGATCTTATGGCTCTCCTCAACAAAAGTTTTCATGCACTTTTTATTTGACAACAAAGCAAATGATTTTTTTTGTGAATTCTGATACCCTTTTGTTTTTGAACATTTTTTTTACAAGAAATTGCAATTAGAGGATAAGCATGAATTGACAGCCTTAAATATCCAGGTTCCCATCAGTGACAGTTACAATAGGGGCTTTAAACGGGTTTCCCCATGAACAAAGTTCATTATAATCAATACATTTTGGAACAAAAATAATATGCACATTTGGATGTGTTAAAAAAAAAAAGATCCTGTTCTTAAATAATCTTATAGATGTGCCCCTTCTATGTACTATGTAGTGACTGTGTCTGACCATGCAAGGAGATGGTCTGATCATACCAAATCTACTGGCCAGGGGAGGAAGCAAAAGAGTATACAGTCATTACAGCATGGGACCATAGACACACACTCACACTTTATGTGACACATACACAGTATGTTACAGAAATAAAATGAGGGAAATTAGTGTTTGATCCCTTTTTGATTTTGCAAGTTTGCTCACTGACAAAGACATGAACAGTCTATAATTTTAAGGGTAGGTTAATTTTAACATTGACAGAATATCAAAAATAAAATCCAGAAACTCACATTGTACAAATTATATAAATTTATTTGCATTTTGCAGTGAGAAATAAGTATTTGATCCCCTACCAACCTTTTAAGAGTTCTGGCTCCTGCAGACCAATGAGGTAGTCCTAATCAACTCATTACCTGCATTGAAGACAGCTGTCTGACATAGCCACCTTTATAAAAGACTCCTGTCCACAAACTCAATTAATTAGTCAGACACTAACCTCTACAACATGGGCAAGACCAAAGAGCTTTATAAGGATGTCTGGAACAAGATCATAGACCTGCACAATGCTGAAATAGGCTACAAAACCATAAGATTCTGGGTAGGAAGGAAACAACTGTTGGTGCAATAGTAAGAAAATGGAAGAAATACAAAATGACTATGAATCAACATTGATCTGGGGTGCCATGAAGAATCTCACCTCGTGTGGTATCCTTAATCATGATATAGAAGGGTTAATGTTTTGCCTTTAAGTGCCTTTTGCCTTTAATTGCTCGGATTTCTAGAATCTGTTGATGCAGAAGTCTGATAGTCTCCTCTTCAAGGAGACTATACTTCTTATCATGTATGTTTTGAATAGTCTGCCACAACGTGTTCTGGGTGCATGGTAAATAAAGTATGACCCTGGGTAAGGGTGATGGCTACATGAGTTACATTGAGTTACATTTGTTATAAATGGTATAAAATACTGCCTCTTGCTGCATTACCTCAGATAAAAGTTACTTTGCTCACAGAACGTGTGCGATTTCCTTTTTTCTCCAAGCGCTTGTAAATGAAGGGCGTAACCTCCTGATTTGGCCTCACTGGTGATCTGGAATGTCTGACATTGGGTCAGAATGCAAACAGCTACAACAGTTTTTGCGCCAGAACGGGGACCGTGGTAACCAGCCTATTTGGAATCTGTTATGTGGGAGATTCCTGGGAGATTGAACATGAAAAACACAGCTGCGGCAAGGTGAGAAATTTTATTCTTACAAATTGTTTTGCACTTGCAGTCTCTCTTCTGGGTCTCCCCATATCTCTGGATAAAGGCTGCGAACATGGTTCAAAGAACCTACATCAACAGTGAGTTTTGTGTTTTGTCTGTTTATGTCCGTATAAGAGTTAAATAATAGAGTAATAAGATGATAGTTGTTATCTGTCAATATACTAATTGCTTGTGTACTGTGTAGTACAGAGCTGGGATAGACTTCTCGGCTTCAGGAAAATGGCCGCCGCGATGTCCATCTGCGCACGTGCGGCATCCCGCGGCCATTTTCCTGAAGCCCCGGGAAGCAGGAGACTCCATCTGCGCACGAGCGGCCTCAGGAAGATGGCCGCGCCCACCGAGAAACCGCTGAATAGCTGCGAGCGCGCTCTTTTTCTACAGCTGCACAGTGCATTCGGCACTTGCGCATGCGAGAAGCACTACGCCACCAACGGGAACATAAGCAAGATGTGGGGGAGAAACAGCGCTGTGACCACGCCCATCCGACCTGACCAGCCTGATTGACAGGCGAAAAAGGCCACTTTTGTAAGGTATTTCGGCAGCATAGGTAGGGAATCAGAGGACAAAAAATACCCTATTGTAAAGCACAGCTCAGGCCCTATTTAACGGTATTTTTATCTCCTACTGAAAAAACGGGGTGACAGGTTCCCTTTAAGTGCTTTCAGAGTGTCAGTGGACACTGCTGCAGTTTTTTATAAGTTGTGTTAATTCCAAAGTGCACAATAGTCAGGCTGTATGAACCTTGCATGTATGTCTATGAGAATCTCTGAATGACATGAGAGAATTGAGAGGTGAGTAATTAAGCATAAGGGATAAATAAATAAATCCCTGATTGATGAGGGGTTCTGTTAGGTGTGGTCCTCTGTATGTGACAGAAGACATTATTCAACTCAATTTGAGCTGAATTAGGTGGAGTGATTGAGATAAGGGATTTTCTTCTTGTAAGGGCTTGTTTTCACTTGCGAGGAACACGTCCGTGTCTCGCATGTGGAAACGAAGCTCTGGTGCCGGCACTCCAGAGCGGAGCGTGCAGCTCCATGTGTTGCTATGCGGCCGCCCGCTCCGCTCCACAGTGCCGGTGCCAGAGCTTCGTTTCCACATGCGAGACACGGACGTGTTCCTCGCAAGTGAAAACAAGCCCTAAAAATCAATTGAAAAGTGAAAGGAGAGAAAAAAAAATCCCTGAATGAACACATACTGTATGAGTGCTCACATAAGTATCATTACTTATCCAATTGTTGCTGAGGGTCCAAGATGGATGAGTTGTGGATATTTTTAATGTACACTTAATTTACATCTGAGATTCAGTGTTAGGCCGGGGTCACACTAGACCGTAATACGGACGAGTGCAATGCGATAAAAAATCGCATAGCACTCGTCCCAATGTTAATCTATGGGGCAGCTCCCATCATCAGATATTTTCTCGGCTGTATTCAGGATCCGAGTGAAATCGCAGCATACTGCGATTGTCAGCGTATCTCGGCCGAGAATCGCCAATGAAAGTCTATGGGGGTGAGAAAAAATAGCACAGCACACGGACCATCAGTGTGACTTGCGAGAAATTCTCAGGCATTGAGCAGGTGACAGGAAAGGCTCAGCCATTATTTGCTCATTTTGCAAGTGTGTGAGAAAATCTCACCATACGGATGCCATACGGATGTCACACGGATGCCAAACGGATCATTGGATGCGAGAAAATCACATCCTCGCACTGCACACGGATCACTGTTTTGGTAACATTTGTGCGATTCTCGTCTGTCAAAAACGGACCGTTTTTTTATACGTTGTGTGTGTCCCCGGCCTTATATATGGTTTGACATTGGATAGGTTTCTATATGTGTTTTGGCCGGACTCGGTCAGAATCATCTTATTCAAGTTGTGCAGTGATCTGCCTGTATAGCAAAACTGTTTTTGATTCCGGGAGGATGAATGTTTTGCAGAGATTAAGTCTGAAAACTGCTGTATTCTGTTTCTCTGTGCAAGACACTAAATTTTTAAAATTCTGATAGGAGGGGCAGCTGCTCGATTGCATTCTCTGCTGAGTGCCAGAGGAAGGGGGGGCATGTAGCTGCTCTCAAGATTCTCTGAATTTTCTGTCCTTCGTGTGGTGCACGCTGAGAGATCTGTGTTTTGTGTTTAAAACAATAGTACTGTATTGAAGTAGAATAGAAATATTGAAAGTTGAAGTTGGACGCTGAAAGTAAAAGAATTGTGCCTATTTTAGAGGAAATTTGTGAAAGATTGGTAAAAAGATTCACCTGCTTCAAGTTGAGTGATTCATATATAGCAAATTGAGGATCAACGGAGTAGGTAGCCAACTGCACTGCTGATGTAGTAGGTGAGAGGCCTAACACATCAGGGCCTTCTTGCTACAGTCAGCTGGCTTTTTGCTACGGGTCAGAGGTGGTTTAGCCTTCCCATTCCATGGAGCTGAGCTAGTGGGTTAGAGGCCTAACACATAAGGGACTTCCTTTTCTAGCCAGCTGATCTAACGGGTGAGAGGTGGTTTAGCCTTCCCGTTACCACCTTTAGGTCAACCGGGTGAGAGGCAGAAAGCCTTCCCACTAAATCTTGACACTCGCTCTGACTTGCTACATGTGGCCGCCCGTAGCTAAGGTAAGGCACACTGAAAAGGGCATTTGCAGAATAAAGGTGAGCTGTCTGAAGGATAAGTTGAAGCTATGGGTAACTTGTCCTGTGTGCAGTCAGGGCCCCAGTGGGATCCAGAACCGCTATGCAGATTGTAAAAGACAGAGAATGAAAGGAAGCAGTGAAAGATGTGGGACCAATATTGAAAAAGGCAAAAATGCCAGAGTGTGGATGCTTGGATGTACAAAAAAAGGCACAGACAAGGGAGGAAAATAGCAAGTGAATAAATGGTGTCTGAGAGAGTGCAGCAGAATGGAAGTAAGGTGTATTATGAGTGTTTTGATGCTCAAAAGTCCGACTGTGACCGACACATTGCTGCTACCATCATACCTTTGTAGGACAAGAGACCCAGACAAGACAGATGGACTTGTAAACACTGTGGTCAGACAAACCCAGACTGAAGAAATACTTGTATGACCTGTGCTGCATCCCGACCTAAGTGAATTGCACTGAAACCTGTCCAGACAAGAACAAATGTAGTGACATAAGAAGCTGACACAGGAGTGTGGTTAGGTTAGTGGGTAGTGGGGACATTGACTTTTTGGGATTAAGCTAACAGTAATCCTTTTGGGAAGGAAGCTGTAGAACAGCATGTCACCCCCACTGATCATCTAGTCATCTCCACCACCAGACCTACTACAAGAGAACCAACCACATCAGGACCAAGAAGGGTGGGTAGGGTAAGACAGATACAGGAGTATTATCCCTGGAGGCCCTCTGACTAGCTAGCTACGCTAAAACAATTGGATGACCCTCAGAACCAACCTTTCCTATTTTACAGACAAATAAAGACAATATGACAGACATATAAGTGCACCTTGGCAGAACTAGAGAGTTTGGTGAGCTCAAAGGAAGGTGACGTACTAGGATCCAAAATTAAGACTTTTACAGATGTGACAAAGGGAGAGATTGTAGAGATGTACTTTGGATGGTTACAGTTGACATGGGCAAACATGGGGTACAGTCCAATAAACCCACTTGATGTAAAAATATTGGTAAATGAATTTGATGGTATGAACAAAGGCTTACGAGACGCAGTACAGACAGCCAGACCTGAATGGAGAAATGTAGATCCAAAAAACCTCCTGAAGGTTGCTAAAGGAGTTGAACAAACTAGGACAATAAAATGACCTGTCATGTATGCTGGATCACAAGGAAAACAGTAGAGACATAGTAAGGGACCTAAGGACTTAGAAACAGTGAAGTGCTGAAATTGTGGGGAAAATGGACACTAAGCCAACCACTGCAAAAACCCTACAGAGTAGACTAAGCAGACCAATCTCCTCCTCCTTCACCTTCAGACTAGGAAACTGACAACCCTGTGACAAATGTGTGCCCGGTTCATGTCCCCTCCAGACCTGGTCTTGCCTTTATGATCACCATAACAATGACGGGAGGGATGGAGACAGAATTCTTGCATGACACTGGGGCAGCCGAGACTGTGGTACACAAAGACTTGATAATGCCAGACACGATTACTGATGAGACTGTGGAATGTGTGGGGGTAGAGGGACATGTGACTGAAGCTCCTATGCAGGACTGCCACTAGAAATTTCAGGGCCCCATACTGGCAAAATTTTCGGGGCCCCCTTGAGACTCTGCCCAGGCTCCACCCCAGCCCCGCCTCCACACTCCAACCCTCGAACTGTCCACAGTCCCACCGCTCTCTCTTCGAAAAACTCCACTTCTCACCTATCACACATTAACAGTTCCCAGCACTAGATCACACATATAGCCAGCAGCTTTTGTTTTGGCCAAAAGATTTTTTAAGCAGCCACCATAACACGGTAGACACTTTTGGCCGGGCCCTACCCTACTGTAACCTATTAAATATTTGTTAAAATATGCAATACAATTTAGGTATATTTTTATTTATTTTTCAATTTTTAAAATGACCAGTAATATCATACAAAGAACAAATACCGCTACACCATGACCAGATGACATATTACCACCACAGTGATCGAATAATATCACATACAAAGAACAAATACCGCTACACCATGACCAGACCGCATATTACCACCACAGTGATCAAATAATATCACATGCAAGGAACAAATACCGCAACACCATGTCCAGACCATATATTACCACCACATAGTGACTGAATACTACAATTCTGATCAGCAATAAAAAAAGCACCATACTATCACCATAAGTGCCATTATACACAGGAGATCTGTACTTAGTATGCAGTGTCTGTGTACAGATAATAGTGATCACTAGTAAAATTATACACAGGAGCTCTGTATACAGTATACAGTGTATAGTGTCAGTGTATAGGTAACACACTGACTCACCAGTGACGTCTCTAGGTGAAGTCCTTCATCTTTCATCCAGCACAGACCGCCATCATTTCATCCAGCCAGGACTTGTCTCTGGAGGAAATAACACAGTTATCTCAAGCTCTGCTTGTAGAATACATTACTTAATTTTTCCCAACTTCTACATTACACCACATGAAGAAAAAGAGACGACATTGTATCACTCTACACAGTAACAGGACCGCTACCTCATTTAAAACAGTATACTTAAAAAATAAAATAAATACATCACTGCAGTAATAATATCCCTAAATTAGCCCCTATGGTAATAATATTCCCCATCCTGGCCACCGTGTGTCTCATTCCTGGCTTCAGCCATATGTTCTCCCATCCTGCCCTCATGAGTATCCATTCTGCCCCATATGATCTCCCCATCCTGCCCCATATGATCGTCCCATGTGATCTCTCCATCCTGCCCCTTCTGTCTCCATCATATCCATCCTGCCCCATGATCCTGCATGATCTGTCTCCAATTCTGCCCCCAGTGTCTCTAATCATGCCCCCTGTGTTTCCATTCTGCCCCATCTGTCTCCAATCCTCCCCCATCTGTCTCCAGTCATGCCCCCATGTCTTTCATCCTGCACCGTATCTCCAATCATGCCCCGTATCTCCATTCTGCCCCGTGTCTCGCAATCTGCCCCAATGTCCAGCATTCTGCCCCAATGTCCAGCATTCTGCCCGTGTCCAGCATTCTGCCCCCGTGTCTCACAGTCTCCCACCGGGGCCAGCATACTGCCCCTGTCACTGTGTCCAGCATCCTGCCCCAGTGTGTCAGTCCAGCATTCTGCCCCAGTGTGTCAGTCCAGCATTCAGCCCCAGTGTGTCAGTCCAGCATTCTGCCCCAGTGTGTCAGTCCAGCATTCTGCCCCAGTGTGTCCGTCCAGCATTCTGCCCCAGTGTGTCCGTCCAGCATTCTGCCCCAGTGTGTCAGTCCAGCATTCTGCCCCAGTGTGTCAGTCCAGCATTCTGCCCCAGTGTGTCAGTCCAGCATTCTGCCCCAGTGTGTCAGTCCAGCATTCTGCCCCAGTGTGTCAGTCCAGCATTCTGCCCCAGTGTGTCAGTCCAGCATTCTGCCCCAGTGTGTCCGTCCAGCATACTGCCCCAGTGTGTCCTTCCAGCATTCTGCCCCAGTGTGTCCGTCCAGGATTCTGCCCCAGTGTGTCCGTCCAGCATTCTGCCCCAGTGTGTCCGTCCAGCATTCTGCCCCAGTGTGTCCGTCCAGCATTCTGCCCCAGTGTGTCAGTCCAGCTTTCTGCCCCAGTGTGTCCATCCAGCATTCTGCCCCAGTGTGTCCGTCCAGCATTCTGCCCCAGTGTGTCCATCCAGCATTCTGCCCCAGTGTGTCAGTCCAGCATTCTGCCCCAGTGTGTCAGTCCAGCATTCTGCCCCAGTGTGTCAGTCCAGCATTCTGCCCCAGTTTGTCAGTCCAGCATTCTGCCCCAGTGTGTCAGGCCAGCATTCTGCCCCAGTGTGTCAGTCCAGCATTCTGCCCCAGTGTGTCAGTCCAGCATTCTGCCCCAGTGTGTCCATCCAGCATTCTGCCCCAGTGTGTCCATCCAGCATTCTGCCCCAGTGTGTCCGTCCAGCATTCTGCCCCAGTGTGTCCGTCCAGCATTCTGCCCCAGTGTGTCCGTCCAGCATTCTGCCCCAGTGTGTCCGTCCAGCATTCTGCCCCAGTGTGTCAATCCAGCATTCTGCCCCAGTGTGTCCGTCCAGCATTCTGCCCCAGTGTGTCCATCCAGCATTCTGCCCCAGTGTGTCCGTCCACCATTCTGCCCCAGTGTGTCCGTCCAGCATTCTGCCCCAGTGTGTCTGCCCAGCATTCTGCCCCTGTGTCCAGCATTCTGCTCCCTTGTCCAGCATTCTTCCCCAGCGTGTCCTGCATTCTGCCCCGGGCCCCCCTGGATCGCCGCTCTCAAAGAAAAAAAAAAAAGAGTTCTTACCTGGCCGTGTTCCTGCGCCGGGTGAAGCTCCCTCCATGCTCCACGCAGGTGAAGACGCTCTCGCCAGGCCCGGCGGCTGACAATGACGTCAGACGCCGACGAGTGCACACTGCGGCCCTACTTAGCTGCCAGCCTCCGACTGGCTGGTGGCTGTTAACTATTGACGTGCAGGCGCGGGCCCGCACGTCAATAGCGTGCCGCACTGCCACAGCACCTGCAGGGGGGCCCGGTGAGCAGATGAGACGGGGCCCAATGCGGGCCCCCTCTACCCACCGGGCCCCATACGCCAGTCATGGCTGTAATGCCCTGATGGCGGCCCTGCCCCTATGACTAAACAAATAAGACTAAATCTACGAGACAGCCAAGAGGTGCTTACAAGACTTACTGTTAGTGGCAATACCCCTATGAATTTGCTGGGAGCAGATGTGTTGAGTGCTGTCTAGACCACCATACAGTACTCTCCTGAGGGTATTAGTCACAAGTCCCCTTTCATATAAACACTTGGGGCAGAGGGATGCCAGGGTCTTCCACATGCACACTATACCACAGGTAAATCATGCCCTATTATAGTTACACTTAATTCCATTAATTTACCAGTTTAGTAGTTTTCCTTACACAAAATGGTATAGTTACAGTGTATTTCTAGGTTGTCTTCATATGATATATAGTTTTTTTTTGTAATTCATTATATTGGCTCAAACCATTAGTCACTGTTTATTTGTCTTTTCCACTTCTTATACCTTATTGCAAGCAACTGGCATTGATATTTGGCATTTTTCAAATCCCTTCTTTTTGTATTTGAAAATGTTGGTTATTGATTTATATAGGGCTGCTACATTCTAAGAATACGATTGTGCTTTGCTGTGCCCTATGGCATTGTGCTCCCCCATTTTATGACTCAGCACCTTTCGTATTTACATATTTTAAAATATAATGTTCTTTAGCTAACATATTTTGTGAATAAAATTTAGTTCTTTAAGGGGTACTCTACCCCAATCTAATATGGGTATAAATAATATTTGGACATTAATGTGTGACTTATATAAACACTTGTGTAATATTGCAGAAATGGTGTATATGGCAAGAGTAGTGAAAGTAACACCTGACACCAGAATGTCTGAGGACAGGAAAAAGAGTCAGGTACCAGACACCGTTTGGGCAAGAGGAAAATCTGATATGGGTCAGCTCCCCCTGTCATGATACATTAAAAGAAGGAACCACTCCTCTATGGTTAAAGCAATACCCCTTTGAGCCTAGTCAAATTAATGGCCATGAGCAGTGATATTAAAGAGTATGTTAAGGCAGGGGTTCTGGTGCAGAAATCTTCCCCCTGCAACACCCCTTTGTATCCCATTAAGAAAAAAAAGGACCCAAGGGTTCCCCTGACACTTGCAGAATAGTTCATGGCTTACGGGCTATTAATGATGTTACAGTGAGTGTGACCTCAATTGTCCCTAATACACACACCGTACTGTCACAGATCCCCGCCACGTCAAATTGTTTCACAATCACTGATTTGGCAAATGCATTCTTCACCTCATCCACAGATTGTACTATTACGGTACATGGATGATCTCCTGATCTGCTGCTTGGACCAGATGTCCTTGCCGTGGTTTTTGGCAGGAAACGGTTGCAAAGTCTCAAGTGACAAACTATAGTTTTGCAAAAAAAAAGGTGACATTTTTAGGCCACAATATTGCTAAAGGTATACAACTCCTGATTAAAGGAGAAAACAGGCAGTGCTGACACAACAGCATGGAGGAAAACCGAGACCAATAGCTTACTACTCAGCACAATTAGACCCAGTGATTAGAGGGTCTCCTATGTTTGTCCGGGCTGTAAGAGCTGCTGTATTACTGCTAGGCATGTGAGCTCACATTGACTTTTCCTTTGACAATTTATTCCCCACATGACATTAATGCCATACTTGTACAAGTTCAACCAAAACACCTGTCTATGACTAGACAGATCAGACTTGAATGTGCTCTAATACTAATTCCTGAATACGTCACCCTCAAAAGATATAATGTACTGAATCCAGCCACTCATCTGCCTGTGGATTCAGAAAAGGGGGAATTGGTGACAGCGTTGGCAGGGGAAAAAGAGTACTTTGGTACTTTGACATGACGCACAAACATGACTGCATAGAAACTGATGAGTCAGGAGACAGTGGGTTTTACATATGTTCATGGAAAAAAACCTGCTCCTAATGCATATTTTGTAGAAGACTCCAGATAACACCAGGATGGGCGATTCTACATTGGATATGCAGTAGTATCCTCACATGAGGTAATCCGAGCTGAACCACTCCCTCTTCACATGTCGGTGCAGGAGGCGGAGTTGAAGGCACTCACTGAGGCGTGTATAGCTGCTACAGGTAAAGTCGCTAATATTTACACAGATTTGAATTATGCATGGGGAATATCCCATGATTATGGCCCTATCTGGAGAAGCAGAGCGTTTCTTACATCAGCCGGTAAGCCCATTAAAAATGCAGAGCTGGTGAATCAATTAATGGAGGCATTGATGTTACCAGTCCAGGTTGGCATTGTCAAGGTAAAAGCACACACAAACGGTGACTCCATGGAGGTAGAGGGCAACAGAAGGGCGGACGAGGCTGCTAAAGTAGCAGCAAGGCGGTCTAGGGAGCAGTGGACGGTGGCGGGGAGTCAGCGTATTCCAGCCACACTGAGCCTGGATGTCCTGAAATCCCTCCAGCTGCCCAAACAGAGAAGGAACACTGTGGAAGAATTGGAGTTGAGCTGAACTCAGAAGGAGTATGGTAGAATAAGGATAAATTGTATATACCAAGGTCCCTGTTCCTAATTATGGTGCAAGCAACACATGGCCCCACTCACACCTCAAAATGTCACGTGTGTCCATGGTAGATGCCTTCTGGATCGCTCCTGGTTTCAGTTACACAGCCGCAAAGCTCGTACGGTCATGCCTCATCTGTGCACAGCACAACCCAGGTAAAACAGTAAAAATCCCTAATAAAGCGACACTCAGGTCTCTCTACTCATTTCAGAGACTGCAGACTGACTACATACAGCTACCCAAGGTAGGAGTGTGTGAAAAATGTCCTAGTATGTGTAGATCTCTTCTCTGGTTGGCTGGAAACCTATCCGGTAAAATGTGCAAATGCTAAAACGACTGCAGACAAACTGATGAAAGAACTGATCTGCAGGTATGGTGTCCCAGAAACCATAGAAAGCGATAGGGACACACACTTCATGGGAGAAATAATAAGGGAAATCATGCAGGCCCTGGGAGTACAGCAAGCATATCATGCACCATGTAGGCCACAAAGTAGTGGGAAAGTGGAGAGACTAAACAGAACACTTAAACTGAAAAATCAAAGGCCACGGCAGACACAGGAAAGAGCGGGTAGAGTGCTTGTCTCTTGCACTCTTGTCAGTCAGACATACTCCAAATAGAAAGACAGGCTTCTGTCCTTTTGAAGTCCTGTTTGGTAGGTTGCCAAAGACTGGTCTGTACTTCCCACAGGTGCCTCAAATGCAACACGGTGCTATGACAGCCCATGTCTAGGCCTTGCAGAAAAAGACTTAATGTGGTGCATAAACATGTGTTTTCATCCATTCCAGATCCTAATGCCAGTGCCGACGTACATCAGCTGAATCCAGGTGATTGTGTGGTCATACACAGACACGTGAGAAGGAGCCTAGATCCACGGTTTGATGGCCCGTTTTAAAGTCCAGCTGACCACATTCACCTCAGTGAAACTTGAGGGAAAGCCCACCGGGATCCATGCCAGGCACTGCAAAAAGATCTTTTCATCAGCATCAGTTATCCTAATCACCTTGCTGGCAGTGGTAGGATTTTTGCACCCTACAGAGACGCTGGATAAACTTTTAAATGTTGACAGGGACATCAAACTTATTCAACATCATGCTTTTCTTATAAAAGATGCGGAAGGACAAAAACTGCTGGACTGTTGAATCTGTATACACAAGGACTATGCTGTACTTAGCCTTACCCCAGAACATCCACGGGTATGCTAAATCCTAATTTTTACTCATCAGATCACAGTACAGATATACATTAATCTAAAGTCCATTTTTGTGTTGCTAGTCCCTAATAAGTTTTTACTAGTTTGCAGTCCTTAGCAGTGGCTTCTTTGCAGCAATTCGATCAGACAGAGTCTCCTCTTGATAGTTGATGTAATATTTCTGCTACTTATTGCAGGTGCTGTTATCTGAGGTGCTATCAATTTGAGGTTACTGAAGCAGATAACGCTGATGAACTCATCCTCTGAAGCAAAAGTAATTTATTCTATCTCTAAATCCACCCTCTTAGTACTGATCTAGAAATCATCCATACTTCAAGTATCCGACTTCTTATTCGGTCCAAACTCAGCCATCTTGACTCGGCTTGGCTATCCCATCTGCCAGCTCACTGAATCATTCAGCATTCCACTTACATAGGATAAGTACAGATCTCTGTGCAGGCGTGAAAGAATGAAAATCAAGGTTCTTATGGGACTTGCTAAATGGGGCGACTAGTGCCAAATCTATTCACATGAGCCCAATAATGAACTGCCATCTTTTCTTGGGCAGTGTAATATTACATATATAATATAGGTAAATCATAAGAACATGAAAGAATTGGAGCACTCAACCAGATTGCACATCAATAAGGATCATGGTAAGTGCTTCTATTCTTTCAATTTCACATGATTTACCTTGATGCTGTCTCTGTGAGTGCACCAACCTACAGAGATTCTAAGGAAGGATATTGAGGTGTGAACCAGCATACATTGCATGATTTCAGCAACTGGTGCCCAATTCTCTTTTTACAAAATACATATATCATATATAACACACATGTTTCCTCTAATGTACCATTTCAGAAAACAATGAATCAGGGATGGAGTTCTAAGAAGTAGATGAAAATTAATGGTTGGCTTAGCTTAAGCAAATAAATTAATGTGTTTTGTTCTGGAACTGTGTTTACAAACTGAGCTTTTCTGGCGCATGCGCGTTTCGTTTTTTACATCTGCATCATTGGGTGTCAGCGGTATTACCTGTCTATTGCGCATGCGTGATCGGGTTTGCCGGGCACATGCACAGTTTGCTTTTCAACTTGCTTTATTGACTAGCAGGGACAGATGAACAATGACAAGATGGTGGCAGCCATGTGAGATCCCTCATCTCTGAACCGGCTGGTTCATTTGCTTTCCAGGTGATTTATCTTAATTACCGTAATCCTGCATATTGTGTATATATACCTAACGCTTATGGGACTCAGAACATCACTTTCCCTGAGGAAGCCACACCTGTGTGGCGATTCACATGGGTTTTCTCCCACACCCTTCTTCTCTCCAGTACCTATGGCTCTATTCTAGCCCTCAAGATTCGTGCTGATATGTGGCCTAGGCTTTTCCCTGTCTCTCTGATTTTAGAGCAGAAAAGTAGGGGTAACTTTTCTATCTCTATGGCCTTATTTTAGGCCTTATCTAGTTATTAGGCTTGCATTTTTGCATATTTATATATATATATATATATATATATATATGCACTATTTATTCACCTATTCTTATATATGTTAGGGCATTTAGACTGTGACCAATTGGTCTATGTTTTTGGTACTGTGAATGAGTATGGTTTAGGATGCATTTATTTATCCAATATGTATAACCTCATTGTTATGTGGTGATTGTTGTAGCCATTTCCTGTTTTTTTGAGCTACATTAGGAATACATATATGCACCTTTATTTACATTGAGGATTACTGTGTGGGCAGCCTTGGCCCCTATATTAAGGCATGGATAGGCAAAACATTCTTTGCAGATTTTAAATGTTTTTATGTGTTGCTGTTTTCCATTTCATGGTTTGGGTTTTTTGTAATAAAGTGCATGTCATTCTTATATTATACTTGGGTGTTCCCATTTTTGTGAGTACAGTCTTTTTCTTGTTCTAATCTCAGTATTTAATACTGCTCATGGAGAACCTCAGTCGTATTCTTTAGCGGTGCCCTCCAAGTTTTCTTGTACAAACTGAGCTTAGTTCCAATACTGTATATATTTACAGAGCTTAAAGGGGTTGTCCACTACTAGAACAACCCCTTCTTAAACCAAATGTTTGGCTATGATAAAAGAATCCTGTGGTGCTGGCACTTGCTTTCCCCAGGGCTGCGATGCTGTATTGTGATACCTGATGCCGGCGCCCATCCAGTGCTGGCATCACTGTCCCCAGATTTGCACAAACTGAACTTGAAGATGAAGCCAGAGATCAGCTGCAGCCTGACTTCCTCTTAGGCTGGGTTCACATTGCGCTAGGTGTGTCCGTCTAACGGACTCGTTTTTAAGTAGTAAAAACGCAATGTAACGCACATACTAACGCGCCCATAGACTTGCATTGTCTGACGCATCGTGACGCATCCCTAAATTGGTATGCGTTTGTCACATAACGTTTTTTTTCTGACGGACCTTCAACGCGGCTTGCAGCGTTTTCGGGTCCGGCCAAGCTAACGCACTACTAACGGAAGCGTTCATTCTGCCATAGAAGGCTATGGCAAACGCAGTCAGACGCAAATCATGAAAAATTTCCAAATAGAACCACACGTTTTAATAGCTTTTGAAGGTGGTCACATGTGGTCATGTGACAGGAAATGTGACTTCGGCCATTAAAATATCCCACTCACACAAAGTCTCCTGCACGTGACAGAGTGTTTTGCCGTAGAATGAATGTTAACATTATTTAATGTTAAAATATTTTTTTTTACATTTTACATACACAATAGGTTGTGGCACAAGGAGGACAAAAAAAGAAAAAAGGTCCCTAGCCGTCTGTCGTCGCCACAACTGCCAGTGGTAAATATAAAATAGAAATATTCTATCCAATATTTACCAACAAAAAAAAAAGAACAACTTTATTGACAGTGACAAACGCAGACAAACGGATACTTCGTAAACGGACATCAAAATGAAAAAACGCGATCACATGCGTTAACGCTAGCGTTACCGTGACGACGAATTTCACATATTTTTGCTCCGTTTCTGTACATGCGTTTAACGCATCCGTTTGACGCCATGTACTTGACGCAATGTGAACCTAGCCTTAATGTTCAGTTTGTCCGAAGGCGGAGATAGTGATGCCAGCTCTGATTGTGGGCCGGGCATCACGTGCCACTCCACAGCATCACAGCGCTGGGACCACAAGTGCCGACATTGCTGGAATGGTGTTGGCACGGAGGTGAGTATAGGCTTTATTATTTTATTGGGGCCGACCATTTAGTTTAAGAAGGGGTTGTGCTACTAGTGGACAACTACTTTAATTTTACTACTGTATATATGTTTGGTGTTTAGTTGTTTTAGGTGTTCAAATGAGTTCTTGTACAACATTTATGTACTTACTTGGCATTGTTTTTATGTACTGAGGCTTGTTCTGGAACTATATCTATATAATAAGCTTTGCTTTGAAATTAGCATCAAGTACTGAATCTGTTTAAGGCTCTGTAATGATGTACTGAGCCTAAATTTGGTACTATATATTTGACATGAAGCACTATGCAAATTAAACAGCATTTCAGCTCACCCTACTGTTCCTCATTTGCACCGTTCCAGTATGAGAGTTGGTACAGTAAATGCTCTGAGTCGTCAGAAGGTAACTAATCCAATAGAAAAATAAGCAATCTAACACTAGGTTTTTATTTTTTAAATCTGCAATTTTGTTATAAAATGATAACACCAAAGATGCAGCCCACAAAATCCTTTTCGCATTTCAAAACATTAAGTATTCCACTATTCACAGAATGTTAACTAGAAGATTATCTAATAAAGCGTATATAATGCTTTGAAGCAAGTAATTTTTCTATCTATGATCAATCTTTGATGTTTTTAATACATCCAAACAGAATCGTGGATTTTAACCTTTAAGACAAAGCACAGTATAACATATTTTTTCTTTTGGACTATATTTATTTTTGCTGTTGGTAGTTCTATATTTATGTACTTGTTTGGTTCAGGTATTGTATATTTGTCATGAGGTTAGTTCTGGTACTGTATTTATTTTTTCAGTAGAAGGATTAATCTTTACATACTATAAAAATTTGCCCTGATTGAACCACAGACTAAACTTAACAGAGAAATATACTGTATATTGTCTTTAAAGGTTAATTTCTTTGAATAGGCAACTTTCTTAATGAGACAATTTTGCTTTCTATAGTTCAGAAAATGTTAGCACATGTATTTTAAAGGAGGTTAATGATCCTGCTCACTGAAAAGAAGAGTCAGTACTTTGTTAATTGAACTATCAACCTATATAATGGCATTTAAATTCAGACTTTTTCTTAACTGCTGCCATGTTGAGACGGCCACATAAATTACTTGAAAGCTATGATACATATTTTGATTAGCACATCTGCTTGGCCATATGCATTTAAATTGTGTAAAATATATCACAAAATGCAAGCTTTTATATTCAAACAAACTAGTTTCTCATAATCCTTAAGTACACTAGCATGCACTAACTCTCATAACTAGGGTTGAGCGAAACGGATTGGTCAATTTCAGAAATCGCCGACTTTTGGCAAAGTCAGGTTTCGTGAAACCCGACCCAATCCCACAGTGGGATCGGCCATGAGGTCAGCGATCTGCCCGCCAAAGTCGCGTTTCGTATGACGCTTTAAGCGCCATTTCTCAGCCAATGAAGATGCGCGCAGAGTGTGGGCAGTGTGATGACATAGGTCTTGGTCCCCACTATCTTAGAGAAAGGCATTACAGTGATTGGCTTGCTTTCTGCGGCGTCACAGGGGCTATAAAGGGGCATGCACGCCGTCCGCCATCTTACTTCTGCTGATCTGAGCATAGGGAGAGGTTGCTGCAGCTTTGTCAGAAGCAGGGATATACTTAGGGAGGGAAGATTAACCCCCAAACCGCTTGTGCTATAGCGATTTCCACTGTCCAACACCACCTTTTCTTTGCAGGGACAGTGTTTTTTTTCTTTTGGGTGCATCAGCTCTGTAGCTTATTAGGCTGCATTCTAAGGCTCCCTGATAGCTGCATTGCTGTGTATATGCCGCTGTGCAAACCAACTGCTTTTTTCAAAGCAAAAATCCTGTTGCTTCTTTCTGCACAGTTCTGTTGTTTCTTTGTCCACAGTGTTTTGTGTGCACTGTGCAGCAGTCCTTTTTATTGCTGCCATACTTGTCCTTTGATCATTGTAGGGCGATTGAAATTCTACTCCAGACCTTGTATTTTTTTTATATATCTGCCAGCCACATTCTGCCTTGTCCATTGTGTGGTGTAATACACAGTGCCTTTTTTTTCCTGCTGTCTCCCGTCCACCCCAAAAAAGGGAGCTTTACATTGCCACTAAGTGGATCTACGTGACTTCTGTGTGGCGTATATCTTCCAGCCACGTTCTGCCTTGTCCATTGTGTGGTGTAATGCACAGGGCCTGTTTTTTCCTGCAGTCTCCCGTCCCCCAAAAAAGGGAGCTTTAAATTGCCACTAAGTGGATCTACGTGAGTTCTGTTTGGCGTATATCTGCCAGCCAAGTTCTGCCTTGTCCATTGTGTGGTGTAATACACAGGGCCTGTTTTTTCCTGCAGTATCCCATCCAAAAAAAAGGGAGCTTTAAATTGCCACTAAGTGGATCTACGTGAGTTCTGTTTGGAGTATATCTGCCAGCCAAGTTCTGCCTTGTCCATTGTGTGGTGTAATACACAGGGCCTGTTTTTTCCTGCAGTATCCCATCCAAAAAAAAGGGAGCTTTAAATTGCCACTTAGTGGATCTACGTGAGTTCTCTTTGGTATATATCTGCCAGCCACGTTCTGCCTTGTCCATTGTGTGGTGTAATACACAGGGCCTGTTTTTTCCTGCAGTCTTCCCCCAACAAAATAAAAAGGGAGCTTTAATTAGCCACTAAGTGAATCTACGTGAGTTCTGTTTGGCGTATATCTGCCAGCCACGTTCTGCCTTGTCCATTGTGTGGTGTAATACACAGTGCCTTTTTTTTCCTGCAGTCTCCCGTCCCCCCAAAAAAGGGAGCTTTAAATTGCCACTTAGTGGATCTACGTGAGTTCTGTTTGGCGTATATCTGCCAGCCACGTTCTACCTTGTCCATTGTGTGGTGTAATACACAGGGCCTGTTTTTGCCTGCAGTCTCCCCCCAACAAAATAAAAAGGGAGCTTTAAATTGCCACTAAGTGGATCTACGTGAGTTCTGTTTAGCGTATATCTGCCAGCCACGTTCTGCCTTGTCCATTGTGTGGTGTAATACACAGGGTGTGTTTTTTCCTGCAGTCTCCCGTCCCCCCAAAAAAGGGAGCTTTAAATTGCCACTAGGTGGATCTACGTGAGTTCTGTTTGGCATATATCTGCCAGCCACGTTCTGCCTTGTCCATTGTGTGGTGTAATACACAGGACCTGTTTTTTCCTGCAGTCTCCCCCCAACAAAATAAAAAGGGATCTTTAAATTGCCACGAAGTGGATCTATGTGAGTTCTGTTTGGCGTATATCTGCCAGCCATGTTCTGCCTTGTCCATTGTGTGGTGTAATACACAGGGCCTGTTTTTTCCTGCAGTCTCCCGTCCCCCAAAAAGGATCTTTAAATTGCCACAAAGTGGATCTACGTGAGTTCTGTTTGGCGTATATCTGCCAGCCATGTTCTGCCTTGTCCATTGTGTGGTGTAATACACAGGGCCTGTTTTTTCCTGCAGTCTCCCGTCCCCCAAAAAGGGAGCTTTAAATTGCCACTAAGTGGATCTACGTGAGTTCTGTTTGGCGTATATCTGCCAGCCACGTTCTGTCTTGTCCATTCTGTGGTGTAATACACAGGACCTGTTTTTTCCTGCAGTCTCCCGTCCCCCCAAAAAAGGGATCTTTAAATTGCCACTTAGTGGATCTACGTGAGTTTTCTTTGACGTATATCTGCCAGCCACGTTCTGCCTTGTCGATTGTGTGGTGTAATACACAGGGCCTGTTTTTTCCTGCAGTCTCCCATCCCCCCAAAAAAGGGAGCTTTAAATTTCCACTAAGTGGATCTACGTGAGTTCTGTTTGGCGTATATCTGCCAGCCACGTTCTGCCTTGTCCATTGTGTGGTGTAATACACAGGGCCTGTTTTTACTTGCAGTCTCCCGTCCCCCAAAAAAGGGATCTTTAAATTGCCACTAAGTGAATCTACGTGAGTTCTGTTTGGCGTATATCTGCCAGCCAAGTCCTGCCTTGTCCATTGTGTGGTGTAATACACAGGGCCTTTTTTTCCTGCAGTCTCCCGTCCCCCAAAAAAGGGAGCTTTAAATTGCCACTAAGTGGATCTACGTGAGTTCTGTTTGGCGTATATCTGCCAGCCACGTTCTGTCTTGTCCATTGTGTGGTGTAATACACAGGGCCTGTTTTTTCCTGCAGTCTCCCCCCAACAAAAAAAAGGGAGCTTTAAATAGCCACTAAGAGGATCTACGTGAGTTCTGTTTGGCGTATATCTGCCAGCCACGTTCTGCCTTGTCCATTGTGTGGTGTAATACACAGACTCTGTTTTTTCCTGCAGTCTCCCATCCCCCAAAAAAGGGAGCTTTAAATTGCCAATAAGTGGATCTACGTGAGTTCTGTTTGGCATATATCTGCCAGCCACGTTCTGTCTTGTCCATTGTGTGGTGTAATACACAGACTCTGTTTTTTCCTGCAGTCTCCCATCCCCCAAAAAAGGGAGCTTTAAATTGCCAATAAGTGGATCTACGTGAGTTCTGTTTGGCGTATATCTGCCAGCCACATTCTGTCTTGTCAATTGTGTGGTGTATTGCACAGGGCCTGATCTGTCCTGCAGTCTCCCCCCAAGGAAAAAAAAGGGAGCTTTAAATAGCCACTAAGTTGATCTGCGTGAGTTCTGTTTGGCGTATTTCTGCCAACCACGTTCTACCTTGTCCATTGTGTGGTGTAATACACAGGGCCTGTTTTTTCCTGCAGTCTCCCCCCAACAAAATAAAAAGGAGCTGTAAATTGCCACTAAATGGATTGGCTTAGAGAAGGGCATGACAGTGATTGCTTGCTTTCTGCGGCGTCACATGGGCTATAAAGCCTGTCATCCGAATGTGGCTGGGAAAAATACAGTTTCATCTGTTGCATGAGGTATCAGGGCTTCCAGCAAAGAGGGCTTACACCACTCCCCTACCCACCCTTCTTAATTGAACTTCAATTCAAAGCTCTAAATAAGTGTGGCTGGAATAAAAAAAATTGGAGGTGTTGCATGAGGTTGCCAGATAAGAAGGCTCCATTGGCCACAATTACACCATTCTCTCCTCCTACCTTTCTGACTCTCCTTCACTGTATCTTTTGCTGGCTCCTCCTCCTCTCATCTTCCCCTTAATGTTGGGGTTCCTCAAGGATCAGTCCAAGGCCTCCTCCTCTTCTCTTTGGTTACTGCCCCATTGGACAAACAATCAGTAAATTTGGTTTCCAGTACCATCGTTATGCTGATAACACCCATTTATACACCTCTTCTCCAGACATCACACTGTTAGGTGACGAGTTCCCATCGCTGGACAGGGGGAATCTCAAACAATGTCCACTGTGGTCTCCCATTCTCCTCCAGCCGCAGTGGAGCCTGCTCAGCAGAGATGTCAATCCCAGAATCTAGCTTAAGCAGAAACTGCGCTTGGTTTTTGCTGCCTTTCCAGGCTCTGCCTTTGAAACCAGCACTGATCAGTGGCGAGCAGACTTTCCAGGGACTAAGTCCTGCTTTTTTTCTACTGAGCATGCCCACAGGATGACCTCTCATTGTAGGTCGGGGTCACATGCTTAGGTCCTGTAGCAGCTCCGATTGGACTACTTGGAAGGTTCTGGAGAGCTACAACTATAAAAGGTTCGCATAGCCGCTCGGCCATGCGCTAGTAAAAATCAGAAATTTTGTGTGTGTGGATGTGTGACTGAATCTGGTGAAAGCACCTTAATCATTCCCATCCCTAGTGTTGTTGAAAGTACTTTGGTGATTGAGCTACTTCGTGCCAGACTGTGCCATCCAGCACTAGGCACGAGTACACAAAGTCAATTAGCAGTGACTGCCAGTGAGGCAACTTGCCCAACTAGTGCGCATTCCTGGCCCTAGTTAGGGCAGTTAGTGGTGTCCACCAGAGCAGCGCTGTACGCACTCAGTGCGGTAAATCATTATTTAAGTTTTCCCTGGCACCGCAGTTGCGGTACCGAGCGCTAGTGGTCTAGAGGGACTCTAACCCTGTGTCCTTGGGGCAGGGTCCTGTGACCCAATTCTAGCGTTCTCTCTGCTGTATTGCAACCCTGTGATGCAACAGGGTTCGCATCCTACATACCGGGTGAAGCTAACCCGTGTGTGTTCACATTATACCGCCAAATACTGTCCGCCATTACCGAGCAGTAGGTGTCATCTCTGCACGGTGGACCCCGGGCTGCGAATGCACCTTATACCATCCTTATAGCTATTTGGTGCATTCCGCCAGCCCTAACACACACCTGCCTTTTTAGAAAACACAAGTGAATGTCTTACTGATGTCTCCAACAGCATGTCCTCCCTCTATCTGAAACTGAACCTGTCAAAAGCTGAAGTCCTTGTGTTTCTTCCCTCTACTAACCTACCTATGCCCGACATTGCCATTTCCAAGTGTGGTTCTACCATTACTCCCCAGCAACATGCCAGCTGTCTTGGGATCATAATTGGTTCAGATCTTTCATTCACCCCCACATCCGATCACTGGCTCGCTCTTGTTATCTGCACCTCAAAAACATTTCCAGAATTCGATCTTTTCTTACTTTGGAATCTGCAAAATCTCTTACTGTTTCTCTTATTTATTCTTGTCTGGACTATTGTAACTCTCTACTAATCAGTCTTCCTCTTACCAAACTCTCCTCTCTCCAATCTGTCTTGAATGCTGCAGCCAGGATCATATTCCTCAACAACCATTACACCGATGCCTCTACTTTGTGCCAGTCATTACACTGGTTACCCATCCACTCCAGAATTCAGTATAAACTTATTACCCTCACCCACAAAGCACTCCATGGTTCAGCACCACCCTACATTTCCTCCCTCATCTCAGTCTACCACTCTACCTGTGCCCTCTATTCTGCTAATTACCTGAGGTTAACATCCTCAATAATTAGAACCTCCCAGTCTTGTCTCCAAGACTTTTCACATGCTGCGCCAATTTTTTGGAACGCACAACCCAGGTTAATTTGATTAATCCCTAATACCCACAGTTTTAAGTGTGCCCTAAAAATGCATTTCTTCAGACTGGCATACCGCCTCAACACATTAATCTAACTATTCCTATGTTGCCCATTCAAATTTTTTACCATAACCAGGTTCCTTGTATCATTTTCTCACATGCTTTATGCATTTAATAACCCACTGTGTCTGTACTGTTTTATATTCAGGCTGATAACTGGCTCATGCAGCATTACATGAACACCCAATTTCTTACATTGTAGCTGGTCACATCCACCTTTCATGTCTCCCCTATTCTTTCATAGATTGTAAGATTGCGAGCAGGGCCCTCTTTCTTCTTGCTATCTGTTCATCTATGTGATTATTGTTATGTTGTAATGTCTTTTGTCTGTACAAGTCCCCTCTAAAATGTAAAGTGCTGCAGAATATGTCTGCGCTATGGAAAGAAAATTACTCTTATTATTATTATTATTATTATTATTATTATTATTATTATTATTATTATTATATCAGGTCTCCCACCAAAGAAAGCTTTCCCCTTTCACTTACCCACCTCATCTTAATTAACAAGTCAATTCAAAGCTGGCCCAGACCCTGATACCTCATGCATGGCCCATGGCTGACTGCTACTGAGCCAATATAAAATGTTCTACTGTGGGTCAATTGATAGCCTGTGCTACTATTCTTACATTTTTCTACCAATAGTAGTCATCGAAACTGATGTTTGAGCAACCTGAGTCTTGTGGTAAAGGTATCAGGGCTCCCAGAAAAGAGGGCTTACACTTCTCCCTTACCCACCTCTTCTTAATTGAACTTTAATTCAAAGCTCTAAATAAATGTGGCTGGAATAAAAAAAAATTGGAGGTGTTGTATGAGGTTTGAGGTCTCCCATCTAAGGGCTTATATGCTTTGAATCTAAGGTTCAAAAGGTTGAGAACAGGTAATCACTACAAATTAGCACAACTCTAATTTCAAGATCCTACAGAGTATAGAAATAAATCTTCAAAGTACTGGAGTTATACTTTTGTAACTTTTTATGTCTGCTTGTTGTTCCTCACTCTACTAAATCAAACAGGACCAATTCCGCAGCATAATAACCACTTATAGTCTGCTAGTATTGTATTTTAATTCATTGCAGGTACTTGCAGCGTGCCAAACTTATTTCCTGGACTTTGTATCACATGCATGGAATTGGAGCAGCAAAAACAAAAGCATGTGCAAAGCACGGCATGTTTGATTTTTTTCTACTTTTAGAGCATTGACAGTATTATTTTTATTGTCAATATTCACTAGCTGAGTACTTATGCGCTCTCTTATGCAAAAGCATTGTAAGTTTTTGTTTGACTCATCTGTCAGTGGCATATCTGCATGCAGAACAAAAGGAACAGAGGAGAAAAATTAAAACACTAAGATCCTTTTTAGAGATTAGCGAATACGTTCTGAAAATGATAGCCAAACATAAATTCGGCATGAATATGGCACATTAAGATTCGTGATTGGAAACACAATCAAATTTTCTTAAAATTGGGAAAAATTGGTAACATTCAGTAAAAGTGAGGGAAAATATTTGCTTTGCCACTAAAGTATTTTTAGCACTTTGGCTAGGATAGTGGTGGTGTATGATGAGCGGGGGGGGGGCACGTGTTTGATGAGGGGAGGGGAGAGCTCAGAGGAGCGACATGCTTGTACACTTTTTTTCTAACTTTATATATGCACATTGTGGCTAGCCAATCAGGGTGTAGGACACAAAGGCTTGTGCAATTGACTGCTGAAGTCACATGTCCCTCTCTATATAAAGAGTGGATATCTTGTTTTTTTGTCAGTATAAGGCTACGTTCACATTGGCGTTCCGCCAATGTGCGTCGCTGTTGCGCCGTCGACGCAGCGGCGACGCAGCGGCGACGCGCCCCTATGTTTAACATAGGGGACGCGTGCGTCATTTTGGTGGCGTTTTTCGCCACGTGCGTCGTTTCCGACGCTAGCGTCGGACGCAAGAAAACGCTACATGTAGCATTTTCTGTGCGTCCGATTTTCGTCGGAAAACGACGCACGCGTCGCAAAATGCGCGCGTTTTTGCGCGCATTTGCGCGCGTTTTAGCGTGCGTCGCGCGTTGCGTCGCCGACGCACGGCGGTGCAACGCTAATGTGAACGTAGCCTAACAGAGCAGAGAGGCTGCTCCTGACACATGTCATATTTGTTGATAGGTTTTAGCTAGTTAGCTAGGTGGTTGTTTCTGTCAGATAGTTTAGATATCTAGTGTCCTGTGTGGCTGTGAAATTGACCTTCCAGCAGATTTTCCTTTTTTTTGTGTCATTTGTGAGGTCCACAGACAAAGACAGCTGGGCACATTTCATAGAAGTGTGTAGTGTACTGCTTATATTGTGCTCCATGTAGACTTTTCAAAATCTATTTTTTATCAGTTGCTAACGTAATTCAGCATGCCACATCTCACCTTGTCATTTAGTGGTGGTGAAATTCATCTGTGTTCAGAGCTGTTGCAGAGTAAAAAAACTGTTTTTTTTTCTGTTACAAACGTGATACAGATGGCAAGATCTTAGTTTGAAATTGTTTGGAGCATATATTCTATTGTATACAAGCCTCATCCACAATAAAAACATATTTTATTCTGTGAATAACGTCATACAGCAGGCTAGATGTTAGTTTGAAATTGTTTAGAGCATATCTTCTATGTTATACAGGCCTCATTCACATTAAAAAAGTCTTCTGTTACTAACATGATAGAGTAGGGGAGATCTCAGTTTGAAATTGTTTGGAACATGTCTTCTATGTTATACAATCCTCATTCACACTAAAATATACTTTCTTCCGTTAGTAACATCAGAAAGCAGGCCAGATGTCAGTTTGAAATTTTTGAGTGCTGATATTGTTCTCCATAGAGGGGTACACATGATAAGATCAAAATTGGTTTTCTTACAATTGTGCTATCTTTAGCAGGCTACATTTCATCTTTTCATTCTTTGGTGCAGATATTGTTCTCCACACGAGGGTACACATGATGAAATACAAATTTGTTCTGTTACTACAGTGTTCAAAAAAGTTGTCCGCATATGAGCTTGTAGTTCTTTTTGGCTGAGATTCTGCTGTATCCAAGGCTAGTCCACAGCAAAAAATCAAATATTTTCTGTTACTACTGTGCTACATACAGCAGGCCACATTTTTATTTTAATTATTTTGGCTGGTATTGTGCCTCAGATAGGAGTCCACATTTCACAATATAAATTCTTTGTGCTAATAGCATGGTCGTAAAACCATGCCACATGTAAGCATTGGACAGGGCTTTGAGCAGTATTTCTTGCTTAAAGTTTGATCAGTAACTGGTAGATGAGTGACAGGTGTGTTGTGAATTCTGCTCTTGGGTTCCCTCCAGTGGTTGTAGGTGGGAATGCAGTTGTCTCTGAGTCACAGACCTGGCCAGGTGTATCGGATGATTACAATTCGGACTGGGATATTTAAGTGGGCAGGATCCTTTAGCCCTTGCCAGTAGTCAATGTTCCTTGTGTAGTGTTGGTTCACTTTCTGGCTTCTCCTGCTCACTGCCAATTTCAGCAAAGATAAGTGTTTGGTTTTTGTTTCTGTGGCACACTGCCGGTGTGCTTGTTTCAGTTTTATTCCTGCTCTGATTGTAGGATTCACTGGAGTTGCAGATTTACGCTCCTACATCTTTTAGTAAGATGTATGAAGTTTTTGTATATTCTGTTGTGGATGTTTTGAAGGGTTTTTATACTGACCGCACAGAACTCTGTCCTATCCTGTCCTATCTAGCTAGAGTGGCCTCCTGTGCTAATCCTGTTTTTCTGCCTGTGTATGTTTTTTCCTCTCCGACTCACCGCCAATATTTGTGGGGGGCTGTCTATCCTTTGGGAATTTTCTCTGAGGCAAGATAGTATTCCTATTTCCAGTATTTAGTTATCCGGCTGTGATGAGGTGTCTAGGTGTGTTAGCTACACTCCACGGCTACTTCTAGTTGCTGCGTTAAGTTCAGGATTGTGGTCAGTACAGTGGCCACTTTCTCCAGTGAAAGTTCTCATGCAGCTCCTAGGTCACCAGATCATAACAGTACTACTGGCCAACAATGAGTTAAATGCATCTCGGAAGAAGGGAAGGAAGCTCTTGAGCCATTTTTTTTCTCCAGTCTGTTTTGTCTTCTCCTCCCTCTTTATCTCTGGGTGGCTGAGGAGCCTGGTGCAAGCATGAATGTTCAGGAATTAGCTTCTCGTGTAGACCAGCTTGCTTCTAGGGTGCAAGGTATTTCTGATTATATTGTTCAAACTCCTGCTTTAGAACCGAAGATTCCTACTCCTGATTTGTTTTCTGGTGACAGGTCGAAATTTTTGAGTTTTAAAAACAACTGTAAACTGTTTTTTGACCTGAGACCTCGATCCTCTGGTGATTCCATTCAGCAGGTAAAAATCGTAATCTCCCTGCTGCGTGGCGACCCGCAGGATTGGGCGTTTTCCCTGGAATCCGGGAATCCGGCTTTGCTTAATATTGACTCCTTTTTTCAGGCTTTAGGACTATAATATGATGAACCTAATTCTGTGGATCAAGCTGAGAAAACCTTGTTGGCCCTGTCTCAGGGTCAAGAGGCGGCAGAATTGTATTGTCAGAAATTCAGAAAATGGTCTGTGTTGACTAAATGGAATAATGATGCTTTGGCAGCAAGGGGGCTTTCTGAATCCGTTAAAGATGTTATGGTGGGGTTTCCCACGCCTTCCAGTCTGAGTGATTCTATGTCTCTGGCCATTCAGATTGACCGACGCCTGCGGGAGCGCAGAACTGTGCGCGCTGTGGCGTTATCCTCAGAGCAAATTTCTGAGCCTATGCAATGTGATAGAATTCTGTCTAGAACGGAACGACAAGGTTTCAGACGTCAAAATAGGTTGTGTTATTATTGTGGCGACGCTTCTCATGTCATTTCTGTCTGCCCTAAGCGGACAAAGAGGATCGCCAGTTCAATTACCATCAGTACTGTACAACCTAAATTTCTGTTATCTGTGTCCTTGATCTGCTCATTGTCATCATTTTCTGTCATGGCGTTTGTGGATTCAGGCGCCGCCTTGAATTTAATGGATTTTGAGTTTGCCAAGCGTTGTGGTTTTCCCTTGCAGCCTTTGCAGAACCCTATTCCTTTAAGGGGCATTGATGCTACACCCTTGGCTAAAAATAAGCCCCAGTTTTGGACACAGGTGACCATGAACATGGCGCCAGCCCATCAGGAAGATTGTCGATTTCTGGTGTTGCATAACTTGCATGATGCTATCGTGCTGGGTTTTCCATGGTTGCAGGTACATAATCCTGTGTTGGACTGGAAGTCCATGTATGTGACTAGTTGGGGTTGTCAGGGGGTTCATAATGATGTTCCTTTGATGTCAATCTCCTCTTCTTCACCATCTGAAATTCCAGAGTTTTTGTCTCATTTTCAGGATGTATTCGATGAGCCCAAGTCCAGTTTCCTTCCACCACACAGGGACTGCGATTGTGCTATTGACTTGATTCCAGGCTGTAAGTTTCCTAAGGGTCGACTTTTTAATCTATCTGTGCCTGAACATACCGCCATGCGGAGCTATATTAAGGAGTCTTTGGAGAAAGGGCATATTCGGCCATCTTCTTCACCGTTGGGAGCGGGGTTCTTTTTTTTTGCTAAAAAAGATGGTTCCTTGAGACCCTGTATAGATTATCGCCTCTTGAATAAAATCATGGTCAAGTTTCAATACCCTTTACCTTTGCTTTCCGATTTGTTTGCTAGGATTAAGGGAGCTAGTTGGTTTACGAAGATTGACCTTCGGGGGGCATATAATCTTGTTCGTATTAAGCAGGGTGATGAATGGAAAACTGCGTTTAATACGCCCGAAGGCCATTTTGAATACCTTGTGATGCCATTCGGACTCTCTAATGCTCCATCTGTTTTTCAGTCCTTCATGCATGATATCTTCCGGACTTATCTTGATAAATTCTTGATTGTATATTTGGACGATATTTAGATTTTTTCCGATGATTGGGATTCTCATGTGCAACAGGTCAGGATGGTATTTCAGATCCTTCGTGACAATGCCCTGTTTGTGAAAGGGTCTAAGTGTCTCTTTGGGGTGCAGAATGTATCTTTTTTGGGCTTCATTTTTTCTCCTTCGTCTATAGAGATGGAACTGGTTAAGGTTCAGGCCATTCATGATTGGATTCAGGCCACATCTGTGAAGAGCCTTCAGAAATTTTTGGGTTTTGCAAATTTTTATCGCCGTTGCATTGCTAATTTTTCCAGCGTGGTTAAACCCTTGACCAATTTGACAAAGAAAGGCGCTGATGTGGCGAATTGGTCCTCTGCGGCTGTCTCTGCCTTTCAGGAGCTTAAACGTCGATTTACTTCTGCTCCAGTGTTGTGACAACCGGATGTTTCTCTTCTGTTTCAGGTTGAGGTTGACGCTTCTGAGATTGGGGCAGGGGCCGTTTTGTCTCAGAGGGATCCTGTTGGTTCCTTAATGAAACCGTGTGCCTTCTTCTCTCGTAAGTTTTCGCCTGCTGAACACAATTATGATGTCGGCAATCGGGAGTTGTTGGCTATGAAGTGGGCGTTTGAGGAGTGGCGACATTGGCTTGAGGGAGCTAAGCACCGTATTGTGGTCTTGACCGATCATAAGAATTTGATTTACCTCGAGTCTGCTAAACGGCTGAATCCTAGACAGGCTCGATGGTCCTTGTTTTTTTCCCGTTTTGATTTTGTGGTCTCGTACCTTCCGGGTTCTAAGAATATTAAGGCTGATGCCCTCTCTAGAAGTTTTTTGCCTGATTCTCCTGAGGTCTTAGAGCCGGTCGGTATTCTGAAAGAGGGGGTGGTCCTTTCTGCCATTTCCCCTGATTTACGACGGGTTCTTCAGGAATTTCAGGCTGACAAACCTTACCGCTGTCCTGTGGGGAAATTGTTTGTTCCTGACAGATGGACTAGTAGAGTGATTTCTGAGGTTCACTGTTCCGTGTTGGCCGGTCATCCTGGCATTTTTGGTACCAGAGATTTGGTTGGTAGGTCCTTTTGGTGGCCTTCATTGTCACGTGATGTGCGTTCTTTTGTGCAGTCCTGCGGAACTTGTGCGCAGGCCAAGCCTTGTTGTTCCCGTGCTAGTGGGTTGCTTTTGCCATTGCCAGTCCCTGAGAGGCCCTGGGCGCATATTTCGATGGATTTTATTTCTGATCTTCCGGTTTCCCAGAAGATGTCGGTTATCTGGGTTGTTTGTGACCGATTCTCTAAGATGGTTCATTTGGTGCACTTACCTAAATTGCCTTCCTGTTCAGATTTGGTTCCATTGTTCTTTCAGCATGTGGTTCGTTTGCATGGTATTCCGGAGAATATTGTGTCCGACAGAGGTTCCCAGTTTGTTTCTAGGTTTTGGCGGGCCTTTTGTGCTAGGCTGGGCATTGATTTGTCTCTTTCTTCTGCGTTTCATCCTCAGACAAATGGCCAGACCGAGCGAAGTAATCAGACCTTGGAGACTTATTTGAGATGCTTTGTGTCTGCTGATCAGGATGATTGGGTGGCCTTCTAGCCATTGGCCGAGTTTGCCCTTCATAATCGGGCTAGTTCTGCTACCTTGGTTTCGCCTTTCTTTTGTAATTTTGGTTTTCATCCTCGTTTTTCTTCTGGGTAGGTTGAGCCTTCTGACTGTCCTGTTGTGGATTCTGTGGTGGACAGGTTGCAGCAGATTTGGGCTCATGTGGTGGACAAGTTGGTGTTGTCTCAAGAGGAGGCTCAACGTTTTGCTAATCGTCGTCGGTGTGTTGGTTCCCGGCTTCAGGTTGGGGATCTGGTCTGGTTGTCTTCCCGTCATGTTCCTATGAAGGTTTCTTCTCCTCAGTTTAAGCCTCGGTTTATTGGTCCTTATAGGATTTCTGAGATTATTAATCCGGTGTATTTTCGACTGGCGCTTCCGGCCTCTTTTGCTATCCATAATGTCTTCCATAGATCTTTGTTGCGGAAATATGTGGAGCCCGTTGTTCCCTCTGTTGATCCTCCGGCCCCTGTGTTGGTTGATGGGGAGTTGGAATATGTTGTTGAGAAGATTTTGGATTCCCGTTTTTCGAGGCGAAAGCTCCAGTACCTGGTCAAATGGAAGGGTTATGGCCAGGAGGATAATTCTTGGGTTTTTGCCTCTGATGTCCATGCTGCTGATTTGTTCCGTGCCTTTCATCTGGCTCGTCCTGATCGTCCTGGGGGCCCTGGTGAGGGTTCAGTGACCCCTCCTCAAGGGGGGGGTACTGTTGTGAATTATGCTCTTGGGTTCCCTCCAGTGGTTGTAGGTGGGAATGCAGTTGTCTCTGAGTCACAGACCTGGCCAGGTGTATCGGATGATTACAATTCTGACTGGGATATTTAAGTGGGCAGGATCCTTTAGCCCTTGCCATTAGTCAATGTTCCTTGTGAAGTGTTGGTTCACTTTCTGGCTTCTCCTGCTCACTGCCAATTTCAGCAAAGATAAGTGTTTGGTTTTTGTTTCGGTGGCACACTGCCGGTGTGCTTGTTTCAGTTTTATTCCTGCTCTGATTGTAGGATTCACTGGAGTTGCAGATTTACGCTCCTACATCTTTTAGTAAGATGTAGGAAGTTTTTGTATATTCTGCTGTGGATGTTTTGAAGGGTTTTTATACTGACCGCACAGAACTCTGTCCTATCCTGTCCTATCTAGCTAGAGTGGCATCCTGTGCTAACCCTGTTTTTCTGCCTGTGTATGTTTTTTCCTCTTCGACTCACCGCCAATATTTGTGGGGGGCTGTCTATCCTTTGGGGATTTTCTCTGAGGCAAGATAGTATTCCTATTTCCATCTTTAGGGGTATTTAGTTCTCCGGCTGTGACGAGGTGTCTAGGTGTGTTAGGTACACTCCACGGCTACTTCTAGTTGCGGTGTTAAGTTCAGGATTGCGGTCAGTACAGTGGCCACTTTCTCCTGTGAAAGTTCTCATGCAGCTCCTAGGTCACCGGATCATAACACAGGTGTAAGTCTGGTGCTCTGAGAGCTGTGCCAAATTGAGGCAACACAAATGAAGGAGACCCATCTTGGAGACCAAACATATTGTGGCGTCAATTTCTATATATTAATAGTGATGAGTGAGCACTAAAATGCTTTGGTGCTCGTTGCTTGGGTCGAACAAATTGGAATACTCGGACACTCGACCCGAGCAACAAGCCCAATGTAAGTCTATGGCAAACCCAAGTATTTTTACCACGATCCCCCCTGAGTGTCCTTTAAGGTCTAAAATCAGCAGAAAATTATGGAGTAATATGGAGAACACCTGTGGTGTTCAGCAATTGGCGGCCGACGCTGCTGAAGGTTGACCGCTGGGGCCGATGGTGATGCAGCTGGGATGATTCTGCTCCCCACTGGTGGAGCGGGGCTGCAGGGATGCCGGTATAATTGGTAAGGGATCTGTGGTGTAGGACTGAGGGTGTGAGAAATGACTGAAGGACACAGGGATTGCAGTTTCCTTTGCCTTTACTTGTCAGTTGCAGGGGCAGACGGGGGCACAGATAACACATGATGATGGGGTCTGGGCAGTCTGGAAGCAACTTGGGATCTAGGTTTGGAGGCCTTCCCTCTGCACAATTCACAAGGTCCTTGCTGCTTTAAGCTCTGCTTAATTTCCTCTCCTGCGTGTTGCTTCTAACCTGTATGGCAGACGGCATGAGCCTATCACGGGCACTACCTTTTCACTGGTAGCCCTGGCTCTTGGTCTGCTGCTTTGCCTCCAGGCATTCAGTGTGGCCAGGGAGCTTGCTGTTCCCTGCCCACCAGATTCGGCTGTTGTGGTGTACAACACCCACACAGCCAAGGACTCTGGCATCCTCTTTTGTCAGTGCTCTCCTCTCACTCTCAGACTGACTAACTCCACCTCCAGGCCAGAGCTTTTAGGGAAGCTCCCCTGAAATCAGGTGTTAGAGCTCCCCCTTCTGGTTGGGTGTAAGGAAAATGTTGGATGCTGGTATTACCTGGTAAGGGGACGTCTCCTTGCTTCCAGGCATGACATCACCCCCTGTGAGGGTGGCAATTCCATTGTGGCAGCCGGACTCCTGGGGTGCCAAAATATGGGGTCCATTATTTTGTGTGGAGTATTATATGAGGCCCATTATTCTGCACTAAGCAATATATGGGGCTCATTACACTGTATGGAGGACTATGTGGTGTCCATAAAACTCTATGGAGGACTATGTTGTACCCATAATACTGTATGGAATACTATGTGGTGCCCATAATACTGTATGGAGGTCTAAAATGAAAACTTTTGCATCCCCCAGGGCATGTACTGTGCACTGCGAGGATTCACCAGTTTCTGAGTTATTGTAGAATTTGCAATAGATATCACTCATGTAATGTAAGAAGTAAGTGAAATCTTTGACATTGTTCTATACCTATATTTCTCTGCTGTATCTGTGCAACATGAATAGTTGTATGTATTAAAGCGGCCCACTGAGACTTTTTCATCCGGGGCCCAGGAAAACCTGGAGCCAGCCCTGGTTTAAGTACCACTGTCTACTCATTGGTTTGTGCTGTTGCATCCTCATACCTGTTAACATGAGTTCTGGAGGCAGATTCTCTTGGACATCTGTGAGAAGCTCATAGACCTTAATAGCTCAGAGATAGCAAGGTATCATGTTATTCAACTTCCTATCACCTGCATGCCATATAGACAGCTAAGGAGGATTAATCTCATTGACACGTTCATTTTAAAAGGAAATTAAACATTTACCATATTTTTCAGACTATAAGACACACCTTACCATAAAACACCACATGTGCCACCATAAAAAACACTAGAACTGTGAAGTTTGCTGCACTCTGAAAATAAATACTACTTATCCAAAAACCACAACATATACAGGATTCAGTACAAAATATACTTCAATGTAGTAAAAAATACATTTGGTGACAAATGCCAGTGGAAATGCCATAGAAAAGCAACAAAACAATGTGCTTGTGACCCTAACTGAAGTCATACCAAAACTTATAACTGAAATGATTGATCCCTCACTAAAAGGCTGTTTGGAATTGTGGAGGAGGTTGAAGAAAAGGTCAATCTATGAAATGCCCTATTTTCAAACATATTAATACGTGAATACAAGCGGGTGCAGCTTTATTAACACCAAATCAAAATCTATTGAAACTTTTAAGCCTTTTTTGATATCTTGTAAGCTCTTGATTGTACTTCAGATTGTGGGGAGTCCAGGTATAAAGAGTCTTAGGCCGGGGTCACACTAGACCGTAATACGGACGAGTGCAATGCGCTAAAAAATCGCATTGCGCTCGTCCCAATGTTAATTTATGGTGCAGCTCCCATCATCCGATTTTTTTCTCACCCGTATTCTGGATTCGAGTGAAATCGCAGCATGCTGCGATTGTCAGCGTATCTCAGCCGAGAATCGCCAATGCAAGTCTATGGGTGCGAGAAAAAAATCGGATTACATACGGACCATGCATGTGCATTACCAGAAATATGGAAGACTTCTCCAGGTGACAGGAAATTGAATCTTCCATTATCAGGAAGCTTTGGCATGCTAATTTCTGGCCCATGCTGGATTGAAAAGCAGGAAGCTTGCCTCCACGGAGTGTACTGTGTAGCAGCATGGCCAGGCATATAAATGTTGATATGCTGATTGCTCTGGTCCATGATAGACCAGAATTATGGGACCAACGCGATGCACATTATGTGGACCGTGCACGTAAAGACGCAGCATGGAGGTCAATCTGTCGCCACATGTTCCCCGATTTTGATGAGCGACCTCAAGAGGTTCAGCAAGAAATTTGTAAGTACCATCCTTTAACAAAAAATTGGGTTTTATATTGGGTTCCTGATAAAAATAAGCATGAACACATCATATGTGGTGTGTTTCTGAGTGAAGTAAATGATCCAAGCTCTTGGTTGAGGATGCAAAAACATTACCAAGACACACAAATATGGATGAAATGTAGTAGCTATAGTCCTTTAATATAGGCCCAAAGGAATTTTAGGTCCCCCTAGGCTCCAGGGCCCGTGTGTGATTGCAAAACCTGTAACGTTTTGAGTTATGTGCTTGATATTTCACAAAAATATTTTGGATCTTTGCAGTCAATGATGTCATTAGACGCTGGCGGAGTTGCCGGGACCAATACCGGCGTGAACGTCAAGTTTCTGGGTGGAGTGGTGATGCAGAAACAAAAAAAAGAAAATATCTTTATTTTGATTGGCTTAATTTTCTGGCACTGGTGATGGAGCTCAGACCGTAAGTGCATGCATGTCTCAAAATATTTAACACATCTTATAACGTGAATGTTTCTAAATTTTTTTTAAAAAAATTCATTTTTGAAATCCAGTATAGAGTCAAGTCTGACAGAAAGGGAGACTGCATCTGACTCTGAGTTGGTGATTGACCCCGTTGGTGAAGGTGCCGAAATGGCTGGACCATCTGGCCAAGCAACAAGCAGCAACCAACCACCACCACCACCACAACCAGCAGCAGCATCTTCTGCCACACAGGAGGCAAATCCAGAGGTGGAGGAAGGAGCCCAGAGAAGCAGTCCAACCTTGGCTCTGGATACATCACCACAGCCTACTACAAGACCAAACCATGGTCGGCGCAGAAGGGTGGCTTCTAACACTGGCACCAGGAGGCAAGTGGATACAGGGGTGTTGGACTATTTGTCCAGGGCTGCCCATGACGATGGGGAGGAAGCGTACTTCCGCAGTCTTGCCCATTCCACGCTCGCTCAGGCTGCATACCAGAGGTTGTATACAAATTGTTATAGATGCGGCAACACCCCCAAACAAACCGACTCATGTTTTTAACTACCTCGAACAGTGGCAAATGTCAGCTACAAACCTTCTGGCAGTGCAAGACCTTCCACAGGACCAAACCCAAACAGTCGCAGCACCACCTCCACCACGTATAGCTCCACAACAACAGCCTGCCCAAAGCACCCAACAACCCCAAAACAGGCCAATTTATAAATATCCTGCAACTGCCCAATATGACCACTTGAACAGACACATGTTTGGAGGCTGGTCCCAACATGTGTCTGCTCGACATGGCCATATTGGGGGTTCTGACCAAATGGGACAATCCAGTACCCAGGACTTGATGCCCTTCTACCCTCAACATCAAGTTTTACCTCATACACAGGATAGAAACTTGCAACAACACCCTCCATAGATATGACAGTCTGGTTGTTCAACCACCTAGGCCAAATTCCGCACATGCTGGACACCCGCCATCACCATCACCACCCCCAACCTACCAGAACCTGTAATTTGTCCCAAAAACTTTTTTGCCTGTCATTTAGGCTTTTTTATGTGCTAAGTTATTTGTGACCTTGGCATGTTCATCTTTCTGGTTTCCTCTGGTTAATATGGCTACAATTACATACAGTGGGGCAAAAAAGTATTTAGTCAGTCAGCAATAGTGCAAGTTCCACCACTTAAAAAGATGAGAGGCGTCTGTAATTTACATCATAGGTAGACCTCAACTATGGGAGACAAACTGAGAAAAAAAAATCCAGAAAATCACATTGTCTGTTTTTTTTTATCATTTTTTTTGCATATTATGGTGGAAAATAAGTATTTGGTCAGAAACAAAATTTCATCTCAATACTTTGTAATATATCCTTTGTTGGCAATGATAGAGGTCAAACATTTTCTGTAAGTCTTCACAAGGTTGCCACACACTGTTGTTGGTATGTTGGCCCATTCCTCCATGCAGATCTCCTCCAGAGCAGTGATGTTTTTGGCTTTTCGCTTGGCAACACGGACTTTCAACTCCCTCCAAAGGTTTTCTATAGGGTTGAGATCTGGAGACTGGCTAGGCCACTCCAGGACCTTGAAATGCTTCTTACGAAGCCACTCCTTCGTTGCCCTGGCGGTGTGCTTTGGATCATTGTCATGTTGAAAGACCCAGCCATGTTTCATCTTCAATGCCCTTGCTGATGGAAGGAGGTTTGCACTCAAAATCTCACGATACATGGCCCCATTCATTCTTTCATGTACCCGGATCAGTCGTCCTGGCCCCTTTGCAGAGAAACAGCCCCAAAGCATGATGTTTCCACCACCATGCTTTGCAGTAGGTATGGTGTTTGAAGGATGCAACTCAGTATTCTTTTTCCTCCAAACACGACAAGTTGTGTTTCTACCAAACAGTTCCAGTTTGGTTTCATCAGACCATAGGATATTCTCCCAAAATTCCTCTGGATCATCCCAATGCTCTCTAGCAAACTTCAGACGGGCCCGGACATGTACTGGCTTAAGCAGTGGGACACGTCTGGCACTGCAGGATCTGAGTCCATGGTGGCGTAGTGTGTTACTTATGGTAGGCCTTGTTACATTGGTCCCAGCTCTCTGCAGTTCATTCACTAGGTCCCCCGCGTGGTTCTGGGATTTTTGCTCACCGTTCTTGTGATCATTCTGACCCCACGGGGTGGGATTTTGCGTGGAGCCCCAGATCAAGGGAGATTATCAGTGGTCTTGTATGTCTTCCATTTTCTAATTATTGCTCCCACTGTTGATTTCTTCACTCCAAGCTGGTTGGCTATTGCAGATTCAGTCTTCCCAGCCTGGTGCAGGGCTACAATTTTGTTTCTGGTGTCATTTGACAGCTCTTTGGTCTTCACCATAGTGGAGTTTGGAGTCAGACTGTTTGAGGGTGTGCACAGGTGTCTTTTTATACTGATAACAAGTTTAAACAGGTGCCATTACTATAGGTAATGAGTGGAGGAAAGAGGAGACTCTTAAAGAAGAAGTTACAGGTCTGTGAGAGCCAGAAATCTTGATTGTTTGTTTCTGACCAAATACTTATTTTCCACCATAATATGCAAATAAAATGTTAAAAAAACAGACAATGTGATTTTCTGGATTTTTCTTTCTCAGTTTGTCTCCCATAGTTGAGGTCTACCTATGATGTAAATTACAGACGCCTCTCATCTTTTTAAGTGGTGGAACTTGCACTATTGCTGACTGACTAAATACTTTTTTGCTGTGAATATGTTTTTGGATAATATATATATATATATATATATATATATATATATATATGCTTTGAGCAGTAAAAATTAGTTAACATATCTGAGTGTTATGTATTGGTCCAACTACATACATGATGTGACAACTTAACACACTTATCGAATTAATGAAGGAGAAACATACTACACAATTCAAACAGGAAAATTATGCTATTTATTAATAGGGTTGAGCGACCTTCACTTTTATAGGATCGGGTCGGGTTTCACGAAACCCGACTTTTGGAAAAGTCGGGTCGAGTGAAATCGGCCGATCCTATAAAAAAGTCGGGGTCGGGGTCGGCCGAAACTCGAAACCCAATGCAGTGCATTGGGTTTCCATGGTTCCCAGGGTCTGAAGGAGCGGAAACTCTCCTTCAGGCCCTGGGATCCATATTTAAGTGTAAAATATAGAATTAAAATAAAAAATATCCTTATACTTACCCTCTGACGCGCCCTGGTACTAACCGGGAACCTTCCTTCCTTAGAATCAGCCTTCCAGGACCTTCGGTGACGTCGCGGGTGACGTCACGGCTTGTGATTGGCCGCACGGCCGCCCATGTGACCGCTCGCGCGGCCAATCACAAGCCGCGACGTCACCCGTGACGTCACCGAAGGTCCTGGAAGGGCTGATTCTTAGGAAGGAAGGCTGTCGGAAGGAAGCAGGGCGCTTCCGAGGGTGAGTATATACCTAATAGGATTCGAAGGAGGAAGGCTGCCGGTTAGTACCAGGGCGCGTCAGAGGGTAAGTATTGCAATATTTTTTATTTTAATTCTATATTTTACACTTTAATCTGAATTCCGATACCAATTCCCGATATCTTAAACATATCGGGAATCGGGATCGGAATTCCGATTCCAGATTCAAAAGATCGCCGACTTCATGGCCGACCCCCCACTGGGGTCGGGTCGGGTTTCATGAAACCCGACCTTGCCAAAAGTCGGCGACTTTTGAACAATTTCGACCTGTTTCGCTCAACCCTATTTATTAACTTACAATATCACTAAAGTTTAAAGCAAAACAACATTGTCTTGCCAAACAGTCGATCCCTCTGGTGACACAAAAAAAAAACACATCACGAACTTTTAGGCCTGAGGGCTGACGACATGAAGGAAGAACACGTGAAGTTGACAAGACAGTATTTGTAGAATCAATTTCATGTGCAGCAGATGATGGGCAATCATGGTACCTTGTAAAGTTGTGAAGAACAACACATGCTTTTATCATGCCATTGACATTGCCTTCACTCAGTTGGATTGCAGACTGAAGTACCCGCCATTTTGCACTGAGAATGCCGAATGAACACTCTACCAGACGGCGGGCACGGGAAAGACGCAAATTAAAAATTCGGCGCCGGTAGTCCAGGCCTCACCGTGGATAGGGTCTCATGACGTTCCTTGATAATTGAAACGCCTCATCTGCTACCATCATGTAAGGCACCGCATCCAAATTAGCCCCTGGTATGTGACTTGGAGGTGGGAGATCCAATTCATTGTTGCGCAGCCGCTGACCCATAATGGAAGAACTGAAGACTCTAGAGTCTCCAGTTCTCCCATAGGCCCCAATATCTACAATTATAATCCTGTAGTTGCTGTCAACTAGGGCCAACAGCACTACAGAGAAAAACTGTTTATAATTATAGAATTGGGTCCCTGAACCTGGCGGCTTACGCACACGGATGTGCTTTCCGTCAAGAGCCCCAATACAGTGCGGAAACTGGCAGGTGTCCTGAAATCCTTGTGCAATACGTAACCAGTCTGCCATTTTGGGTTCAGGCATCACCTATTGATGGAGTCTTCTCCAGATTTCCGTGCATGTATCCCGCACAATTCCAGAAATTGTGGATTTGCCCAGTAAAAACTCTAAATGCAGTGCCGCATATGATAGGCCAGTGGCAAGGAAGCTAAAAGAAAACAGAGTATTATTTAAAAATATAAAATGAACACAATACAGTGTTATATGGCCAAAAAATAAAAATAGATAACTAAGATGGCATGATTAGTAAAACATTAAGGACATGCGATGGCTTTGATGTTTTAGAAAATTAAATATAAAAGAAGGCCAAATGATGTGGAAGTTACATAACCATTTAATTAGCTAATTTTAAAAAGGGGTAACAACATTAAAGTCTAAACATTTTTTGTACAAAAAGTATTTCTACATACCGTAACGTAAGGATAAGGCGCTCCTCTGCTGAAATAGATTTGCGCATCTTGGTGTCCTTCTTCGTGATCCCTGGTCGCAAAATCTCAAACAAAATATCAAATGTTTGAATCCTCATCCGATAATAGTTGAAGAACTTGTCAGGATTTGTCCTCAGAGCAGCATACAGACGGCTGAAATGGCCTTTATTGATCCGTTGCTTCAGAAGTGGATGTACCCCCATCCGTCTCCGCCTCCTCGGATATACAATAACTGGGTATGGCTGGCCAAAACGTTGGGAAAGTACCCAGTTGTAAAGCACACGCTCTGTGGTGTTAAAAGTCAGTAGATCAGACATGTTGCTCATCAGTCAGAAGTGCACCAACACAAGCAGGGACTCTACTGCATAGATTGGTGGCGGGCACCTGTTTTAGGGCCATTTAAATAATGTTTTTGTTGATGATTTAAATTTTTTCAGGTGGAAAAACCGTTATATGTCCATTTTTCAAGCCTGTGAGAAAATCTCGCCATACGGATGCCATACGGATGTCACACGGATCTCAAACGGATCATTTGATGCGAGAAAATCGCATCCTCGCACTGCACACGGATCACTGTTTTGGTAACATTTGTGCGATTCTCTGCCGTCAAACACGGACCGTAGTTTTATACATTGTGTTTGTCCCCGGCCTTATGGATTCTATCGATTTTCTATAGATTTTCTGTTTGTTTGCTCAGACAAAAGCTTCTGACTTTTCCACTGTGCAATTCTGTATATTATTTTGAGTGATCCATGGGGGGTCTCATGATCTGCACCAACTCCAAATTGGACATTTAAGGACCTAGAAAATAAAAAAGCGTAAAAGTTTAGTTACTCCTTATGACTACGTTTATACAACTATGTTTTTGGTATAAGTGCTGTACATAAAAAAAAATGACAGCACAATGTTATACAATAGGACTGTTCAAATAACTTTTTTTTTTACAGACTGAGTGTGGAAAAAAGTCACTACAAGCACTATTCACTTCTATATTTCAGATTAAACTCAGCTATTCAAGTCCATGGGTGTGTAAAAGAATTGGACCTCAAACAGATCAACCATATAGCATCCAGTTTTTATAGAAGCACTAGCTGTACTAACCGGATGTGCCCGGGTTTATATCTGCTGTTAGCAAAATAGAATGTGTTAACATAAATTTATTCTGCACAGAAAAACCACAAAACAAATAGATAGAAATGTAATTATTTAAAGACAAAAACTAGGCTAATAGAAGCATTTCACAACATATATTTCAACACCAGAGATATTCCACACAGATTTAACCAAATTGGCCAAGTAATGTGAAATAATCTTCTACTACATATTCGAGAGCCTTTTGATTAACGACATTCTTAGTTTTTCCTTCAGGTGCAAAGACGAACAGATCTTTGGCTGTTCCAACTCTTGAACAGGCCACATAAAGCTGACCATGAGAAAAGCATGGAGATTGTAAATCGATTCCAACTACTTTCAAGGACTTTCCCTGAGCCTTGTTGATGGAAATAGCAAATGCCAGTTGAACAGGAAACTGGAGGTTTTTAAAATCAAAAGGCAAATCAGATGGAATGAGATGAATTGTTGGAATGAAAACATCTTCTCCTGTGGGACATCCTGTCAAAATGGTTGCCTCAATTACATGTGGAACAGAAAGTTCATTGGCTCTTGAGGAAGCAGCTGCTGTTCTCATGTGTGTCAGCCTTGCTTCTCAGTCTTCATATTTTTAATTGGCCCGTAATGCAGCTTTTCTTTTCGCATCATCTGACATTCGTGCCATGGAATACCTTTTCTTATGAGGCATTATTGTGGTAAAAATAGTCTGTAACTGCCAGTTTCTATATCCTCTCACATAGAGATAATGTGACTGATATCAGCCTTTCCACCAACACACCCTAACTGACATGCTATTCCCTCTCACAAGCTTTGTTATACTGAGAATGTCCTTTGTTGCCTATATTACCAATCAGAGCTCAGATTAATTAACTCTAGCAAAATAGATGCTGAGCTGTGATTGGTTGCTATTGGCAGCATGATAAATCCCCAGCCAACAGGAAGCCCTCCCCCCTGGCAGTATATATTAGCTCACACATACGCATAATAGACAGGTCATGTGACTGACAGCTGCAGTATTTACTATATGAAGACACAAAAGAGAATAGTAAAACCAAAAACACTCAGTTTGAAAAAATGTTGCAGTAATCCGCAAGTGCTAGTAAAAGATGTAAAAAACAGGGTATTTGGTTGATACGTTTTTTGCAAAAAATGTATACTAAGCTGCTCTACCAATCTTCACGGTATACCCTTATCAGAGCAGTCCTAACTAATGTATGCAATCCCTATCTGATGTATTTAAAAACCTGATCATCTGTATATAACCTGTGTGAACAGGGTTCAGAGAGGAAAAATCCATGTGTGCATACAGGGTAGAACAGCTTTTGTGCAGATAGCCCAAGAGGAGTGGTGGAACTCCCCAGTCTTGTAGACACTTTTCAAACTGAGTGTTTTTGGTTTTACTATTCTCTTTTGTGTCTTCAGGTTTCTTGGTGGTGTGTGAACATGATCATACAGACTTGTTCACTGTGCAAGTAGCCCATGTGTTCCTGTTTCCATAATTGTTTTTTTCAAACTGAGTGTTTTTGGTTTTACTATTCTCTTTTGTGTCTTCAGGTTTCTTGGTGGTGTGTGAACATGATCATACAGACTTGTTCACTGTGCAAGTAGCCCATGTGTTCCTATTTACTATATGGTACATTTTTTTTTCTTGTAGTTTGTCTGCTTATTAATCAGATTTTTATTTTTGAAGGATAATACCAGACTTGTGTGTGTTTTAGGGCGAGTTTCATGTGTCAAGTTGTGTGTTGAGTTGCGTGTGGCGACATGCATGTAGCAACTTTTGTGAGATGATTTTTGTATGGCGACATGCGTGTAGCAACTTTTTCTTTGTCGAATTGCATGTGACAGGCTAGTGTAGCAAGTTGTGTGCAGCAAGTTTTGCCCATGGCGAGTTTTGCGTGTGGCAAGTTTTATGTGTGGTGCGTTTTGAGTATGTGCAAGTTTTGTGTTAGGCAACTTTTGCATGTGTTGCAACTTTTGTGTATGTGGCGATTTTTCCGTCTGTGCAAGTTTTGCCTGTGGTGAGTTTTCCATGAGGTGAGTTTTGCACGTGTGGCGAGTTTTGCGTGAGCCTAGTTTTGCATGTGGTGAGTTTTGCATGTGGTGAATTTTGTGCATGGCGAGTTTTGAGTGGCGACTTTTGTGTTTCGACTTTTATGTGGCGAGGTTGGTGTATGTATGGTGAAATGTTTGCCGAGTGTGGTATATGTGTTCAAGCACTTGTTAGTGTGTGGCGCATTTTGTGTGTGTTCATATCCTTGTGTGTGGTGAGTACACCACATCGGGACCCCACCTTAGCAACTGTACGGTATATACTCTTTTGCGCCATCGCTCTCATTCTTTAAGTCCCCGTTGTTCACATCTGGCAGCTGTCAATTTGCCTCCAACACTTTTCCTTTCACTTTTTCCCCATTATGTAGATAGGGGCAGAATTGTTTGGTGAATTGGAACGAACGGGGTTAAAATTTCGCCTCACAACATAGCCTGTGAAGCTCTCGGGGTCCAGACATGTGACTGTGCAAAATTTTGTGGCTGTAGCTGCAATGGTGCAGATGCCAATCCTGGACATACACACATACATACTGTACACACACACACACACACACATTCAGCTTTATATATTAGACTGCAATTCTTTAACATAGGAAATTCTATTTGGTCTTGAAAAATTTAATGACTGCTGATAAAAACAGATGCTATAAAGATCTATATATCAATTTCATAAATATGACAACCCAGATGACAAATTGTCCAATTTTTGTGGTTGAATATCAGACTATTTATATACTTGTGTGACCTGACAACCTTTTGAAGATGTACAGCACCACCTAAAAACAAGAAAATATGTTAAGTAATTGAGTATACATAGTATACACTCCAATTTTTTGCAGGAACAAAAAACTGTCAGATCCTTATCTCACTGACATCATCTGTCAGGTGAGAGTCACAAGGCCGTCAACTAGTGATCATGTGGGCACAGTTATTGGGACACGGTCACATTTATTGCATTAAGAAGAAATTACCATAGCTTATAGAGGCCTTCAGGCTATGGTCACACTATCAGTATTTGGTCAATATTTCACATCAGTATTTGAAAGCCAAAACCAGGACTGGCTGAAAAATGCAGAAGTGGTGATGTGTTTCTACTATACTTTTTCTCTGATTGTTTCTCACACGATTTTTGCTTACAAATACTGAGGTAAAATTCTGACCAAATACTGATAAAATTCTGACCATAGCCTTAAACTCAGACTGATTACGCTGCCACCAACCAACAAAATGTAGCAGGTTAATTCACACACGCCCTGTCAGAACTGACTGGGACCACTATGCTGCGTCACTCAGTAGGCAAGGAAATGTTAACTACGTTGCAATAATTTACCTATTTGTGCACCTGCCTAGTGCACCTACTGAGCATTTATCTGTAAAACTGGAACAATAAAATGAATGCCAGAGATGGCTTCTCGGTGATGCAGCACAGCAACTTACAAACTTAACAAAATTACACCAAATTCCCTGGATAGAACCAAGTTATTGAGTTATACACCATAGTGTTCACTTTAAGGAGTGAGTGCAATGGGCCGCTACTCAGAACACCTCTGCACAATTCAGTAGATCCTCTTTAACCCCTTTCTGACCATGGATGGGATAGTACGTCCAAGGTCAGATCCCCTGCTTTGATGCGGGCTTCAGCGGTGAGCCCGCATCAATGCCGGGACTGCTTTCAACAGCTGACATGTGCCCACAATAGCGGTGGGTGGAATCACGATTCACCCACCGCTATTAACTAGTTAAATGCCGCTGTCAAACGCTAACAGCTGCATTTAACTACCGCTTCCAGACATTGGGCCGGAAATGAGCGCATCGCTGACCCCGTCACATGATCGGAATGCATCGGAATAACAATGTTTGGTGTCTATGAACTCGTAATGACCTGGAGAATCATAATTGCAGGTCAGTTTTAGCATTTATTGAACGTAGCTAAAAAGCCAAACAAAAAAACAGTGGGAGATTGCACTTTTTTGCAATTTCACCGCACTTGGAATTTTTTTCCCATTTTCTAGAACATGACAAGCTAAAACCAATGATGTCTTTCAAAAGTACAGCTCGTCCCACCAAACATAAGCCCTAGCATGGCCATATTAATGGAAAAATAAAAAAGTTATATCTCAGGGAAGGAGGGGAGCGAAAAACGAAAACAAAATCACCAGGGGTCATGAAGGGGTTAATACTGTAGTCTCTGTAAGTAAAGAGTGGCTCAGCAAGCTGAGTCTGACAGGCACTGATGCATTTAAGTGCCTGTATGTGCCTTTCTGAATTTGGCGCCAAACTATGTATATGTGCACAATCGACTTTAAACCTTGGGGTGGGCCTAAGCTCAGAACTTACCCAGATATGTCTGGCGGCTATGTCATTGCAAAGATGAGCAAGCCTGTGTTAGGGGTCAAGTTCCTGCCTCTGCACAGGGGGAATCTCGAGCCATCTCTGCTGTGGTCTCCCATTCTTCTTCTGCCGCAGTGGAGCCTGCTCAGCGGAGGCGTCGGTCCCAGCGTCATGCTCAGTCTGACATTGTGCGAAGGGTTACTGCTGTCCTTCCAGCTTCTGCCATTGTAGGCAGTACTGGTCAGCAGCGAGCAGACGTCTTTGGGACTAAGTCCTACTTTTCCTCTTCTGAGCATGCCCAGGGTAGGATCTCTCATTGGAGATCAAGGGTCACATGCTCAGGTACTGCAGCTATTCCCATTGGTACTCTAGGAAGGTCCTGAAGTTGCTCAGGTTCTGTGGCAGTTTCCCATTGGTCCTTTTTTGGAAGGTCCTGTAGTTGCTGCAGCTATATAAGGAGCTATATAAGGTGCGCATGTCAGCACGGCCATGCGCTAGTATCTTTCTGAGTTATGTGCTTTGCGCCAGTATGATCATGTGAGATTGTATTCAGGGACCCAGCTGAAATAAGCCCCTAGAATACCGGCACCTACAGTGAGGAGATTGTGTCTTTGAGTGTATTCAGGGACCTGGCTGAAATAAGCCCTTCGAATACCGGCACCTCTGGTGAGGAGATTGTGTGCATGCATGACCACTGACTGCTCTCTGTTGGGCAGTTAGCCTGTGCTCCTGTGAAGTCTAACAGGGCGCAGTGCTTTCCTTTCACGGCTACTCTGTGAGGTAACAGAGATAGTCTATACCGCCACATAGTGCCACCATTTACTAGCAGCAGGTTCTCCTGCACGGTGGACCCCAGGCTTCGAACGCATCAATAATAATAAACATCTATATTTACTCGATACATTCCGCTAGCCCTAACAGCCTGGAAGGTGACTGTTTGACCAAGAGATGATGAGCTTCTAACTGGTACCACAGGTGACTTGCTGGAGGGCCCTCCAGGTGCGTCCCATTGCGGGATTCTGGAAATTACGGCTCCGCGTGAGGCACTCGTCGGAGACATCACACTTCCTTTTCCTTCTAGCTCACACCATGTTCTCACAAGATGGTAACTGAACTAACCCTTTACTAAAATATTTAGAATTGAGAGTCCTCAGTGGTTGATACCTTTTAATGGCTAACTGAAAAGATGGTAATAAATTGCAAGCTTTCGAGACTACATGCATCTCTTCATCAGGCAAAAACTAAAAAATGCGATGATGAAGAGACGTATGTAGTCTCGAAAGCTTGCAATTTATTACCATCTTTTCAGTTAGCTATTAAAAGGTATCAACCACTGAGGACTCTCAATTCTAAATATTTTTCTATCTACTGGCTAACACGGTACCAAGATATATTTCTTTCCTAACCCTTTACTGTCAGTCACTTGCTCCCAATTTCTTACACTGCCCACTGGGCTGGAGCTTCATCCGATTCTGTCCAAAATACAGTTCAAAACAACAGAACAGAGTCCATTTAACATAAGACAAATCTCTGCCAACAGAATACCTGTTTCTATTTCTCCTCACAAAACTAGGGTAACTGTCTCTGAATAAAATTCTGCACAAACCAGTTTAAGCCAGTTATTAACCAGTTACAGGGGAAAGAGTGGCCTCCTTTGGCTGGTGATTTGTCCAGCAGGGAACAGTATTCTCAATGTATTTTCCATGTGAATTACTAATTAAATAGAGCAGAGGCTGCAAATTACATGCAAACGGTTAATGGTAGGCGATGCTCAGTGGCATATTACCCTTCACCTCACACACATCTATCCCAATGTGAACTGTGAAGTTGGAAACATTGTCACGTGACCCATTAAATGACCACTACAGCACTGAAAACTAAAACAAATGGTGATTGGTGAGTATATTAATATACCCACACTACATTCACGTAAGTTTAGCCCACAGAGATTTTAATAGGTGTGCTTCCTTAAATTGCTGTTAAAAAGGTAAGCAGATAATGGATTTAAATTAACTGATTGAAAGAGCAGTGGAATAAGCCTAAACCTTAGAAAAAATGTGGGAGAAGATCATGGATTCTGAGAAACTGGAAATGGTAGATAGGTAGATAGCACCATGCTCTGACAGGCAGGATCTCCGGCATGTCACTTCACTCACCCGGGCTGCGGTCGGTTCTTCCCTTCTCTATGCTCTGCATGCTTCCAGCCGGGACTCCAGCCATGTCCTTAGAGCATGCGCGCTCTTCCGCCCTCTTCAAAGGTCAGTGTTTGCACTTGCTATTTCCTTCCCAAGCCATATTGCTTCCTCCTCACTGCGGCGGTGCCTGAGCAACCTTCCTGTTCTGCAGTCTAAATTGTGTACGGTTGGGTACCAGTCCATTCTGGTGCAGATCCTGCCTGCTGCACTCTGCCACATATTTTGCCTGCTTCACTCTGGTGCCGATCCTGCCTGCTGCTCTCTGGTGCAGATCTTCCCAGCTCCATTCTAACACATACTATGCCAGCTTCACTCTGATACATACTCAACCTGCTGCACTCCGATACGTACTCTGACTGCTGCACTCTGATTCAGACTCTGTCTGCTGCACCATCCAGTCTGTTCTTCCGGGTCCAGCTGCCGAGCATCCGTTGGTCTGTCCTGGAGAGGCACCTGGCGTTCATCAGGAGCCAAGTCTAACCTCACCATCAGAGACTCTAGTGAACAGTCCGGTATTCGCTTAGTCACACTCCTCCAGGCTCTCTGTGGTCCTAGGCACAGTGGTTCCACAAACCAGGTCCATGACAGAGACAGGTAGATAGATAGCTAGATAGATAAAAAAAAGAAAAACAAGAGCAGCACAAAACAAAAGAGAGTCAGGGTGCAAAGCCCAAAAATCACTGAATAAAGGCAGAGATGCTCACCTGCCCAGGCCTCAAAGCAAATGCAGGGTGCAGCGGACTCAACTATTTATGGCAGAAACACAGGTACAATACCAGTTGTGATGTAGCGATGTCCTTGCTGTGCAGTGAATAGGCAGTGACCCATATAAAGTTCAAACAAAGTCTTGTTTATTTCACAGCATACTCACAAACCGGAAAAGAAAGCAAACAAGTCCTTCAGTATGCAGCCGGGAAAAATAACGACAGTCCACAATCCGCTGCCATGAGCGTATTACACCCCTGTGGGGTGTCTGGCTTTTCAGGCTCTGCCTGGCCCGTGTTTCTCCACATGGAAAGAGCTCTGCACAAGCCTCCTGCTAGGTCTGACTCCCAGACCAGACTGACACACCCAAACTCTCTTGCAGGGTTTTTTTTCTATCCTGCAGATTCTATGGCCATGGGCCACTATAAGATCTGGGCTGGAGGAAACGGACCGGCCCCACTACCATCCTGCAGTCCGTTTCTAAATAAAAGCCCATACCGGGTTTTCCTGAATAATTTCTGGGACAAATAACTTGACCCAGTTCACACTCACTTTTATTCTTCCCTGTGTCTCACAGGCAACCTGCTGTGAGCACAGGGCACTCCAGCGGATCTAAAATGCTTCTAAGCACATCCTGGGGGACACATAGCGACCCTCGCATATGACACCGGTCACTGCCTCACATACCCCCCTGTTCACTGTGACTTGTGGGGTTGAACATTTGTCAGCATACATGGTGCCCGTGATAGGGCATCTGCATTTCCCTGTGATTTCCCAGCCCGATGTTCCACAGAGAAGCTGAAGTTTTGTAGGGACAAGAACCATCTGGTGACACGGGCATTCCTCTCTTTTGCATTTCTCATCCAGACGAGGGGTGAATGGTCCGTTACCAACCGAAACTGACGCCCGAGCAAATAGTAGCGTAGGGACTCCAAGGCCCATTTGATCGCCAAGCACTCCTTCTCCACTACGCTATAATTTTTCTCTGCCGGGGTCAGTTTCCTGCTTAAATAGGTGACTGGATGCTCATCCCCATTCACCTCTTGTGACAGCACCGCTCCTAAGCCTACCTCTGAGGCATCGGTTTGCACAATAAAGGTTTTCTTGAAGTCGGGGCTGATGAGGACCGGCTGTCCACACAACGCCGACTTCAGAGACTGGAACGCTTCCTCTGCTTGAGGATTCCACTTGACCATCACCGTTTTCTTCCCCTTTAACAGGTCCGTTAGGGAAGCCGATTTACCAGCAAAATTGGGTATAAATCGACGGTAATACCCAATGATGCCAAGGAATGCCCTCACTTGTTTGGAACTTAAGGGCTTGGGCCAGTTTTGAATGCTTTGAAATCGCGCATTTCTTTGGGTTTGCTGTTAACCCTGCGGCTCTAAGAGACTCTAGCACTGCTTGTACCTGGGACAGATGGGTATCTCAGTCGGTACTAAAGATGACTATGTCATCCAAATAGGCCGATGCATAATCTCTATGTCGTGCTAACACAATGTCCATCAGCCTCTGGAATGTGGCCGGAGCCCCATGTAACCCAAAAGGTAAGACAACGTATTGATAGAGACCCTCTGGGGTTATAAAAGCAGTCTTTTCCTTCGCTGACTTTGTTAAGGGAACCTGCCAGTAACCTTTTGTTAGATCCAGCGTGGTGAAGTACTGGGCCTTCCCCAGTCTCTCAATTAGCTCGTCCACCCGTGGCATGGGGTACAGGTCAAATTTTGACACTTCATTTAACTTCCTAAAGTCATTACAGAAGCGTAATGACCCAATCAGGTTTTGGTATTAGTACAATGGGGCTAGCCCACTCACTTCGGGACTCCTCAATGACTCCCAACTGAAACATTTGCTTTACCTCGGCCGCGATGGCTTGCCTTCGGGCTTCTGGCACTCGGTACGGTTTCATCCGCACGTTTACCCGGGGCTCAGTGACAATGTCATGCTGAATCACTGAGGTTCGCCCCGGCAGCTCTGAGAATACATCCATATTCTGCTGTACCAAAGCTCGAGCCTCCCGCCGCTGCTGTTTTGTGAGGGCATCATTGACCGTTACCTCACACCTGGCTGTGTCCTTGGCCAGGGCCAGAGGAACCTCCGATTGTATGACCGTAGTTGCATCTGTGACCAAACATTCTCGGTCCTTCCAGGCCTTTAGCAGGTTTACATGGTACAACTGCTCGGGTTTTCTTTTCCCGGGTTGGTACACTTTGCAATTCACTTCCCCCACCTTCCCCCGTATCTCATAAGGCCCTTGCCACTTGGCCATGAGTTTACTCTCTGGGGTGGGTACTAGTACCAACACCCGGTCTCCTTCTTTAAAGGACCTGACCGTGGCCCTTTTATTAGGGTTGAGCGAAACGGGTCGTTCATTTTCAAAAGTCGCCGACTTTTGGCAAAGTCGGGTTTCATGAAACCCGATCCGACCCCTGTGCGGGGTCGGCCATGCGGTACGTGACTTTCGCGCCAAAGTTGCGTTTCAATGACGCGAAAAGCGCCATTTCTCAGCCAATGAAGGTAAACGCAGAGTGTGGGCAGCGTGATGACATAGGTCCTGGTCCCCACCATCTTAGAGAAGGGCATTGCAGTGATTGGCTTGCTGTCTGTGGCGTCACAGGGGCTATAAAGGGGCGTTCCCGCCGACCGCCATGTTACTGCTGCTGATCTGAGCTTAGGGAGAGGTTGCTGCCGCTTCGTCAGAAGCAGGGATAGCGTTAGGCAGGGTCCATTAACCACCAAACCGCTTGTGCTGTAGCGATTTCCACTGCCCAACACCACCTTCGGTGTGCAGGGACAGTGGAAGCTACATTTTTTTTTTTTTCCCCTCAGCGCTGTAGCTCATTGGGCTGCCCTAGAAGGCTCCCTGATAGCTGCATTGCTGTGTGTATGCCGCTGTGCAAACCAACTGCTTTTTTCAAAGCACAAATCCTCTTGTTCCTTCCTTTCTGCACAGCTATCTTTTTTGTTGGTACACACTTTTTATTTAATTTGTGCATCAGTCCACTCCTTATTGCTGCCTGCCATACCTGGCTGAGATTACTGCAGGGAGATAGTAATTGAAGGACACTCCCTGTTTTTTTTTTTTTTTTTTTTTTTGTGGGAGATTAAGATTGACATTTCTGCTAGAGTGCCATCCCTGTGTGTGCCATCTCTCACTCAGTGGGCCATAGAAAGCCTATTTATTTTTTTGCTTGATTTGGGTTATAAAATCTACCTGAAAAAATCACTACATCAATCAGTGGGAGAAAAATATTGGCCTCAGGGCTTGTGTGCCACTCCTGACTCCTGTGTGCATCATCACTCACTCAGTGGGCCATAGAAAGCCCATTTTTTTTTTTTTTTGCTTTATTTGGGTTCTAAATTCAACCTGAAAAATCAATAAATCAATCAGTGGGAGATTAATATTGGCCTTTGGGCTTGTGTGCCAGTCCTAAGCGTGCCATCTCTCTCTCTCAGATAGTGGGCCATAGAAAGCCTATTTATTATTTTTTTTATTGGGTTTATAAATTTTCCCTGGAACAAAAAAAAAAAAAGTGGGAGATTAATATTGGCCTCTGGGCTTGTGTGCCAGTCCTGACCGTGCCATCTCTCTCACAAATAGTGGGCCATAGAAAGCCTATTTATTTTTTTGCTTGATTTGGGTTATAAAATCTACCTGAAAAAATCACTACATCAATCAGTGGGAGAAAAATATTGGCCTCAGGGCTTGTGTGCCACTCCTGACTCCTGTGTGCATCATCACTCACTCAGTGGGCCATAGAAAGCCTATTTATTTTTATTTTTTTGGTTTTATAAATTCTCCCTGAAAAAAAAAGGGAGATTAATATTGGCCTTTGGGCTTGTGTGCCAGTCCTAAGCGTGCCATCTCTCTCTCTCAGATAGTGGGCCATAGAAAGCCTATTTATTTTTTTTTATTGGGTTTATAAATTTTCCCTGAAAAAAAATAAAAAGTGGGAGATTAATATTGGCCTCTGGGCTTGTGTGCCAGTCCTGAGCGTGCCATCTCTCTCACAAATAGTGGGCCATAGAAAGCCTATTTATGTTTTTGGTTGATTTGGGTTCTAAATTCTACCTGAAAAAATCAATAAATCAATCAGTGGGAGATAAATATTGGCCTCTGGGCTTGTGTGCCACTCCTGACTCCTGTGTGCGTCATCTCTCACTCAGTGGGCCATAGAAAGCCTTTTTTTGTTTTATTTATTTTCTAAATTCTCCCTGAAAAAATCATTTTATTTTATTTGGTTTCTAAATTCTTCCTGAAAAAATCATTTTATTCTATTATTTTTTTTTCCTAAAGTCTCCCTGAAAAAAAAAAAAAAACAAATCAGTGGGAGATTAATATTGCCCTTTCTGCTTGTGTGCCAGTCTTGACTCCTGGGTGTGCCATCTCTCTCTCTCTCTCTCCAATTGTGGGCCATAGAAAGCCTATTATTTTTTTTAGATTGATTTGGGTTCCAAAATCTACCTGAAAAAATCACTACATCAATCAGTGGGAGATAAATATTGGCCTCTGGGCTTGTGTGCCACTCCTGACTCCTGTGTGCGTCATCTCTCACTCAGTGGGCCATAGAAAGCCTTTTTTTGTTTTATTTGTTTTCTAAATTCTCCCTGAAAAAATCATTTTATTTTATTTGGTTTCTAAATTCTTCCTGAAAAAATCATTTTATTCTATTATTTTTTTTTCCTAAAGTCTCCCTGAAAAAAAAAAACAAAACAAATCAGTGGGAGATTAATATTGCCCTTTCTGCTTGTGTGCCAGTCTTGACTCCTGGGTGTGCCATCTCTCTCTCTCTCTCCAATTGTGGGCCATAGAAAGCCTATTATTTTTTTAGCTTGATTTGGGTTCCAAAATCTACCTGAAAAAATCACTACATCAATCAGTGGGAGATAAATATTGGCCTCTGGGCTTGTGTGCCACTCCTGACTCCTGTGTGCGTCATCTCTCACTCAGTGGGCCATAGAAAGCCTTTTTTTGTTTTATTTGTTTTCTAAATTCTCCCTGAAAAAATCATTTTATTTTATTTGGTTTCTAAATTCTTCCTGAAAAAATCATTTTATTCTATTATTTTTTTTCCTAAAGTCTCCCTGAAAAAACAAACAAAAACAAAT